>NC_059109.1:130977534-131292534 GCF_020740685.1 Jaculus jaculus
CTTTGCTTCCCTTCCCTCTTTGTTCCTTCCCATTTTGCGGGGAGGGGAGATAGGCCTCTAGCCCAGGCTAACCCCCAACCTCCTATATAGAAAAAGAATTCTTGTTTGTTTGCTTGTTTTTGGAGTTTTCAAGGTAGGCAATCACTCTAGCCCAGGCTGACCTGGAACTCACTCTATAGTCCCAGGTTGGCCTCCACCTCACCGTGAACCTCTTACCTCTGCCTCCCCAGTGCTGGGGTTAAAGTCATATGCCACCATGCCTGGTTACACAGCAACAACAACAAAAAACCCTTTTAAAATAATATGTTACTAGGCAGATACTAAAAGGAAAGGAATTACATCACATATTGCTCTCTTTATTGTGGCTCCAGGTTGTTTCACTCAATGCCAGGCACATAATACATGCCCAGTAGATATTTCTAAACTGCTGGCCCCAAGCTTTTCTAATTTCATATGTAACATTTCAGCTGTTTATTAGGTCTGGCATTATGACTGGCATTTTGGGGCCAGCTGGAAATACTGAACGTTTTGCTCTCTTTGACAATGCTCAGTGAGAGTCCACAGAATCTGAATATCTATCTATGACTATAAAAGCAACTGTGGACTGGAGGAATGTCCTAGCTTAAGGCGTTTGCCTGCAAAGCCAAAGGACCCAGGTTCAATTCTCCAGGACCCATGTTAGCCAGATGCACGAGGGGGCGAATGCGTCTGGAGTTCGTTTACAGTGGCTGGAGGCCCTGGCACACCCATTCCCTCTCTCTCCCTCTCTCGCTCTTTCTCTGTCAAATAAATAAATAAATATTTTTTAAGAAGGAAGTGTGCTTGATCTTAAGATGCTGTATCTGAAAGGTGAGGTTAACATGTCATATGTGACCTCCATGCCCATGACTGGATCACTCACATCACAGGCTGTCATCTGCTCTCACATTAAGCTATTTTGCAGGAATCCAGAATCTTTTCCCAAATAATTAAGCATCCAGAGCTGAGAGTAGAATACGTGGCCTTCAGAGAGCCTGGATTGCCATTGTCTTTCTGGTTTTAAGCAGATCAAGTTCGGGGGGCTGCTGGTGTGATCCCCTCCCCGTTGCACCCCACCGCGCCTCTGTTCATCTTCCGTCAGAAGGAAGGGCAATCTTCGCATCGCCCTCAGTTCCTGAAAAGCCCACAAAGCTGTCCGCTTGTTTTATGGTGGCTCCATCTCCTGCACCCTTTGTTCCACAGTGGAGTGTACATTAAAATATGGGAGTCAGACAGTGTCTGAGCCTATTAGCAGTGAAAGGTAATCGATGGGAAATGGTCCCTGCTGGCCAATTTCAAACAGACCATCACCAAAAATCGGCTGTTCCGGCAGCTCTGGGCCCCTGGGAGTACCGCTGCCCCATTAGAAGTCCCAGGATTTAGAGACAAGTCCTATTTTATGTCGCGCAAGCAAATCAAGGGACATGGGATTACTTCCCACAATTCTTGCAGCAAAAAGTCCAATTGTTTCCCCCCCCCACCCCCTGAGGTAGGATCTTGCTGTAGCCCAAACTGACCTGGAATTCACTCTGTAGTCTTGGGATGGCCTTGAACTCAAGGCAATTTTCCTACCTCTGCCTCCCTCCAGAGGGATTAAAGGTGTTGCTACCATGCCTGGCTTTTTTTTTTTTTTTTTTTTTTTTTTTTTATTTATTTGAGAGCGACAGACACAGAGAGAAAGACAGATAGAGGGAGAGAGAGAGAATGGGCGCGCCAGGGCTTCCAGCCTCTGCAAACGAACTCCAGACGCGTGCGCCCCCTTGTGCATCTGGCTAACGTGGGACCTGGGGAACCGAGGCTCGAACCGGGGTCCTTAGGCTTCACAGGCAAGCGCTTAACCGCTAAGCCATCTCTCCAGCCCCCATGCCTGGCTTTTTAACAAAAACAAAACAAAACACCTTTTCAGAATGTGCTGCAACCCCAGTGCGGGGAGCCCTGCAGGTTTCTTTTCAGGGAGGAGGGGGACAGTATTCAAATGTTTCTTTTTTGTTTGCTTGAGGTAGGGTCTTGCTCTAGCCTAGGCTAACCTGGAATTTACTATGTGGCCTCGAACTCATGGCGATCCTCCTGCCTCTTACTCCTGCGTGCAGGGATTAAAGGTGCGCGTCACCACACCGGGCTCATCTTTTCTTACAAGACTGTCGCCAGTACCCGACACTGCGTGCTGCAAAACTTTAATGGAATCATCAGGCTTGTCTCAGGGCTAGGCAGGCACCCCACCACTGAGCAGTGCCCCCAGGCCCTCACAAGTGAAGTTAGGCTAGAGCCCTACTGCTGAGTGATGTCCTCCTTCCTCACCACTCCTTTTTTTTTTTTTCAAGGTAGGGTTTCGCTCTAGCCCAGGCTGACCTGGAATTTACTATGTAGTTTCAGGGGGGGCCTCGAACTCATGGCGATCCTCCTACCTCTGCCTCCCAAGTGCTGGGATTAAAGGCGTGCGCCACCATCAAATGTGGCTTGGATGTGAACAGCCGCAGGTCCAAAGTTGATTGAGAACCAGGGGCTGAGGGTGAGCTTGGTAGACGTGTTGGGCTCCATGCCAGACGCTGTAAACAGCAAAATGTATTGTAACCCGCTCCAAACAACAGGAACAACAAAAAACAAACCACGGAAAAAAAAAAAAAAAAAAAAAACCCTATGTAGTGTCCTAAAATTCCTAAGAGAGACAGACGTCTCTGTCATGCCCTCCAAGGCTCAGGGACCATTGTGGAAGAGGTGGCGGAAAGAATGCGGGCGCCAAAGGAAGGGGAGAGGTGCTTCGCAATACTGTCTTCCAGACACGAAGTGGCCATGGCATTCATGACCTCAGTGCTGGTGCTTCCTACACAAGACCTGCAGAATAGGAGGGGAGAGAGATATTTAGAAGAGAGATGCCGGGCGTGGTGGTGCACGCCTTTAATCCCAGCACTCGGGAGGCAGAGGTAGGAGGATCGCCATGAGTTCGAGGCCACCCTGAGACTACAGAGTGAATTCCAGGCCAGCCTGGGCTAGAGTGAGACCCTACCTCGAAAAAAAGAGAAAAAAAAAAAAAAGAAGAAGAATAGCTGAAGGGCTGTAGGTAGAGACAAACTTGGGGAGATTCCAGGTCAGAACTGGAACCAGGTGTGTGTGGGTAAGGCCCATGTCTTCCTCTCTGTCCTCCAGCGCCTTTATCTAGACAAGGCCGGGGACAGGCTGGGTGCCCCGGGTGAGCCGGCCTCACATGTAGCCCAGGCTGCCCTAGAACTCCCTACGTGGCTGGGAATGATCTTGAACTTCTGCCACCACCTTCGAAACACTGGATTGCAGGTGGGCGCCGTCACGGCTGGTTCACGCCCTGCTGGGGAATGAACCCAGGCTTTGTGCGTGCGAGGCAAACCTTCTGCCGACTGAGCTATGTCCCAGCCTCACTTTTTTTTTTAAACTAATGTTACAATTTATTTCATTTTCATGATTACAGATATTATATAGGGCACAGTAGGCAGATAAAAGCAAGCACCTTTCCCACATCTGCATTTGACCAGAGGCAGCATTTTTCCTTTTCAATGAGGTGCAGATTAGCTTGGGTTGAAAACTGGCAGCAACAGGTCTTTGTAATGAAGGTGCTTCTTCACTGGCAGCCAAGCATGGTAAGTGTGAGCCATGCTGTGAACGCTGAGTTGGTCATCCAACTTGGGTTAAGGCAGGCACTGTTAAAAGCTTCCTCCCCTTCACTAACACAGGCCACCAGCAATCAACTATTACCACATAAAAATAAAACCGTGCTCCCCGTTGATTGGAACCGTAGGGCCTGGGCCCCTTTTAAGAGCATTAGCTCCCTGAGAGGAAAAAGAGGTCCTAACCGACTGCTCTCATGGACAATGACCCCCGTAGAGTGTACCTAAGGTCCTTTGCAGCAAAAATCAAGATCACCCTGACCAGTTCACCATTACTTACATACAAGGCGTGTTTAAAGCTGCTTACAGACCATGTATTGCAACCATAATCCCAAGAAATTGTTCAGTTTTAGCACGTTTCTGCAAGTGAGAAATCATCTCAAAGTAAGAGTGACAGTTCATCATCTTTTAGAAGAATTTTGGACAATCCAGAAGGCAGAAACAAAAATCCCAAACCTTTGTTGACAAAATCCAGAGTCGTTTCTGTTTCTAATGTGAGGAATCCATCTTCAAGGTCAAGAAGAGTTTTCAGGCTTATCTTTGCCATGGCCCATGAACTCCAGTCCTTCAATAGGAACCTTTTTCTCCTTTATTGCTTTCTGAACACACTGCTGGTAGCCCTTGAAGAGGTCGGTGCACGGGTCCCCAGAGCCGTCCCCTTTCAGGAACTTCTCAGCAAACCAGCGACAGAAACACTGGTCGTACTTGTGCTTCATGTCCGTGCAAGCCTCCCCAAAGCTGTTCATGGCGAGGGCGAAGGCCTCCCCACTTTTTCTTTTGAGACAGAGTCTCTATGTAGCCCAAGTTGTCCTCAAACTCATGATCCTCCTACCTCTGCCTCCTGAGTGCTGGGCTAAACGGTGTGCACCTCCAGGTCTGGCTTGATTAATATGTATTTTTATTTGTTTTTTGAGGCAAGCCCAACATATTGGCCTTTTCTTTTTTAGTGCGAGAGAATAAGGGAGAGAGAGAGAGAGAGAGAGAGAGAGAGAGAAAAAGAGAATTGGCACACCAGGGCCTCAGCCACTGCAATTGAATTCCAGATGCTTGTGTCACCTAGTTGACATGTGTGACCATGTGCTTGCCTTACCTTTATGCATCTGGCTTATGTGGGATCTGGAGAGTTGAACTTGGGTTCTCAGGCTTTCCAGGCAAGTGCCTTAACAGCTAAGCCATCTCTCTAGCCCCCAATATATGTGTATGTATATATATATATATTTGCAAGCAGAGAGAGAGAAAAAAATGGGTGCATTAGGGCCTCCAGCCACTGCAAACCAACTCCAAATGCATGTGCCGCTTTTGCGCAGCTGGCTTATGTGGGTACTGGGGAATTGATCCTGGGTCCTTAGGATTCACAGGCAAGGGCTTTAACTGTTATGCCATCCCTCCAGCCCCAGAATGATTAATATGTTTTTAAACCATCCTTTCTAAGTCAGCTGTGTTCTGAGTGACACTCTAAGCCTGTGGAAATCCTATTCCTGGCTGTGCCAGAGTCTGGCCTCTTTTACTGCGCCCTAAGTCACTCCTGTCCATCTAAATCGAGGGGCTGTCCTGGGGGGCTGGGCTGTGGGCTGCACCTGGCCGGCCAGCCGCTCTTATGAAGTTTTATGGAACTGACATGTTCATTCTTTTTCTTGTCATCTTTGCTTGCTTTTGTGTTAAAACTGCAGAACTAAATGGTAGCAGAAAAGACTTTAGAGCCCCACAGTGTCTAAAATACTGAATACTGGCAATGAACCTGCTCCCCTCTGCTTCACTGGGAATCCAAACCTGCTGGCTGATACTAGGCTAGGACTAAGGCCCTTGGAGTCGTGGCTGTTGACCAATACTGCCTTTAACATGGCTGATATCTTCCCTGTTTATCTGTGGAGCTGTAACAGCAGACTGACACGGGGTGATTTCAATCTATGAGTGCCCACTCAAAAGGCCAACAGTCTTCTGGAGAATCGAACCTAGGTCCTTAGGTTTTACAGGCAAGTGCCTTAACTGCTAAGCCATCCCCCCCCCCCCCCCCGCACACACACACTTTTTTCTTTTGGTTTTTCAAGGTAGGGTCTCACTTTAGTTCATGCTGACCTGGAATTCACTATGTATTCTCAGGGGGGCCTTGAACTCATGGTGATTCTCCTACCTCTGCTGGGATTAAAGGCGTGCGCCACCACGCCTGGCTCATCTTTTCTTCTTATGTGACTGTCAACAGTACACAGTGTCTGCTGCAGAACTTTAATGGAATCATCGGGCTTGTTTACGACACCTACCTCTTGCTAGTTCACGCTAGGCAGGGGGGCTCAACCACTGAGCCACACCCTCAGCACCTCAGTGGGGGATTCTAGACAGGCATACTAATATTGAGTAATGCCCCCAGGCCCTCACTGGTGAAGTTAAGCTAGAGCTCTATTGCTGAGCAATCCCTCACCCCTCCTTTTTTAATTTTTTATTAAAAAAAATTTTTTTTTTTGAGGTAGGGTTTCACTCTAGCCCAGGCTGATCTGGAATTCACTATGTAAACTCAGGCTGGCCTCAGACTCACAGTGATCCTTCTTCTGTGTGGTGGTTTGATTCAGGTGTCCCCTATAAATTTAGGTGTCCTGGGCGTTAGGTTCCCAGCTGATGGCACTTGGAAATTAAAGCTTCCTGGGGGCAGTGAATTGTTGGGGGCGGGCTTATGGGTGTTATGGCCAATTTCCCCATTCTAGTGTTTGACCTACTGTCCTGTTGCGATGGTCCACCTTATGTTGGCCAGGGGGTGGTGTCTACTCTCTGCTTATGCCATCGTTTTCCCCTGCCATCATGGAGCTTCTTGAACCCCGAGCCTGTAAGGGAAAATACCCCCCCCCTTTTATTTCCCCACAAGCTGCTCTTGGTTGGGCGATTTCTATGAGCAATGTGAACCTGACTGCAATAGTAATGTGGTACCAAGGAGTGGGATTGCTGCTAGGTACCTGACTAGGTGGCTTTGGCCTTTGGGAGCTGATTTTCAAGAGGAATGTGGAAAGATTTGAAACCTTGGCCTAAGAGATGCCTTGCAGTGCTGTAAGTACAGCTTGATGGACTATTCTGGTCAGAGTTGAAAGACCTGAATGCAGTAAGAACTATGTGAGGTTTGGCATATGAGGGTGAGAAAGAGCTTTGCTTGCACTGGACTAGAGGCAATTTTAATGAAAAGCTTGCTGTTTATTCCTGTGTCCTGAGAAGCTGTGCAGGGTTGCTTTGCGCAGAAATGAACTGGTATGAGCAGCGGGATATGGCACAGAAAGAAAAATCTTTGGGTGAACTGCTGCCTGTTCAGTTGCAATTAAGAGATTACAACCTTTAAGATTGGGCCAGCTGACCTGCACTGGGGCAACAGGAAGAATGTAGACTCTTTGGAAGGGGACTGAGTGCTCAAGGAGTGTCCTGTTCGTCAAAGTCTGCTTTACTACTCCCTGGATTAACAAACTGGCACCCTACATGAAATACAGGAAAGAGAGGGTCATTGAGTTTGCAACGTGGTCTTGTGTTTTGAAAATGGCCATGGGCAGTGTGAAGCGGGTTTGCTGGATGCCTGCATGGGGACCAAATACAGCTGGGAGGATGGACTATGGGTTGCAATGGAGACCCAGTGGAGATGCCGGGACCACGAGATGGCTGCCAAGGAGAGCTGCTGGCCCTGATGAAGTTTTAGCCTCACTTGAGGGGTGGAATTGGGATACCAGAGACTTGTGGCTGGTTAGAATTATCGGACTAGGAGATTTGTCACTGGTCAGAGTTGTTAGACTTGGAGCTACAGAGTTTGGTGTTTGCCCTGTTTAAATCATGTATTGCCTGAGTATTTCTTTGCTCTGCCCAACGCAAACTTTTGCAGTGTGAATGTTTATTCTGTGCCATTATAGGTTTGGGGGGGATTTTTTGGTATTATAGTTAAAAGATCTTAAGACTATGGAGAAGTATGGACACCATTAAAATTGATTTAAAAAAAAACTATGGGGACTTGTTTTTGTTTGTTTTGTCTTTTGAGGTAGGGTCTCACTGTAGCCCAGGCTGACCTAGAATTCACTATGGAGTCTCAGGGTGGCCTTGAACTCACAGTGATCCTCCTACCTCTGCCTCCCAAATGCTGGGATTAAAGGCGTGCGCCACCATGCCGGGCAAAACAAAACAAAACAAAAACTATAGGGACTTTTAAAGTTGGATGAATACATTGTATTTTACATCATGTATGGTTATCAGTTTATGGGGGCCATGGTGGAGTTTGGTGATTTGATTCAGGTGTCTCCCATAAACTTAAGTGTTCTGGATGCTAGGTTCCCCAGCTGATGGCAATTGGAAATTAAAGCGTCCTGGAGGCAATGTATTGTTGGGGGTGGGCTTATGGGTGTTATAGCTGGCTTTCTCATGCCAGTGTTTGGCACACTCTTCTGTTGCTATGGTCCACCTTATATTGGCCAGGGGGTGATGTCCACCCTCTGCTCATGCCATCGTTTTCCCCTGCCATCGTGGATCTTTCCCTCGAGACTGTAAGCCAAAATAAACCTTTTTTTCCCCCCACAAGCTGCTCTGGGTCAGGTGATTTCTGCCAGTAATGTGAACCTGACTGCAATACACTGCCTCCCAAGTGCTGGGATTAAAGACATGTACCACTATGCCTGGCTCCTCTTATTTTTTTTTAAATATATTTTATTTTTATTTATTTGTCAGAGAAAGAGGGGGAGAGAAAGAGAGAGAGAATGGGCACGACAGGGCCTCCAGCCACTGCAAACGAACTCCAGATGCGTGTGCCCCATTGTGTATCTGGCTAACATGGGTCCTGGGGAATCGAACATGGGTCCTTTGGATTTGCAGGCAAGTGCCTTAACAGCTAAGCCATCTCTCTAGCTCTGGCTTGCATGGGTTCTAGGGAATCAAATCTGGGTCTTTAGGCCTTGCAGGAAGGTGTTTAAACCATTAAGCCATCTCTCAGCCCTCTTCTTACTTTTTCTAAGGGAACTATTCCCCAGTATTCAGTCTATAACACTTTGTCACCATAGCTCTTTTTTCGAGTTTACCAAGAACAATAGATCTATTTAGTGTCCATTTCAAAAGCATCCCTGTGTAGCTTAATGAGGTCACACTGTTCCCCCCCCCCCCCGCCCACCCACCCACCCACTCACTCACTCACTCACTCAATGTAGGTTCTCACTGTAGCCTAGACTGACCCGGAACTCACAGTGACCCTCCTACCTCAGCCTCCTGAGTGCCGGGATTAAAGGTGTGTGTGTGTGTGTGTGTGTGTGTGTGTGTTTAATTTTTATTTATTTATTTGAGAGCAACAGACAGAGAAAGAGGGAGAGAGAGAACGAGGGAGAGAATGGGCGCACCAGAGCCTCCAGCCACTGCAAATGAACTCCAGACGCGTGTGCCCCCTTGTGCATCTGGCTAACGTGGGTCCTGGGGAATCAAGCCTCGAACAGGGGTCCTTAGGCTTCACAGGCAAGCATTTAGCCACTAAGCCGTCTCTCCAGCCCCTAAAGGTATGTATGTGTGTGTTTTGTTAACACAAGAATTCATGTAGCCCAGGCTGGCCTTGAACTCCCGATCCTCCTGCCTTTGCCTTCCAAATTCTGGGATTACAAGTGTGCATCACCTTGCTCGGCTCACACAAGAATTTATATTAAACAAGGACAGTATTTGATGAACAGTAGAGCGTACAAACTTGGCAAGGGAGCTATACTCACTGGGATCCCAGAACCTCAAGGCTTCGGTTAGGTAAAGAGTGTTCAGAAGGTTAGACTTCCACTCGTGTGCAGTGCACAGGTCCCACGGGCTCTGCATGATGCGAAAGACACTGGTCTCAGCTGTCTCACTCACCACGCATATCCCAGAACCAGGCCCAGGGCTCAGTGGCCTTAGACTTTTGTTTCCAACATTCACTTCCAATTTTAGGACGCACCCTCGCTGGCTGCATCACGGTTAGTTTGATCTCTGGCGCCACCTTCAGGCCAAACTGCACTTTGCTTCATTGCAGGATTGGTGAGAAATCCCAAGATTTATATAAACCACTTAGTGGATGGGGTAGAGGGGGAAGATGGAAAGCCTCCTCCAGCAGTCTGCCTTTGCAGGAACGTAGAGAAAATCGACCTACACCCCTCTACCGATGTGTTTGTCTTTTTTTTTTTTAATTGTAAAAGAGAAGAGAAACCACACAATTATATAAGGTGAACATACTATACCCACCACTACCCAGGTGAAGAAATAGAACTTTTCCCTGGTACCCCAGACACCCCCCACCACACACAGACCCTGACCTGCTATACAGATCAGTTTAGCTTTAGGGTTCTAACTTGCCAACTAGTTCAGCAACTCCAGCATCAACAGATCCATCCGAGCACCAACGGTCCCCGTGGAAAAGCTTTCCGTGGCGCACAGCCCAGTGCCCGCCTTTGAGGAGCCAGGCTTGTGGACGAGTCGCACCATGGCATTCCTCTGGTGTCTGCTCCCTTCACACGTCCGCCAAATGCCACCAAGGACCTGGGGGACGGGTGGCGGGGGAAACGGGGGTTGGCAGCTGCAGGAGGGCCAAAGTTGCCCTTGTGTCCTCACTGGGTCCCCGAGAACCCGCCGTGGCTGCCCTTAGAGGTCGAGGCTGGGCTCCTGGGCACCTTCGAGCTGCCCCACAGAGACCAGGGGGCTGGGCTGTCCCGGAGAGGCACCGCTTTCCGGGGGAAAGGTGACCAGGCTTGAGTTCTTGCCGTCACCCTGGTCACTGTGCTGCTTGCGGTGGCACCTCAGGGAGTCGTCCCTGACGAAGGAGGCCCCGCAAATGTCACAGCGGAACGCCCGGTGGGTCACGATCTTGGCCACGTGCTGGGAGCCACCCGCCTCCTTGGGCCCTTCCCGGCCCCGGGGGGCCCTGTTCTCCGTCTTGGCCTCCCCCTTGTGCGCCTTGTCCACGTGCTTGGCCAGGCTGCTGGGCCGCTTCGTGTCGAAGCTGCAGAAGCCGCACTTGAAGGGCCGGTCCTGGCAGTGCACGCGGCTGTGCACGCGCAGGGCGGCGGCGCTGGCGCAGGAGTAGCTGCACTGGGGACACTTCTCCGGGTGCTCGGCCTGGTGCAGGCGGCTGTGCTCCAGGAGCTCGGCCCGGTTGCGGCCCTGGAAGGCGCAGTGCGGGCACTTGAAGGTGTGCTTGATGCGCACGTGCGACTTCAGGTTCGCCTTCATGGTGCAGCGGACGTCGCAGAACTCGCACTTGAACGGCTTCTCGCCCGAGTGCACGATCATGTGTCTCTTCAAGTCCGAGCTGATTTTGAACTTGGCGCTACAGAGCCAGCACTGGAAGGGCGTGTCCCCTAGCAACGGGAGGAAGGCGTGTCTCCATTAGAGCCTGGCAGGCGACCACCCGGGCCCCTCCCTCCGTGAAGGTGCGTGACACACCTGGCCAGCTGCGACCAGGCGACTCTACTTGTAACTTGCAGACGGTAACATTCACATGTGGCCCTGGCAACAGTCCTCATAGCAACCATCACCTCACTTTACGGATGGGGCAACGGGAACTCAGAGAGGTCAGTTAACGGGGGGGGGGGGCTGAAATTCAAGCATCATGACCCCAAGTCCACAGCTGAAAGACACTTGAGTTCCAAGCCTAACTCACATCTGATAATTGGCGACCCAGAATTGGACATGGAAGACATACAAAGTAAGCTATGTAGCAGTTTTCCAGATAAAACAAAACTTTATAGACATACTTACTATTTTTTCCTTTCCAGCCCCCCTCCCCCCCTTTTTTTTGAGGTAGGGGCCTGTTTTAGCCCAGGATGGCCTGGAATTCAGTATGTAGTTTTAGGCTGGCCTTGAACTCAAGGTGGTCCTCCAACCTCCTCAGCTTCCCAAGTTCCGGGATTAAAAGAGTGTACCACCATGCTTGGCCAATTTTGTTGTTTGTTTGTTTGTTTTGAAGCAGGCTCTCGCTCCAGCCCAGGCTGACTAGGAATTTATTCTGTGGCCCCAGGCTGGCCTCGAACTCATAGTGATTCTCCTACCTCAGCCTCTCCAATGCGGACATTGAAGGCTTGGGGCACCATGCCGGGACATGCTTGCTATTGTATTTAACTGATGTACATCGTGTTACTAAAGCTTCTGGGCTTTATAAATTCAGATTGGGGTTTATTTATAAAATTAACACGCAAGGGTGAATTCTAGGTCAGCAAGTGAATTCCAGGTCAGCATGGACTAGAGTGAAACCCTACCCTGAAAAAACAAAACAAAACAAAAAATTAACACAAGGCTGGGCGTGGTGGCTCACACCTTTAATCCCAGCACTCGGGAGGTAGAGGCAGGAGGATCACTGTGAGTTCGAGGCCACCCTGAGACTACACAGTGAATTCTAGGTCAGCCTGAGCTAGAGTGAGACCCTGCCTCAAAAAACCAGTGAATAAAAAAAAAAAAAAATTAACACAAGGATGTGGCACAAGACTATAGGACCAATAATGAAAAAATCATGGCTTTCTAGGGTTTGCTTAAGAATCCTTTCTCTGATGGCCTTTCTCAAGACTTTTCAGTCACTTTGGAGGTCTGGAGGCAGTTACTTTAGTCATTATCAGCTGAATATAAGGAAGGTCAGGACCATTTACCCATCCTTCATGCCAGGTGTATGCTGGTGGCAATGAGCCCTGCTTTCTAGTGTTATTTTTTATTTTATTTTATTTATTTATTTATTTTTTTAAATTTTATTTATTTATTTGAGAGCGACAGACACAGAGAGAAAGACAGATAGAGGGAGAGAGAGAGAATGGGCGCGCCAGGGCTTCCAGCCTGTGCAAACGAACTCCAGACGCGTGCGCCCCCTTGTGCATCTGGCTAACGTGGGACCTGGGGAACCGAGCCTCGAACCGGGGTCCTTAGGCTTCACAGGCAAGCACTTAACCGCTAAGCCATCTCTCCAGCCCTATTTTTTATTTTTATTTTTTAGTTGTTTGAGGTAGCATCTTGGTCTAGCCTAGGCTGACCTGGAATTCACTATGTAGTCTCAGGGTGGCCTCGAACTCATGGTGATCCAACTACCTCTGCCTACCGAGGGCTGGGATTGAAGGTGGGCGCCACCACGCCTGGCTAGGGTTCGTTTTTTGTGTGCATGTGTGTTTGTATATGTGCAAGCCAGAGGTGAATGTCAACTTTTTTTGTGTGTGTGACAGGGTCTCTCGCTGAACCTGGAGCTCACCCATTCAGCTAGACTAGCTAGCCAGCAAGCCCTAGGGATCTGCCTGTCTCTGACTCCCCAGTGCTGGCATTATAAGCGTGAGCTGCTATGCCCAGTTTTTATGTGGGGGGGGGCATGGAGGACCAAGGTCTTCATGCTTATATGGCAAGTGCTTTGCCCATGAGCACCTCCCCCCCAGTATCACCCTCACACCTCAGTCCATCAGGGTGAGAGGCATTCCCAGGCCACCCCCCCACCCTTGTTTTTTGTTTTTCAAGGTAGGGTCTCACTCTGGCTCAGGCTGACCTGGAATTCACTGTGTAGTCTCAGGGTGGCCTCGAACTCACGGCGATCCTCCCACCTCTGCCTCCCGAGTGCTGGGATTAGCCTCCTCACACACATCACCACAAAACTTTTTGCCTGCTGCTCAAGTACTCTCTGGAACGCTTTGTGTTTAGACATGGCATATTTCATGCCATTCTTTTTTTGTTTTGTTTTTTTTATCGAGGTGGATCTTGCTCTGGCCCAGACTGACCCGAAGCTCACTATGTAGTCTCAGGGTGGCATCAAACTCACGGTGATCCTCCTACCTCTGCTTCCCTAGTGCTGGGATTAGAGGCGTGCACCTCCACGCCCAGCCTCCTCATTCTTACAAATGCCTCATCATCTTTATGCTGTCTTTTTTTCTTTTTTGGTTTTTTGAGGTAGGATCTAACTCTAGCTCAGGCTGATCTGGAATTCACTGTGTGGTGTCAGGGTGGCCTCGAACTCGGCGAGCCTCATCATATTTAGTTGGCTGCATTTAGGAAGAGGGGAAAGAGTGGCTTAAGCCTGGGTCACACATGCTGTGGTTTCCTCAGCCATCTTCATGCCAGTTTCACAGTCAGTACTCGCGTGGCACTTGACATCTGCTGGAAAGCCTGGCTCCTTACTCTATGGCTGCCTCCACCTGTCCACTGGCATACTGCTTTCTTTGCTCCATTTAAAAATATGCACTTGTTTAAAAGAGAGAGAGTGTGTGTGTGCGTATGGGCATACCAGTGCCTCTAGCCACTGCAAATGAACTTTAGATGCATGTGCCACTGTGTCTGGCTTTACATGGGTACTGGAGAATGGAGCCCTGGCTCTCTCTTCCCTCAATTTACATTAAATAATTCATTAGAACTTTAAAGACAGGATCTCATGTATCTTATATTGGCCTTGACCTTGCTATGTAGCTGAGGATAATTCTGAACTTTGGATCCTTCTTCCTCCACTGCCTGAGTGCTGGGATTACAAGTGTTCAGTGCTGGGGTCAGAACCCGGGGCCTTGAGCTTGCTTAGATGAACACTTGATTATCCACTGAGCTACACCCCCAACCTTCTTTACAGAATTTAAATTTATTATTTACTTATTTATTTGACAGAGAAAGAGGGATGAAGGGAGGGAGGAAGACAGAGAGAGAGAGAGAGAGAGAGAGAGAGAGAGAGAGAGAGAGAGAGCGTGCCAGGGCCTCCAGCCACTGTAAACGAACTCCAGACGTGTGTGCCCCCTTGTGCATCTGGCTAACATGGGTCCTGGGGAATCAAACCTGGGTCCTTTGGCTTTGCAGGCAAATGCCTTAACTGCTAACCCATCCCTCCAGCCCTTCTTTACAGAATTTTAAAGGTAACACATTTCCATCAGCTTGCTGTCTTCCATCACCAGGAGTGGCTTGATCTCCATTGTCTGGAGGGTGCTACAACGGGCTGATCCTACCTAGCTGTCATTATTTCTGTGAGATTCCACTAAGAAGGGAAGGGAAAACTAGAACTAGGTGTTTGTGTTTTATAATCACATTTTAATTTAATTTAATTTTTTGATTTTTCAAGGTAGGGTGTTCACTGTATCCCAGGCTGACCTGGAATCCACTCTGTAGTCTCAGGGTGGCCTCGAACTCCTGTTGATCTCCCTACCTCTGCCTCCCAGGTGCGGGGATCAAAGGCGGCTCTAATCACCTTTAACTGACTTTGCTGTATGTCTGAATGAAGCCAAGGCAGCCGAGAAGGTATAAATCGAGGCACTGACAAACTTAGTTTAATCTGAGACACAGATTTGGTGCTGGGCAGCTACGCCAGTTTGCCCACCCCTACCTGGGTTCTGTGTGGTCAGGCCAGCGAGCCCGGCCATCAGACCCCTTCGCCCCAACAGCGGTCGTCTGGACGGAGGAAACCTCCACGGGCCGCATCACGGCCGGCTCCAGATCCCTTCACTTCTAGCTCCAACGGTGGGAGGCAGCCGCTCCCCGGGGGCGGGACTCACCCGTGTGGGAGCGCAGGTGCACGGTGAGCTGGCTGGAGTTGCGGCTGGCGTACGGGCACAGCTGGCACCTGTACGGCCGCTCGTCCGAGTGGACCCGCAGGTGCTTCTTGAGGCTGCTGCTGTCGGCGGCCGCGTAGTCACACAGGTGACACTTGTGGGGTTTCACGCTCGTGTGGCAGCGCACGTGCATGGTCAGGTTGTCCTTCCGGCTGAAGCGCTTGTCGCAGAACCCACACTTGTGCGGCTTGTCACCTTCAAACACAGGAGGTGACGCATGGTGTAAAACTCAGACTGAAGGGCCAGGAGAGAAGGTCGGTGGTGAGAGGCGCTTGCTTGCAAAGCCTGACGGCCCAGGTGTGATTCCCCAGTACCCAGGTCAAAAGTGGCACACGTGTTCAGAGTTCATTTGCAGTGGCACGAGGCCCTGGCACACCCATTCTCATTCTCTCCACACCACCCCCCTCTCTGCTTGCAAATGAAAAAAAAAAAAAAAAATTGATCCAGGCATGGTGGTGCATGCCTTTAATCTCAGCACTCTGAGGCTGAGGCCAGAGGATTGCCAGGAGTTTGAGGCCAGCCTAGGCTAGTGTGAGACCCCACACCTCGAAAAACAACAACAACAGAAAGAAATAGATCTGATTAAAGAAAATCAAAGGCTAAACCCTGTTTGTATTTATTTAAGAGAGAGAGAGAGAGAGAGATTGGGCACACCAGGGCCTCCAGCTGCAGCAAATTAACTCCAGATGCATGTGCTACTTTGTACATCTGGCTTAAGTGGGTACTGGGGAGTTGAACCTGGGTCATGTGGCTTTGCAGGCAAGCATCTTAACTGCTAAGCCATATTTCCAGTCCAACCATAAATTTCTTTTCTTTTCTTTTTTTTTTTTTAACTTTACTACCATTGCAAATGAACTCCTGACGCATGTGCCCCCTTGTGCATCTGGCTTACATGGGTCCTGGGGAATTGAACAGAGGTCCTTTGGCTTTGTAGGCAAATGCCTTAACTGAAATAAACAAAAAATATTTTAAAAATACAAACAAAACCAAAACAGGATCTCATGGAGTCTGGGCTGGCCTCGCTGCATAGCTGAGGATGACCTTGAACTCCTAACCCTCCTTTGCCTCCCAAGTGCTGGGGCTGCCTGCTCCCTGCCCTGCCTAGCACCTCTCTCACTTTCCCTTAAAGAGATTCCAAGATCCGTCGCCTTGGACCCAGGGAGGTAGCTTAAGTCACATCTACGGACTCAAGGGCCAGGCCCTCACTCTCTCCGTGTGCCCAGCATGCTTTATAACATGCGAGAAAAATGCCATTGCCTTGACTTCCTCTCCAGGTCAACCTTGGTACTATGAGCACTTGGGGTTCACTCATTAATTCAGGGTTGCAGGACAACAGGGCATTGTGGGATTTGGGAAGCCGATGTCGCCTCCATCCACTAGGTGGCAGTAGTACTGTCCTGCTGAGGATGATCGCTCCACTTCCCGCCAGGACAGTTAGTCTCTTGCAGGGGCCATGTTGGCAGCCTCCTCCTCTTCCTCATCCCGGCCTTGCAATCCTCACACTTCCTGACCCCCACCATTCTGGTGGCATTATCTGCAGAGGTGAGGCCAGACCCTCCCTCTCTCACAGCAGGACATGACCCGCCCTCACCAGTCAAAACTGGTCTTGGGTCCTACAGCCTCCTGCCCTTTGGGGTAGATCCTCAGGTGTCCAGATCGCTGGGTTCTCAATGCTGGAGTTCTGTGGGTGAAATGGGTCGTAGCCGCCCTCCTGGAAACCAGCCCTCACCCCTCTGGATACGCTGGTGAACTAAAGTCCTACGCTGGGTCAGGCCTCACTTCTGCTTCCCACTGAAGAAATTCAGAGAAGGAGACCAGCTGCCAGGGACCCAGAGGTAACCGAGCTCAAATCGTACTGGGAAAGTGTGAAGATTTCCGGAGCCCCTCCTGCCACCCCCCCCAGCTTCTGGCTGGGCTCCCGGAGGAAGCTATCTTCCATTATGGAAATTGAGGTTTCAAAGAGTTGTTTCAGCTCCTCCTCCTCCTAAGTAAATTCAGGCTAAGTTGGGATTCCCAGAATCAACACCCTCTATTATGGAATTCCTAGGCCCTTCAGGACCAGAGTGGGAGGAAACAGGCCCGCCCTAGAAGCTAGCAGCACAGACCCCAAACAAGAGATCAAAGCCCACTCCAAGGAGATCTGGGACAGTAAGGCTCCAGTGGGACGCCCACCCCACGTCCAGCAGACACCCCATACAACCCAGTGTAAGACCCTCACCCTCCTCCTTCCTCCCCACTTTCTTTGCTCTGAACCCAGCCACCCCCTTGTTGGTATTAATAAAACTTTGGAGAAAAAAAAAAAAAACAAAAAACTTTGGGCCCCAAAAGAAACTGTCTCAGAGGTTTTCTAAATTCTGAACCTAACAAAAAGGAAACAACCTGATTATATTTCAGCCACACTCTAGGGTTAAACAAACCAATGCTCTTACCCAGACAGGCAAGAATAGGGCATAGACTCTTTTGCGTTTCATCTTGTTTCTTTTGCCCAGTAAGGTCTCACTCTAGCCCAGGCTGGCCTGGCACTCACTCTGTAGTCCCAGGCTGGCCTCAAACTCAACAGACATCCTCCTCTGAGGAGTGCTGTCCCTAAAGGCGAATGCTGGGCTGGGTTTATAGTTATTTTATTTTTATTTATTTGAGTAAGAGGCATCTCTCTCTCTGTCTCTATGCAGAGACAGGAAGAGAGACAGAGAATGGATGCATTAGGGCCTCTGGCCACTGCAAAAGAACTCCAGACTCATGTGCCACTGGCTGAGGTGGGTCCTGGGGCATTGAATCTTGGTCCTTTGGTTTTGTAGGCAAGCACCTTAACCATTAGGCCATCTCTCCAGCCCTACCATTTTTTTTTCTATTTAGAAGATTTTTATTTATTTGTTTTTATTTTGAATTTTTTATTATTTACTTATTTGAGAGAGAGAGAGAGAGAGAGAATGGGCACACCAGGGCCTCCAGCCACTGCAAATGAACTCCAGACGCGTGCGCCCCCTTGTGCATCTGGCTAACGTGGGACTTGGGGAACTGAGCCTCGAACCGGGATCTTTAGGCTTCACAGGCAAGCGCTTAACCGCTAAGCCATCTCTCCAGCCCTCTTTTTTTAAATTTTTATTTTATTTATTTATTTGAGAGCGACAGAGAGAGAAAGAAATAAAGAACAAATGGGCACATCAGGGCCTCCAGCCACTGCCAGCAAACTCCAGATGCATGCGCCCCCTTGTGCATCTGGCTAATGTGGGTCCTGGGGAATCAAGCCTCGAAAAGGGGTCTTTAGGCTTCACAGGCAAACGCTTAGCTGCTAAATCATCTCTCCAGCCCCGTCATTGCCCTCTAAGATTCCCGCAGGCACCCTCACTGCTTGCTCCACTTCCCGTTCCAGTGTTCCAAGGACAACAAAGCGTCTCCTTCCCTTCCAGGTATGCAACACTTAGTTCAAGTCCATCTATCCCTTGCGTTTTCATGCAACGGTTAACTGAATGGATACCTACCCGTGTGGGTTCTCAGATGGCGGTCCAAATCCTTCATGCCATGGACGGTTTTGAAGTGACACCCTAGAGGGAAAGGAAGAAAATGTTCTTTAAAGTACACGCAGTCCCTGAATTACAAAGGTTCAACTTGTGATTTTCACTGACTTCATGGTGGTGTGGGAGTGTACCTATGCAGTCACGCGTACCCATGAAATCATCCCGTTTTCCACAGTCAGCTCAGGATTTAACAACCGTACAAGTTACATGACATACTCAACACTGCCATAAAACAGAGTTAGGCTGGAGTGATGGCTCTTGCTTGCAAAGCCTCCCGGTCTGGGTTCAATTCCCCAGTACCCACATAAAGCCAGATGCACCAAGTGGCATATGCCTCTGGGGTTCATTTACAATGAGTCCCTCGTGTGCCCATTTTCTCTATCTTAGCCAAGGGCATTAAGTGAATTTTGTTTTTTGCCATTGGCAGTGCTGTGGGTTGAACCCGGGGCTCTGTGTATGCGAGGCAAACACTCCACCATTGAGCCTCGGCCCCATGTATTCTTGCCTTTGATGTTTTCAACTCAAATGAAGTATAAACTCATAATATTTGTTTATGAGACAGAGAGAGACAGAGACGGGGGTGGAGAGAGAAAATTGGCACGCTAGGGCCTCTCGCCACTGCAAATGAACTCCAGATGCATGCACCACTTTGTGCATCTGGCTTTATGTGGGTACTGGGAATTGAACCTGGGCCATCAGGCTTTGCAAGCAAGTACCCACACCACTGGGCTGTCTCCTCAGCCTCACCGTGGCTTTACTGCAATATGATCCCGCCGTAAGTGAAGGGGCAAGTGCAAACTCGACCCGCAAGTGGCTGGGCATCTGATGTTCTGACAGACGTGCCAATCCTTTGACGTGGCAATATGACATCGTTAGCTGTGAAATTCACGCTGGAGAACAGTGCCAGCCAGGGCTGGGGAGGTGGCTCAGTAGGCAAAGTGCTTGTGACACAGCCTAGAGGCTTGAGTTTGAATCCCCAGCACTCAGGTAAAAGTCAGGTGTGGTGGCATGTGCCTGTCATCCCAGCATGGGGTGTAGAGAAAGGATCCCCATGGGTTGCTGGCCAGCTGATCCAGCCAAACTGGGGGGCTCTAGGTTCAGCGAGAGACTTTACCTCAAAGAAATCAAGCGGAGAGTGACGGATGAAGTTGCCTGATATCAACCTGTGGCTTCTAAACACACTTATGGGCGAGCACGTCTGCGCATATACCGTCATACACAGATACACACACGCACGTGTGCACGCACACAGGAAAACTGTAAT
Source organism: Jaculus jaculus (assembly GCF_020740685.1). Classification (NCBI taxonomy): domain Eukaryota; kingdom Metazoa; phylum Chordata; class Mammalia; order Rodentia; family Dipodidae; genus Jaculus; species Jaculus jaculus. The sequence continues at coordinate 130,997,459 of NC_059109.1, forward strand.
CAAGTTACAAAAAGAATCTCAGCTGGCTGTGGTGGTGCACACCTTTAATCCCACCACTTGGGAGGCAGAGGTAGGAGGATCGCCATGAGTTCAAGGCCACCCTGAGTCTACATAGTGAATTCCAGGTCAGCCTGGGCTAGAGTGAGACCCTACCATGAAAATAAATAAATAAATGAGTAAAAATTAAAAAAAAAAAAGAAAAGGTAGAGGTAAGGCCTGGTGTGGTGGCACACATCTTTAGTCTCAGCACTCAGGGCACTAAGGTAGGTGGATCACCATGAATTCAAGGCCAACCTGGGCTACAGTGAGACCCTATTGGAAAAGAAAAAGAAAAACAGGTAGAGGAGGGAGCTGTGGCCATAGCTACCGGCAGGGCATCTACCGAGCAATGTACAAGGCCCTGGGTTTGACTCCCTGGATCAAAAAGAGAGGGAAAGCCGGGTGTGGTGGCGCATGCCTTTAATCCCAGCACTCAGGAGGCAGAGGTAGGAGGACTGCGGTGAGTTCAAGGCCACCCTGAGACTACACAGTGAATTCCAGGTCAGCCTGGGCTAGACTGAGACCCTACCTAAAAATATTAATAAATAAATTAATTAAATAAGATAAAATTAGGTATGGGTGTACATACCTGTAATTCCAAGTGGAGGCAGGAGGATCACTGCAAGTGCAAGATCAGCCTGGGCTATATATTGAGTTCCAGGCCACCCAGTGATACCCTATCTCAAAATACAAAAAGGCCAGGAGAGGTGGTGGCACGCCTTTAATTCTAATACTTGGGAGGCAGAGGTAGGAGGATCACTGTGAGTTCAAGGCCACCCTGAGGCTACATAGAGAATTCCGGGTCGGCTTGAGCTAGAGTGAGATCCTACCTTGAAAATCAAAAAAAAAAAAAAAAAAAAAACAAAAAAAACCAACCCAGAAAAACAGAATCTCACAATATTTTTATCAGCAAGCAAGGGGAGAGAGAAATAGGCGCCATAGGGCCACTGGCCACTGTAGCAAACTCTAGGTGCATGCGCCACTCTGCATTTGACTTCCTGTGTCTCTAGGAACTGGGACTCAAGCCATCAGGCCTTGCCAGCAAGCGCCCTTAACCACTGAGCCATCTCTCTGGTCCGCACGTTTGTGGTTTTGAGTTAGGCTGCAGTCACAGCTGCCCTGAACCACACATGCTTTGCAGGTTTGGAGAGTCACGTGGGGACGCACGCGGGGAACTCCCAGAGCCTGCATCCATGCGCCGGGAACAGAAGAGGGGCTCTGGGGTCACGTGCACCCCGTACCTGGATAGCAGCAGTTGAAAGTCCTTTCTCCCAGGGTGGCTGCTGGCTCCTTGGATTCCGAGGGGGGGGCGGCGGCGGGGGCTCTCGGAGCAGCACCTTCTTCTGCAGAGAGGTCAGGTGACTTGACGTCGTTATCTAGCTCAGAAGCTGAAAGGGACATGGACACAGGGACTCAGCAAAGCCCTGGGAGTCATGGGTCCCCAGAGCGGGCACGCCTCATGCGGTGCAGAGATACCAGTGTGGACTTCTTGTTTGCTGTGAGAAAGGTTGGAGCTCACAACATTGAGCAGGATGGCCCTGAACATCCAATGATCCTCTTGTTCTCTGCCTCCAGAGTGCTCGCATTATCAATATGAGCCCCACACCCACTCTAGTGAGCCCCTTCCTCACATCACTGGAATCACAGCCATGGCAAACTTGGGGTGCATGTCTCTCCTAGGCCTCGCCCCAGACCCAAAGACACAGGGTAGAGAGAGTGGGGCAGATCTGATCCTTTAAAAAATTATTATTATTGTTTTTTTATTTGATAGAAGAAGACAGAAAGGGGCAGATAAAGAGAGAGAGAGAATGGGTGCACTAGGGCCTCCAGCCACTGCAAACAAATTCCAGGCACATGCACCACCTTATGCATATGGTTTACTAAGCCATCTCTCCAGCACCCCTCTTTTTTTTTTTTTTGGTTTTTCAAGGTAGGGTCTCACTCTAGCCCAGGTTGACCTGGGATTCACTATGGAGTCTCAGGATGGTCTTGAGCTCACAGCGATCCTACTTCAGTCTTCCAATGCTGAGATTAAAGGTGTGTGCTGCCACGACCAACAGATCTGATCTTCTGACTCCCAAGCTTGGCTCCTTTGAGGGTGGCTCCCCCAGCAGGACCCTCACCAGCTGGGTAGGAATGCAGATACTTGGGTCCAGCCCAGGCCAACAAAACAGGCTGTGCTCTGCTTGTTCATGATACCCCAGAGGGTCTGAGAAGCACTGAGGAGTTAATGACATTTGGCATTTTAAGGAAGTTTTTCATGCTTCTGCTCAAGTGACCAGTTACACCATTTTATCACGGATGGCTTATTGGTAGCAATTTGGACCTTTATAATAAAGGCACAAAGAGGCAGCAGCGCCATCAGTAAATTAAAATTAAACTTTCACATGGGGTGAGGCATCGTGGTACACACCCTCTAATATCCCCGCACTCAGGATGGCTGAGACAGGAGGATCGTGGGTTCAATGCCAGCCTGGTATACAAAGGAGGGTCATGACCAGCTCCTGCCGCCAAAGGGAATCCAGAGCCAGGTGTGGTGGTGCACACCTTTAATCCCAGCACCTGGGAGGCAGAGGTAGGAGGATCACCGTGAGCTGGAGGCCACTCTGAGACTACATAGTAAATTCCCGGTCAGCCTGGGCTACAGTGAGACCCTACCTTGAAAAACAAAACAAAACAACAACAACAAAAGGAATTCATGCTGGGCTTGGTGGTGCATACCTATTAATCCCAGTACTCCAGAAGCAGAGTAAGGAGGATGGCTATGAGTTCAAGGTCACCCTGGAGCTACGGACTGAGTTCTGGGTCAGCCTGGGCTAGAGTTTGACTCTACCTTGGGGAAAACAACAACAACAAAATTCCATAGGAATTCCTGTTAGGAGGAGCACATGTGTGTCCAGAGGACTTCCAGGTCTTTCATGACAGTGCAAAGCCACAGCCGGAGACCCAAACACAGCTGGTGGACGCTCGGGGGGTAAAAGATTAAGTAGCATCTTTTCCACTTTAATACATTTCTGCAAGCTGAGTGTGGTGGGTCATACCTATAATCCCGGTTCGGTTCTGGGGAGGTTGAGGTAGGAGGGTCACCATGAATCCCAGAGCAAGCTGGGCTACAGAGTGAGTGACTTCTAGGTAAGCTTGGGTTAGAGTGACCCTGCCTCAAAACAACAACAACAAAAAATCCCCCTCAATAAACTGGGTGTGGTGGTGCACGCCTTTAATCCCAGCACTCGGGAGGCAGAGGTAAGAGGATTGCTGTGAGTTTGAGGCCACCCTGAGACTCCATAATGAATTCCAGGTCAGCCTGGGCTAGAGTGAGACCCTGCCTCAAAAAAACAAAACAAAACAAAAATCCCCCTCAAAAGGAATAGATAAATTTCTGCAAACCACCAAAAAAGGAAAAACAAAAAATATCAAGAAACAGCTCACAGCCAGCTGGTCTCCCATGATGGAATAGCAGAGTCACCAAGAGGCTGTCCTGTGTAACCCAGGTCTTGAGTCCCCATTGAGCACGTCTACAGGAGCCCTGGCCATTTTTCATTGCTCACAAGTTCCAATTTGCTGCTGACATTGCTGGTTTAGGGAATCACACCTGAGAATTCCTGCTTGGTGAGAAAAGATGAAAGCTGGCTGGCTCACAGGTGCTCAGGGGGCAGGGCTGGAAATTTCCAGCTGGGTAGAACCCACACTGAGACAGATGACCTCGCTCGAATGAGCGATTCACATATTAACAGAGAAAACTAGGGTTGGGGAGAGAAGGCTCCTCAATGGGTAAAGTGCTTGCCACACCAGTATGGGTACCTGACTTCTGATCCACGGCACTAAGTGAGTGTTGGGCAGGGACGGTTGCCTGTATCCCGGTGCTCAGGAGGTGGGGAACAGGGAGGAGCAGATGGGGAACCCCTGGAACCAGCTGGACTAGCAGAATTGGTGAGCTGTAGGTTTAGTGACAGATTCTGTCTCAATGACTAAAGTGACATTAACTGAGGAAGACACCTTATGTCAACCTCAGGCCTTCATATACATACACACACGCACATATTAAAAACAGAAAAACAAAACAGGGCTGGAGAGATGGTTTAGTGGTTAGGGCATCTGCCTGTAAAGCCAAAGGATCCCCGTTCGATTCTCTAGGACCCAGGTTAGCCAGATGCACAAGGGGGCGCACATGTCTGGAGTTTGTTTGCAGTGGCTGGGAGCCCTGGCGCGCCCATTCTCCCCCTCACCCCCTCTGCCTCTTTTTCTCTCAAATAAGTAAAATATATTAAAACAAAAAACTGGTGTGGTGACACAGCACACATCTATAGTCCAGCACTTTGGGTGTAGTGGCGTACGCCTTTAATCCTAGCACTCAGGAGGCAGAGGTAGGAGGATTGCCATGAGTTTGAGGCCACCCTGAGAATACGAGCAAATTCTAGGTCAGCCTAGGCTACAGCGAGACCCTACCTCAAGCCCCCCCCAAAATAATGATAATAATAAAAACATTGGGCAGGACAGATAGCTTAGTGGTTAAGGTGCTTGCCTGCAAAACCTAAAGATCCACGTAAACCAAATGCACTAGATGGCACATGCATCTGGAGCTTGTTTGCAATGGCTGGAGGCCCTTGCGTGCCCATCCTTCCTTTCTTTTAAATAAATAAACAAACTAATTTAGACTGGGCATGGTGGTCACGCCTTTAATCCCAGCATTTTGGAGGCAGAGGTGGGAGGATCGTCCTGAGTTCGAGACTACCTAGTGAATTCTAGACCAGCCTCGGTCCAGTCTTGGTTAGAGTGAGACCCTACCTCAAAACACAAACACACACGCACTTAAAAAAAACACCAGTAAACTCAGGAGAGATCTTAATTCCACGATAGCCAAGTTAGCCTGAAACCAAAGGGGAGGCGGGACTAGCCAGTGAGCTACAAATCCCTGTTCGGTCATTTTAGCTGGGTGACCCTGAGCAAGCTAGTCAGTGCCATGTTCCTCAACTCCCACATCTGCAGAATGGGGATTATGGCCACTATCTCATGACCTTAGGTGAAGGCCACATTCATGACTATATGTGCAAGAACCTGTATCAGTTTCATCCACTGCCCTGCATGCATGAGAGCTACGCGGTTCCTGGATGTGGAAAATGCCCGTTTCCAGTGGAAACGCAAGAGCAGCATCTCCCAGCGACCGAGGTGGAGCGTCCGCGGTCAGGTGCGAGGGGCCTTCCGCCTGCGGTCATCTAGGAACCGAGATGGGGGGAAGCCCACCCTCTGCTAAGAATGGCACAGCTGTGTGGCTGCAAGTGTGGGTGGCTCTCCAGGTCAGCGCAGTGACATACCTACATGTCCAATGTCCAGTTGCTTTCCCGCCCCTCTGTTGATTTACTGGTGGCGATGGGAAGCCTACCGATTACATACACTGTTCTCACCGTATTTTCCTTTCAAAGCGCCCCAAGTTCAAGGCCACCTGCAGTTGAGAGGGACTCAACCTTGAAAACATAGAAAGGCTCCTCCTGCTTGGTGTCACAAGCCTAAGTCATGGATTAAACACATCTGTCTCCAGACTGTGTGTTCAGTTTTCAGAAGCAGTGACTGGAGCAAAGATGCACACTGGGTGATGGGAGAGGAACCCCAGAACGCAGCACTCCCCTTATGTCCGGCAACACCAGGCTGTTTAAAGGGATCAAAAGTGAACTGAGCAGCCGGGCATGGTGGCGCACACCTTTAATCCCAGCACTTGGGAGGCAGAGGTAGGAGGATTGTTTTATTATTTTGTTCTTTCTCTTCCTGCTTTTTTGGTTTTTCCAGGTAGGGTTTAACTCTAGCCCAGACTGATCTGGAATTCCTATGCAGTCTCAGGGTGGCCCCTAACTCACTGCGATCCTCCTACCTCTGCCTGGGATTAAAGGTGAGAGCCACCAGGCTTGGCAGCAATCTATCTTTCCATCCATCCATCTTTCCATCCATCCATCTTTCCTTCCTTCCTTCCTTCCCTCCCTCCCTCCCTCCCTCCCTCTCTCTCTCTCCTCTCTCTCTCTCTCTCTCTCTCTTTCTTACTAGCAGCCACTTACCGGCCAAGGTTAACACCCCCAGAGCCTCCGCTTTGCCAGGTCGATGCTGAGGCGCACCCAGCGAGCCCTGGAGGGTCCTACTAGAGTTCTAACCTACTCAAGCCCTTCTAGTCTCCAAACACTGTCCACCAGGTACTTTCAGTTACAGGAAGCCTTACTTGATTTTTAGAATAGAAAGTATTTAGAAGAACCGGCATGACACTACTCCCCTGTTTCCTGGGGAGATGAGCTATGAGATGAGGAGCGCACCGGTTACCGCCCCTTCACGGGCCAGTTGGAGTTCAGGGCAGAAGAGGAGAAAGTCCAGTTAAAAGTCCTCTACCCTCCCCCAGGCTGCAGAGAAATAAAGAGCCAAAGATTATCAACAGGGAAGCGCCTTAGCTAGGCGGAGCCGCAACCTGACCTCTGGGATTCCGACGGGGGGGGGGGGGGGGGTTGGGGGATTGGTGTGTGTGTGTGTGTGTGTGTGTGTGTGTGTGTGCGTGTGCGCGCGCCAGAGGGGGGACCGAGGAATCTGGAGCCTCTAGGGGGCTCCCCTCATCCCCCCCCCCCCAGCATCCCATGCTAGGCTGTGTGTATGTGGATATCTCTGCAAGTCGCAACCATATTCCTATTTCGCCAAAGTCCATGTAGTAGCGAAGGTGAGCTTGCAGGGTTCAGCCATCCCGGTCACTCAGTGAAAGATGCCGGGGCCCCCCGCGGAGCTTCGGAGGCGCGGTTCCTTCTGTCCAGAACCATCCTCCTCCCCCTGCCGGCTCTCCCCGTCACACATCCTCAGGTCCCCTAGGTGAGCTACATCACACGTTGGAAATGTTCCTCCCCTCCCCCGCCACCAAACTCTCCAAAGCTCCTGGTTTTTTGTTTTGTTTTGGTTTTTCGAGGTGTGTGTGGGGGTCTTATTCTAGCCCAGGCTAACCTAGAACTCCCGGCGGTCCTCCTACCTCTGCCTCCCAAGGGCGGGCATTAAAGGAGTGCGCCACCACGCCCGGCTTCAAAGCTCCTGGTTCTTATTCAGCTGGAACGCTCACCACCAGTTTCAAGTGTCCTCCTCCACAAATGGACCTTAAGATCCAAGACCACTGGCGATCCGGTCCTTGATCCCTTCTGCGTCCCTCCCTAGCACCAAGCCCGAGGTCTGGCACCCCGTAGAAACTAGGGTATCTCTTCGATGTCACTCCCAGGGCGCAGGTGCCCGAATGTCCCCTGGCGCGGGTGCCCAAGATGTGGGCGCGCGCACCAACCCTGAAAACCGACCCGCAGGGGGTAGGGTGGCGTCCCCGAGCCTCCCTCCAGTGAGACAAGAGCGAATGGACGCATCACCCACGCCGAGTGGAGGGTCGCCCGTCCTTCACCCCGGGGCCGTCGTTCACAAAGGCTGGGGCGTAACTCATGCGCCCAGGTGTGAGTCCTCTCGCCATCCCACCCAGCCTGCTCACACCCCGCACCTTCAAAGGTTGGTGTCCGGGGACCGGGAGCGGACGGGCATCGGAGCCATCACCTCTAGCCCCTCCACACCCCCCCCCCACGCAAGGTGAGGTGTCCACGGCGCTGCTCACCCGGCTCCCCGGAGTCCCGGTGCTGGGGCTTGGCCTGCTTGCGCCGCGACATGGCGCGTGGACGCGGCTCCGGGCGGGGCGGGTCCCCGGCGAGTGGCTCGCTTCGCACGGCGGATTCCGGGACTTCGGGAATCCCACCACCCCACCCTCTCCTTACCACGGCCCGAACGAACGCGCATGTCCCGGGCCCCCGGGCTCCCCGGGACGATTTATCACGCGTGCTTGACGGCGGCCTGGCTCGCGGCCAAGACCTCGGGGATCCCGGGGACGCCCGCGCGCAGCGCCCCAGCTCTCCATCCCCGGGCCCCGCCGCCGCCGCCGCCGCCGCAGCAGAATCTGCATTATTATTATTATTTTTTTTAACAAGGATCCCCGAGGTGCTGCGCATGCACGCTCAAGTTGGAGGAAGAAACCGCCGTGGCTGCATCTTAACGAGATCCCAGGTGACTCGGTTTTGGCTCATTAAAATTTCAGAAGCGCGGCTCGCCTCCAACTTTTAATGCGCGCCAGTCACCCGAGGTTGGCTCGTTAAAATGCAGATTCTGGCTTGCCGGGGTGCGGCCCGAGAGTCGGTATTCCTAACGAGCTCCCGGGAGTGGGGCGGGTGCGCCACGCCGCGCCGCGCGACTCCGGCTTAATTGGTTCGAGGCTGGGACCCCCGGGCCTGGCTCTATCCCTCCCCCCTCCACACCCCACGCTCCTGGGGATGCTGTGATGCACGACCTCCGCGCCCTCCTCCGCCCCGGTTCTCTAACTTCAAATTTAAAGCCGACTAGGATGCCCCCAGCTTGCGGGGTGAGCTTCGGTTAACAAAATAACCACCACCAACAACCAAAGTGGCCGGGCGTGCTGGCGCACCCGGGAAGACAGGAATGGGGATCGCAGCCTGAGACCACACAGCCTGGGAGTGGGGGGGGGGGGGGGGACACAACACACCAAAAAGTAGATTCTGAAAGTTCTGGACTCAGAAGTTAGGAACTTGCACATTTCGTGTATGTATGTGTGGGGGGCGGGGCGGGGGAGAGGATCTCACTCCAGCCCAGGTTGGTCTCGAACTCACAACTATCCTCCTACCCTCAGCCTCCGGGGAGTGCTGAGATTTTAGGCGTGCGCCACCACGCCCTTGGGAATTTGTACCTTTCGCCACACGCCTCTGGCCCTGGCAGGGACTCTGGGTCTAGGACCACACAGGAGAAAGCTTTGGGGCCCGCGAGGGCGAGTGCCTCGCCCAGCAGGTGACTTGGGCGCTTGGGGGGGGGGGTTAGGTTTAGGCTAATTGGCTTTCATGCTCAGACTAGCTGGGGCCTTGATGAGAAGAGGTGTGTGTGGGGGGGTGATCCTCTTTGCGCCCTGTGAACGACATCCAACAGCAACCGGGAGCTGGAAGGCCACCTACGTCCCCCTAAGGTGTTTACTTTCTTCACTCTGGGGAGTTACTTAAGACGGGGCTGAGCCCCAAACTCGCCCGAACCTGAAGATGCCCGTTGGGGCCCTTGTTCCAGAGACGCAGCCCTGCTCAGCTGCGCCTCCTGGGCCCGGGACTCTGTAAATCACGGCACACGTGACGAGTCCCGGCCGGAGTTGACCAGCTGGAGCCTAACCTCGGGTGAGCTGGCAGTTGGCAAACCCCGGGGCAGGGTCTGTGAGGGGCGAGTATTTGCATTTCTCACAAGCTGGCCTGGTTTTCCTCAAACTTGTCTGATTTTCAAATTAAGCACGGACCTAGGGGTGCATGTGTAATGCTGGGTGAAATCACTCCATGCTAAATTTCTTTTCTTTTTTTTGGAGGGGGGGGCTGTGGTTCAAGGTAGACTCTCACTCTTAGCTCAGGCTGACCTGGCAGTCACTAATACAGTCTCGGGGTGGCCTCAAACTCTCAGCGATTTTCCTACCTCTGCCTCCCGAGGGCTGGGATTAAAGGCGTGCGCCACCACCCCCAGCAAGGCTAAATTTCTGAGATATAACTTAAAAAAAAAAGTCCAACTTTTCTTTGGGAACATGTATAAGGAGAGACATTTTTGAAAAGATAGGACAGCCCTGGTTTGTGGAGTCTTTTGAGCATGTGTCAGGATCCCAGATAAACTGGGGACCGTGATGGCCTCTGGGAAACCTGAAAGAGGGATATGCGGAGGGTAGAGGGAGGCACTTGCTACCGCTTAATACTGCCAGTGTGGTGTGTATTCTATGCAGTACATGCGTATGTATATGTAGTCTGTATATGTGGTATGTATGTATGTATATGTCATCTGTATAGGTGGTATGCATGTCTATGTGGCATACATGTGTCTGCACGTATAGGTGGGACTTCAGCTCAGGTGCACGCAAAGGCTTACTCAATGCCTGTGGCTTGGAACACATTGTTAGTCTAGTTACTTCTTTGCTCCTTGGTTTATTGTGTCATAGTCAGCCCCAAGAAGCGCTTCCTGCTAAAACATCCACTCCCTTAACCACAACCAGCAACTCTGTCCCTTCTCCTGCCCCTCATTTAATAACCATCCTAATTGCCTCATTCCTTGCCCATTCTCATTAGCAAGATTTATGGTACCTATATCCAGTCATATACTAGTTTGAAAAATTTAAGTATAAAAGTTTTTTTGTGGTTTTTCGTAGTAGGGTTTTACTCTAGCTCACGCTGACCTGGAATTCACTATGGAGTCTCAGGGTGGCCTCAAACTCACGGCAATCCTCCTACCTCTGCCTCCCCAGTGTTGGGATTAAAGGCATGCGCCACCATGCCTGGCTAATTATAAAAGTTTTGAGGGCAGGGTCTCACTATAACCCATGTTGACCTGGAACTTACTCTGTAGCCTAGGCTGGCCTTGAATTTACTCAATCTACCTACCTCAGCCTCCAAACTGATGGGATTACAACCATAAGCCACCAAGCTCCATGTTACAAAACTTTTTTTGAGGGCTAGAGAGATGGCTTAGTGGTCAGGGTGCTTGCCTGCACAGCCTAAGGACCCAGATTCGATTCCCCAGAACCCATGAAAGCCAGATGCCCGTGCCAGCGCATGTGTCTGGAATTCCTTTGCAGTGGCTAGAGGCCCTGGCACACCCATTCAGTCTCTCTCTTTCTCTCATAAATAAATAATTTAAAAAAGAAGAAAAGAAACTTAAAAATTTTTTTGAGGTAGTCTCATGTAGCTTGGCTAGCCAGAAGGGCCTTAACCTTCTGATCCTCCTGCCTCCACCTCGTGAGTGTTAGGGTCATGGGCATGTGCCAGCACACTGAATTCAGTGCTGGGACTGAACCCAGTCTCTGCTGTGACAGACACTGCACCACTGAGCTGACCCTAGCCCACCACTTTAATTTTAAAGAACTTCAGAAGCTGGGAGTGGCGGCTTATGTCTATAATGCCATTACTTGGGAGGCTGACTTAGGGAGATGGTTGTTGAGTTCAAGGCCAGTCTGGGCTATAGAATGAATTTTCCAGATAAGCCAGTGTTAGAATGAGAGCCTGCTTTTAATTAAAAAAAAAAAAAAAAAAAGGAAAGAAAAGAAGGAGCTGGAGAGATGGCTTAGTGGTTAGGGCACTTGCCTATGAAGCCTAAGAACTCATGTTTGAATCTCCAGGTCCCACATAAGCCAGACACACAGTAATGCAAGCATGCAGTATTGCATGTGCACACAAGGGGGCGCATGCATCTGGGGTTTGTTCACAGTGGCTGAAGGCCCTGGGGTGCCCATTTTCTCTCTTTCTGTCTCTCTCTGCTTCTTTTTCTATCAAATAAATAATAATAAAAAGAAGAGCTTCACACCATGGTGGTCTCAAATTTGAAGATGAAACAATGAAATGAGCAAACAAATCAACAAAAATAACTCCAGTGCTCAAGGGTAGGAGAGATAGCTTAGCCATTAAGGCACTTGCCTACAAAGCTTAAGGACCCATGTTCAACTCTCCAGAACCCACGTAAGTCAGATGCACAAGATGACAGAAGTGTACAAGGTCACACATGTGCACAAGATGGCACACATGTCTGGGGTTTGATTTCAGTGGCTGGAGGCCCTGGCACACCAATTCTTTCTCGCTCATATTCTCCTTATAAACAACAACAACAACAACAAAAAACCCAGAAAAAATCTTTCAGTGCTTGAGTCAACAGCACATATACACTAGAGTGGTATTTTACATTGCAATATTTGTAAACATGCCAATAAATAGTATTTAAAAAAATAACTTCTGCTGGGTGTGGTGGCACATGCCTTTAATCCCAGCACTCAGGAGGCAGAAGTAGGAGGATCACTGTGTGCTCAAGACCACCTTGAGACTACATAATGAATTTCAGGTCATCCTGGGCCTGAATGAGACCCTACCTTGAAAAACCAAAAAATAGGGGCTGGAGAGATGGTTTAGCAGTTAAGCGCTTGCCTGTGAAGCCTAAGAACCTGAGTTCGAGGCTCGATTCCCCAGGACCCATGTTAGCCAGATGCACAAGGGGGCGCATACATCTGGAGTTTGTTTGCAGTGGCTGGAAGCATGCCCATTCTCTCTCTCTCGCTCTCTGCCTCTTTCTCTCTCTGTCGCTCTCAAATAAATAAAAATAAACAAACAAAAATAAATAAAATATAAGAAAAAGAAAAACCAAAAAATAAAATAACAACTTTATTTTGCATGTAGATGGCCAGGTATGGCTCCTGTAATCCTAGTACCCATTCAGGAAGCTGGCATAAGAGAGTCACCAGGGGTTCCAGGCCATTGGGGGCTGCAAAATAAATTCCAAGCCAGCCTGGTTACAGATTGAGACTCTGTCTTAAATACATAAATAATCTTCTCCCAGGAATTATACTTTTTTTCTTCTTTTTTTTTAACCCCCTTGCATTTTCAAGGTAGGGTCTCGCTCTAGCCCAGGCTGACCTGGAATTCACTATGTAGTCTCAGGCTGGCCTCGAACTCACAGTGATCCTCCTACCCCTGCCTCCTGAGTGCTGGGATTAAAGGTGTGCACCACCACACTCAGCTTGTTTTTTCTATTTTTTTAAATTATTTATTTGCAAGAGAGAGAAAAAATGGGCATGCCAGGACCTCTAGCCACTGCAAATGATTCCAGATGTATACATTACTGGCTTTATGTGGGTACTGAGGTTTTGAACCTGGGTATTTAGGTTTTGCAAGCAAGTGCCTTAACTGCTGAGCTATCTCTCCAGCCTCATGTATGTTTGTTTGTTTTTGAGGTAGGGTCTCACTCACTATGTAGTCTCAGGCTGGCCTCAAACTCACAACGATCTTCCTACCTCTGCCACCCGAGTGCTGAGATTGAAGGCGTGCGCCACCACGCCCAGCTCATGCTTGGTTCTAATGACTTGATTTCAAGGCTCACAGCTGAAAAACTGGGGGTGACATAAGCTAACAGGACACACAGCGTGGAATGGAAGCTACATATCAGGGGCGACACAGGCCACCAGGGTCCTCTTCCAAGCCCTTTTTGCAGCGTTGCACACGTCAACTCTTCTCTTGCTGAAAGCCAGGGGATGTGTTTTCTCTTTGCTGCTAATTACCTAGGGCTTTTGCAAATTCACCTGAAGAGCGCTTGTCACTCTAACAAAGGGAGTTCATACCCACGGAAGCTTGTTTTCTGGAGCTGACATTCAAGGACACCAGAACATTCTGTTGCTGAGTTTAAACATGCAGAGGGAGGGGCTTTACAGGTAAGGACTCCACATTGCTTTCAGCAAGGGTATCACATAACAAGGGAATCTGGGCCAAGTGTGCATTTCAAAGTGCTTTCTTCATAGACTGGTTCTGCTCAAAACTAGCCACTTTCTCATTTTTGATGGTTCTATCACCTTTTTTGTTTTGTTTTGTTTTGTTTTCAAAGTAGGGTCTCGCTGTAGCCCAGGCTGACCTGGAATTCACTATGTAGTCTCAGGGTGGCCTCGAACTCACAGTGATCCTCCTACCTTTGCTTCCTGAGTGCTGGAATTAAAGGTGTGCGCCGCCATGCCCAGCTTGCATCACCTTTTTATCCTGAGATTTTCTTTCTTTCTTCTAAAATTATTTGATTAATTTATTTAAGAGAGAAAGAGGTGGATATAGAAAGAGAATAGGCACGCCTGGGCCTCTAGCCACTGTAGATGCATATGCTACTTTTTGCCTCTTTTACGTGGATACTGGGGAACTGAACCTGGGTCCTTTGGCTTTGCTGGCAAGTGCCTTAACTGCTAAGCCATCTTTCCAGCCCATTTTTAAAAATTATTTTTATTTTTTAGCCGGGCGTGGCGGCGCACACCTTTTAATCCCAGCACTCAGGAGGCAGAGGTAGGAGGATCTCCGTGAGTTCGAGGCCACCCTGAGACTACATAGTGAATTCCAGGTCAGCCTGGGCTAGAGTGAGACCCTACCTCGAAAAAATGAAAAAAAAAATTTTTTATTTTGAGAGGGGGAGAAAAAATGGGCGTGCCAGGACCTTCAGCCTGCACTGAATGAACTGCAGACACATGTGCCCTCTTGTGTGCATGTGCGACATTGCAGGCTTGAGTCACTGCGTCTGGCTATCAGTTCCTAGGCTTTGCAAGCAAGTGCCATGACCACTAGGCCATCTCTGCAGCCCTGTCCTAAGATTTACAAATGATTTTCAGGAAGCCCTCTTCTTTCCCAAAGAAAGCCATTATATTTTCACTTAAATGATCATTTTGTCGAAGTCAAATGGTGAAAATCTATAGCTTTTGTTTTGTTTTGATTTTCGAGGTAGGGTTTCACTCAAGCTCAAACTGACCTGGAACTCACTCTGTAGTCTCAGGGTGGTCTCGAACTCATGGCAATCCTCCTACCTCTGCCTCCCGTGTGCTGGGATTGAGGGCGTAAGCCACCATGCCCGGCCCTGTAATTTTTATTTTTATTTTTTTTCCTTTTTTTTAATTTAAATTTTTATTTGCATTTTCCATGATTATAAAAATAAAATCCCATGGTAATTCCCTCCCTCCCCACCCCCCACGCTTTCCCCTTTGAAATTCCATTCTCCATCACATTACCTTCCCATCTCAATCATTGTACTTACATATATACAATATCAACCTATTAAGTACCCTCCTCCCTTCCTTTCTCTTCCCTTTATGTCTCCTTTTTAACTTACTGGCCTCTACTAAGTATTTTCATTCTCACACAGAAGCCCAATCGGCCCTGTAGTTTTTATAATGCAAGTATTTTTGCCAAGAAATCAATGGCAAGTTTCTGAATTACGAAACATCTCCGTGTCCCTCTACACCTCTGTACGAAACAGTACAAAGACCTGAGGGGGAGGGCTGGGCAGCAGCTTAGTGATCAAAGCTGTGTGCTTGCAAAGCCTGCCAGCACGGGTTCAATTTCCCACATAAAGCCAGACGCACAAAGTAGCACACGCATCTGGTGTGTGTTTGTAGGGGTGAGAGACCCCGAACACCCACACACATAAACAAACAAACAGAAGACCCTGCCGGTGTGTGTGGGGGGGTGGGGGGCTGTCTGGGAGATGGCTCCGCGGGGTAAGAACAACTGAGCATCGGGCCTGAATGTGACCCCCAGAGATCATGTAGAAGGCAAGGCATGGTCGTGTTGGTCTAACCCTAGCCCTGAGAGGCACAGCGACTGGACTGCTGGGCCTCCTTGGTTAGACCTGAATTAATTTAGCTAGATGTGATCTTTGAGCCCAGATAAGGGTGTCATATAGCCCCAGGCTCAGTGAAGGGCCCTAAATATGGAAAACGGCAGGAGAGGGATGGAGGTGGACACCCGATAACCTTCCTGTGGCCTCTGCACATGCCCCCCACAATTCCAGAGGCACTATGACGTGGGAACCAAGGCTGGAACCGGCTCAAGTAGCAGCCCTGGTTGTTCGGGGCTGGGGGTGTAGCTCAGTGGTAGAGTATGTGCTTACCGTGTCTTGGGTTCATTACCACAGCGAGCAAGACCCATCTGGGTGCTCAGGTCCCCGCTGTGTGATTTGTCGCTGTTGTTTATGCCCAGGCTAGGCTGGAAGTCACTCTGTGGTCCCAGGCTGGCTTCGAACTCACAGTGATCCTCCTACCTCTGCCTCCTGAGTGCTGGGATTAAAGGTGTGCACCATCACATCCAGCTTTGTGGGATCTCTCCCTCTCTCTCTCTTTAATTTATTTGAGAGAGACAAAGAGGCAGTTTATTTGTGTGTGTGTGTGCGTGTGTGTGTGTGTGTGTGTGTGTGTGTGAGAGAGAGAGAGAGAGAGAGAGAGAGAGAGAGAATGAATGTGTGTGCCAGGATCTCTTGCTGCCACAGACAAACTGCAGATGCATGTGCCACCTTGTGCATCTGGCTTACGTGTGTACTGGGGAATGGAATCTGGGTCCTTAGGCTTTGTAGGCAAATGCCTTAACCATCTCTCCAGCCCTTGTGGGATCTTTTGAAAGCTGCTCTCTGTGCCCTATTTCTTCATTAATGCAATGACAACATTTGCAGAGCTAGTCGTTACGAAGGACGGGCCTTGGTATAGAGAGCGCACTGAGTGGTGTCTGTTACTGGCTGTACTGAAGGGTCAACAATTATTTATAATGACAGGGTAAGCGTTATAGTTATCTATAATAATAGCTATCACTCAGCTATAATTGGCCATTCCACTTAAGTGGCCAAGATACTCCATTTTACCTGGAAATAAACTTGAAGCAAACCAGCAAGGAGTGATGTTACTCAATTTCTCTTAGTTTCAGACTTCTCACTTTCATACCAGCTTTAATCCATATATTAAGTAAGTAAAGTTTAAGGTTGGAAAAATAGTGGTTAAAGGCATTGCTTACAAAGCCTGCTGGCCTAGGTTCAACTCCCCAGTCCCCATGTAAAGCCAGAGGCATGAAGTGACACATGCATATGGAGTTCACCTGTGACAGCAAGAAGCCCTGGCACATCCATCCTATCTCTCCCTCCCTCCCTCTCTCTCTCTCTCTCTGCTTGCAGTGATCCTCCTACCTCTGCCTCCCAAGTGCTGGGATTAAAGGTGTGCACCACGGTGACTGGTGCTGCAGTCAGGTTCGCATTGCTGGTGGAAATCACCCAACCAAGAGCAGCTTGTGGGAAAAAGAGATTTATTTTGGCTTATAGGCTCGAGGGGAAGCTCCACGATGGCAGGGAAAATGATGGCATGAGCAGAGGGTGGACATCACCCCCTGGCCAACATCAGGTGGACAACAGGGAGGAAAGTGTGCCAAACACTATCATGGGGAAAGTGGCTGTAACACCCATAAGCCCACCCCAACAATGCACTGCCTGCAGGCGGCTTTACTTTCCAATTGCTGTCAGCTGGGGAGCCTAGCATCCAGAACACCTAAGTTTATGGGGGACACCTGAATCAAACTACCACATTCTGCCCCTGGCCCCCATAAACTGATATCCATACATGATATAAAACATAATGCATTCAGTCCAACTTTAAAAGTCCCTATAGTTTTTATCAATCCCAATGATGCTCATACATCCTCATAATCTAAGGTCTTTTAACTGAGCCATAATACCAAAAAGTCCCCCCCAAAACCCATAATGGCACAGAATAAACATTCACACTGCAAAAGATGACATTGGGCATAGCTAAGAAACATTCAACCGATACAAAATTTAAAACAACCAGGGCAAACATTAAACTCTGTAGCTTCAAGTCCAACAAGTCTAGCCAGTGACAAATCTCCATGTTCGATAATTGTAACCAGCAATTAGTCTCTGGCATTCCAATTCCGCCCCTCCAGCTAGGCTACTCACAGTCCTGGGAAACTTCACCGGGGCCGGCAGCTCCTCGGCAGCCATCTCATGGTCCCGGCATCTCCACTGGGTCTCCACTGCAAGCCACGGTTCATCCTCATGGCCCCATGGGGTCTCCATGCAGGCAGCCAGCAAACCTGCTTCACACTGCCCATGGCCGTTTCCAAAACACAACACCATGTTGCAAACTCAATGTGACCCTCTCTTTCCTGCATTTCTTATACTCCACAATACCAGGTAGGGTGCCAGTTTGTTAATGGGGGTGGGAGGGGAATAAAGCAGATGTTGAAGAACAGGACACTCCTTGAGCACTCAGGCCCCTTCAAAAAAGTCTACATTCTTCCTGTTGCCCCAGTGCAGGTCAGTTGGCCCAATCTCAAAGGTTGTAACCTCTCAATTGTAGCTGAACAGGCAGCAGTTCACCCAAAGACTTTTCTTTTTGTGCCATATCACATCACTTCATTTCTACACAAAGCAGCCCTGCACAACTTCTCAGGACACGGGCATAACAGCAAGCTTCTCACACAAACTGCTAGCCCAGTCCAAGCAAAGCTCTTTCTCACCCTCATAAGCCAAACCTCACAGTCCATAGTTCTTACTGCATTCAGGTGTTTCACCTCTGACCAGAATAGTCCATCAAACTGTACTTACAGCACTGCAAGGCATCTCTTAGGCCAAGGTTTCAAATCCTCCCACATTCCTCTTGAAAATCAGCTCTAAAAGGCCAAAGCCACATAGTCAGGGGTCTAGCAGCAATCCCACTCCTCGGTACCACTTTACTGTTGCAGTCAGGTTCACATTGCTGGTGGAAATCACCCAACCCAGAGCAGCTTGCGGGAAAAAGAGGTTTATTTTGGCTTATAGGCTCGAGGGGGAAACTCCACGATGGCAGGGACATGATGGCATGAGCAAAGGTTGGACATCACCCCCTGATCAACATCAGGTGGACAACAGGGACAGGAGAGTGTGCCAAATACTGTCATGGGGAAACTGGCTATAACACCCATAATCCTGCCCCCAACAATACACCACCTCCAGGAGGCTTTAATTAACAATTGCCATCAGCTGGATAACCTAGCATCAAAAACACCTAAATTTATGGGGGACGTCTGAATCAAACTACCACAACTGGCTACTTTTTAAAATACTTATTTGAGAGAGAATGAGAGACAAAGAATGGGTGTGCCAGGGCCTCTACCCACTGCAAACAAACTAGATGCATGTGCCACTTTGTGCATCTGGCTTTACATCACTTCTCTATTTTTTATTTTTATTTATTTATTTGAGAGAAAGAGGCACAGAGAGAGAGAGAGACAGAGACAGAGAGAGAATGGGCACGCCAGGGCCTCCAGCCATTGCAAATGAACTCTAGATGCATGCGCCTCCTTGTGCATCTGGTTCACATGGATCCTGAAGAATCGAACTGAGATCCTTTGGCTTTGCAGGCAAGTGACTTAACTGCTAAGCCCCACTTCTTTATTTCGAGACAGTCACTCACTGGATCTAAAGGTCACCAGTTTGGCTAGACAAGCTGGCCAGCGAGCCCAGGATCGTCTACCTGCTTTCCCAATGCTGGGAATCACAGGCACATGTCCCTATGACCGACATCTTATTTGGGTGCTGGGGATCCAAACTTGGGTCCTCATGCTTGCCTGGCAAGCACTTTACCTGTTAGGCCATCTCCTAGCCCTAGGACTTTAAGAGAAAGTACAAGATAAAAGTACATGATAGGGGGCTGGAGAGATGGCTTAGCGGTTAAACGCTTGCCTGTGAAGCCTGAGGACCCTGGTTCGAGGCTTGATTCCCCAGGACCCACGTTAGCCAGATGCATGAAGGGGCGCCCGCGTCTGGAGTTCGTTTACAGTGGTTGGAGGCCCTGGTGCGCCCATTCTCTATCTGCCTCTTTCTCCCTCTGTCACTCTCAAATAAATAAGCAAAAGTGAACAACAATAACAAAATAAAGTCCATGATATGGCCTATCATCTCAGCTAACTGGGAGGGTGAGGTGGGAGGATTGCTAAGTTCAAAGCCTGCTTTGGTTACAAAGTGAGTTCAAGGCTAGCCTGGTCAATTTAGTGAGACCCTGTCTCAAAATAAAAAGTGAAAAGAGAGGCTGAAGGGCTGCAGAGATGGCTTAGTGGTGAATGCGCTTGCCTGTGAAGCCTAAAGACCCATGTTCTACTCTCCAGATCCCACATTAGCCAGATGCACAAAGGTGAGGCAAGTGCAAGGTTGCAGATGCCCACTAGGTGGCGCAAGTGTCTGGAGTTCAGTTTCAGTGGCTGAGGCCCTGGTGTGCCAATTCTCTCTCTCTCTAAAAATTAAAAGAAAAAGAGAGAGGCTGAAGAGATGGCTCAGGGGTTCAGGTGGTTTTCTGAAAAGCCTAACGACCTGCGTTTGATTCCCCAGTACCCATGCAAAGTCAGGGGCACAAAGCGGCACATACATCTGGAGTTTATTTGCAGTGGCGGGAGGCCTTGGTGTGCCCATTCTCACTCTTTCTGCCAGGTGTGGAGGCACAATGTCTTTAATCCCAGCACTTGGGAGGCAGAGGTAGGAGGATCATTGTGGCTTCAAGGTTAGCCCGAGACTACATCGTGAATTCCATGTCAGCCTGGGCTAGAGTGAGACCCTACCTCAAAAAGCAAAAAAATAAAAAGAGAGGTGAGGATGCAGCCCCCAGTGGTTGTAAGCTCGCCTGGCTGGGATTGTCCTGTAGGCCCCTCAGGGAGTGCACCTGCCTGGGTCTTGTTCCTCAGAGCCATCATCAATCACTGACATCTCCCATTCCCACGGCCGCTCTCCACTGTGAACTGAGCAACGAACAATCCGTGTTTATCTAGGTACAAAGGACTCCTTTGTAAAGTCAAACGGGAGCAGGTCTTATTTCTTCATCACGACCTTTGCCAGAAATTCATTTATTAGTTCATCTGATAAAACATTTTTCAGCCTCCACGATTGCCTGCCTCCGTTCATTCTGGGCACTGGAGACAGAGACAGGCCCCCACAGAGCAGACTGAGGGTCGGAACAGAAACCAACCGATGGATACCCCATACCAACTGGGAGTGAGACCACACGGGCCTGGAGGGCAGGGGGTGTGTCTCGGAGCGGAGCGAGAGCAGTTGCTAAGCATGTGCAAGGCCCTGGCTCCCCGTGAACGTCAACCAAACAAAAGCAAAAGCAACATTACAGAACGGCATGCAGAGGTGAGATGGAGTTACTGTGTGGCAGTAGGGGCATCTGAAAAGGACTAGATGGCACTTTTTTCTTTTTTTAAGGTAGGGTCTCATTCTAGGCCAGGCTGACCTTATACTCACTCTCTAGTCCTAGACTGGTCTTGAACTCACAGCGATCCTCCCACCTCTGCCTCCTGTGTGTTGGGATTGAAGGCATGCACCACCACGCCCAGCTTTTAATTTTTTTAAATAAAATCCTTTTTAAAAAGTAATTTATTTATTTGAGAGAGAAAGAGAAAGACCCAGATATATATAGAGAGGATGGGTGCCCCAGGGCAGCTAGACACGGCAACTGAACTCCAGATGCAGGCACCACCTTGTCTGTCTGGTTTATGTGGGTACTGTGGAATCGAACCTGGGTCCTTAGGCTTCACAGGCAAGTGCCTTAACCGCTAAGCCATCTCTCCAGCCCTATTCTTATCAATTATTTGAGAGAGAGAAAATGGATGTGCCAGGGCCTCTAGACCCTGCAAACCAACTCCAGATGCATGTACCATCATGTGTACCTGGCTTATATGGATTCTGAGGAACCTGAGGAACTCCAGCCCCCTCCAACCCTTTGTTAAGCCAAGGACTCTGGGACTGGGAGATGGCTCAGCTTTATTTTTATTTTTATTTCTATTGAGAGAGGACGGGGCGGGGCCTCCAGCCACTGCAAATGAACGCCAAACAGTGGGCCACTCTATTCATCTGGCTTATGTGTGTACTGAGGAATGAAACCTGGGTCCTTAGATTTTTGAGTGCTAAGCCATTGAAGGGGTGTCAGGTAGCTCTTTTAGGCAGTTAGGGTGACCCCTGGAAGTAAAAAAGGCTGGTCAGTCTGTACTTGCTAGAAATCAAAGGATGATCTCACTTCTCATCTCTCTCTCTCTCTCTCTCTCTCTCTCTCTCTCTCTCTCTTTTAATAATATTTACTTATTTGCAAGCAGAGAGCAAGAGAAGACAGACAAACAGAAAATGGGTGTCCAGGGACTCCAGCCTCTGCAAATGAACTCCAGACACATGTGCCCCCCCCCCCCTTTTTTTGTTTTTTTGAGGTAGGGTCTCACTCTAGCCCAGGCTGACCTGGAATTCATTATGTAATCTCAGGGTGGCCTTGAACTCACGGTGACCCATTTGCCTCTGCCTCCCAAGTGCTGGGATTAAAGGCGTGCGCCACCATGCCTGGCAGACACATGTGCCACTTTTTGCATCTGGATTTATGTGGGTACTGGGGATTCAAACCCAGGTTGTTAGGCTTTACAGGCAAGCAACTTAACCCCTGAGCCATCTCTCCAGCCCCATGATGTCTTCAGTCTTGCCTGGTTCCTTAGACCTGCTTTTCCACAACCAACCTGGGGCCCTCCTAGGAGGGAGGTCTCTCTTAGCATTTAA
This sequence comes from Jaculus jaculus, assembly GCF_020740685.1. Lineage (NCBI taxonomy): Eukaryota > Metazoa > Chordata > Mammalia > Rodentia > Dipodidae > Jaculus > Jaculus jaculus. The sequence continues at coordinate 131,019,404 of NC_059109.1, forward strand.
CTCGAATCCTAACATTGTGGTTGGTTAAGCTTAGACCCCAGAACTTGGCTAACCTCTTTTTGAGACAGCCCTCTGACTCATCTGACCTGGAAGGTAGTGGCCCACCACCATAAGATTATAAAAAAGTTTGCAAGAAGGCACACTCTCTGAGCTGCCTGACCTCTTATGAACTTCAGCAGCTGGTGAGTTCCCCCTGGGCCTGGCCCAATTGGGGGAACTTACTTTAACCCTTACTCTCCACATGGGCTCTTGACCACTCCAGCTCCTCACCTGGCCAGAGCTCTTTGAACTTTTTTTTTTTTTTTTTTAAATTTTTGATTTTTCAAGGTAGGGTCTCACTCTAGCCCAGGGTGACCTGGAATTCTCTATGTAGTCCCAGGCTAGCCATGAACTCACAGTGATCTTCCTACCTCTGCCTTCAGAGTGCTGGGATTAAAGATGTGTGCCACCATGCCCAGCAAATATGTTTATTCATTTGAGACAATGAGGGGCAGAGAGAGAGAGAGAGAGAGAGAGAGAGAGAGAGAGAGAGAGAGAGAGAGTGAGTATGGGCATGCCAGGGCCTCTTGCCACTGCAAATGAACTCTAGATGCCTGCACCACTTTGTACATCTGGCTTCACATGAGTACTGGGAATTGAACGCAGGCCAACAGGCTTTGCAAGCAAGCGCCTTTAACCATTAAGCCATCTCTCCAGCCCAAGTACCTCCATTTTGCAGCAAGTCACAATTTAAATGCTGGCCTCACCTTCCCACAGGCAGGGAGTGTTTGCTGAGACCAGCAGAACCCCCACAAGGGTGTGGGCAGAACACACAGAAAGCATGCATCTTTCCCAGAGTCTGGTTTGACTGTGGCTTATGTGGCCTGAGCCTGTGGTCACCTCTGCTGCTTCAACCCGAGGTCACACTTGAATCCAGGTTTGCTCCAATTCTGCATTCTTGGAGCCATGTGAAATGCGAGCTTGGAAAGCCGGGGTGGCTCTAAGGAGCAGTGAGGTCTATGATCTGTAATCTCTAATAAAACTCATTTGGCTTATTAAACTGAACTTGAATGAGTCATTCATTGAGCTGTGGGGGCCATCCTAGCTTTGGGGCAAATAATTCATTTTACATCTTTTCACCCAAAAGGACACATTACAAATTATCTTTCCAGTGATACGCAATTTTCTTTTCCATCTTTTTCTCCCCCAGAAAGACATCTACACGTGCACACAAGAGGGGACGTACAAGTGTGGCTGTCCAACACCACTGCCATCGACGAGTGACTAGATAAACAGCCCAAGTGCTCAGTGTGACGGCCAATCTTTTGTCAACACGCACAAAATCTCATACACGGCGCTGGAGACATGGCTTAGCAGTTAAGGCGTTTGCCTGGGAAGCCTAGGTCTCAGGTTTGATTCCTCAGGACCCATGTAAACCAGATGTACAGGGTGGCACATGTGTCTGGAGTTTGTCTGAAGTGGCTGGAGGTCCTGACATGCCCATTTTTTCTCTCTCTCACTCTCACACACACTCTCTCTCTCTCTCTCTCTCAAATATTTAAAAAAAGAAGAAGAAGGCGGCAAATTGCCAGGTGTGTGTGGCACACGCCTTTAATCCCAGCACTCGGGAGGCAGAAGTAGGAGCATCATTGTGAGTTCGAGGCCACCCTGAAACTACATAGTGAATTCCAGGTCAGCCTGGACTAGAGTGGAACCCTATCTCGGAAAACCAAAATAAATAAATAAATAAAAATAAAGAAGAAGGTAAATTAAAAAAAATGGCACTCCCATTGTCTCTCTCACTCACTCCCTCTCTGTGTCTCTAATAAATAAATAAATCTTAAACAAATATGTTTACAGACACAAACTTGTGAATGCAGAGGAAAGCAGAGATCTGGGATTGTCAGTTGTCCCTGGGGACAAGGACAGAAATACGTTCAATGAAGTTGAGGTTGCGTGACTGACATCTTGCTATATATCTTTTTACAGCCTTTTAAGTCCTTTAAATTTGGGAGGTAGCTCATTTGGTACAGTGCTTGTCTAGGTAGAGTGGCGGATGTATGAAGCCCCAGGTTTGATTCCCTGATACTGCATAAACTGAGAATGGTGGCTCACACCTATGCTCCCAGCACTGGGAGGCTGGGACATAGGGCAGAAGGACCAAAAGTTCAAGGTTATCCTTGGTTAGTATAGGGAATTTGAGGACAGCCTGCGTTTTATGAGATCCTGTCTAAACAAAGAGGGACTGGAGACGTTGTTCAGTCGGTAGAATGCTTGGCTTGAAAAAAAAAAAAAAGCATCAGAGAAAACAAAAATAAAAAAAAGGATCTGGGCTGGAGAAATGGCTCAGTGGCTAAGGCATTTGCCTGCAAAGCCTAAAAAACCAGGTTTGATTCCTCACGTAAAGCCAGATGCAGAAGGTGATGCATGCATGTGGAATTTGTAGTAACTAGAGGCCCCGCCATGCCCATATTCTCTCTCTCTCTCTCACACACATATATGTATTTTTTAAAATTTATTTTTTTTTATTTTGGTCTTTTGAGGTAGGGTCTCAGTCTATCCCAGGCTGACCTGAAATTCATTCCATTTTAGAGTGGCCTTAAAGTCATGGTGATCCTTTTACCTCTGCCTTCCAAGTGCTGGGATTAAAGACGTGTGTCACCATGCCCAGCAATAAATAAATATTTTTAAAAATAAAGATTTGACCTACATGCACGCATACAAGGATGTGTAAAAAAACCGGGTGTGGTGGTGCACACCTTTAATCCCAGCACTTGGGAGGCAGAGGTAGGAGGACCATGGTGAGTTCGAGGCCACCCTGAGACTACATAGTAAATTGCAGGTCAGCCTGGACTAGAGTGAAACCCTACTTCAAAAAAGATAATTTGGCAATTTAAGGGATAAGGTGAACACTGCTCAAACACTACTGACTTGGGGTGTGGAGCATTCCTGGGTCCACAGAAGCTGTCATCTTCTCCACCCTCTGTTCTCCTCTTCCTCTGCTGCTGTGTTTTTTGTAACTATTATTAACATTTGTGCCCCCTGGGGCTGGAGAGATGGCTCGGTGGTTCAGGGGCTTCCGTGCAGTGCCTAATGCCCCAGGTTTATGCCCCAGTATCCACGTAAAAGCCAGACGCACAAAGTGGCATATGTATCTGGAGTTCATTTGCAGTAGTTGGAGGCCCTGGCATGCCCATTCTCTCGCCTACCCTGCCCCATCTCTGTCTCTCTCTCTCTTTCTTTCTCTCTTTCTCCTTGCAAATAAATAAAATATTTAAAGAATATTCTGAAGCCAGGCATGGTGGTGCACGCCTTTAATCCCAGCACTCTTGGAGGCAGAAATAGGAGGATCACTGTGAGTTTGAGGCCACCCTGAGACTACATAGTGAAGTCGAGATCAGCCTGAGCTAGAGCAAAACCCTACCTTGAAAAACAAAACAAAATAATAATAAATAAATTCTGCTCCCTGAATAATACACTGCATAGTCTTGCTCCTCTTATTTCTTTCCTTCCCTGGCCTCTGGAAGCCTTTGTGATTTAACACATTGCCACAGGCAGCTGCAGCCTGCTTGTTTTCACTCTGGCATAGCCCATTATGTGAGCACACCAGTGCACACACCTTCCCCCGAGGAAGGGAGGTCTTGGGGTCGGTGATTAGGAGGACGGAGCTTCTAGGCGCATTCCTGCGCAGGTTTTCCGGTGGCTCACGTGGGCAAGTTTCTCTGTGTCCGGGCTCTGTGTTTAACAAGCTCCCAGGTGATTCTTCTGTCCATTAAGCTTTCAGAAATGCCAGAATCTGCTTTTAACAAGGTCCCCAGGTGATTCTCATGCCCAAGTAGGCACAGGATGGGCTGGCGAGGGCATATGCTGACACCCGACGTTCCCAGGTGCTGCAAAACGACTTACCACAGTGGCTTTATCTGCTTGCATTCTCACCCACATGTTACTTTTTAAATTAGAAAGAAACTGGCTGGGCTGGGGATGCAGCTCAGCTGGGCGCCGGCTTGTCTGGCATATGCCAAGTTTGATTCCCAGCATGTAAAGACTGGGTATGGTGGTTCATGCCTGTCACTGTAGCACGGGGCGGGGGGGGGGGGGGGGGGGGAAGTATGCAGGCAGGAAGGTCAGAAGTTCAAGGCCATCCTTGGCTAGTTAAAAGGGTCAAGTCCGGTCTGGCTACATGAAATTCTGTCTTAAAAAAAAAAAAAAAAGGCAGGAGGGCTAGGGGCCTGGGGAAGCTGTTCAGCGGTTAAAGATGCTTGCTTGCAAAGTCTGCTGGCTAGGGTTCGATTCCCTGGCACACATGTAAAGCCAGATGCATAAAGTGGCACATGTGTCCGAGGTTCGTTTGCAGTGGCAGAAAGGCCTATGCATGCCCATTCTCTCTCTCATGCACACACACACACACACACACACATACATATGTATGAGGTGGTTCAGTGGGTAAAGCACTTGTCCAAGCATGAGGAAGTGAGTGTGTCAGCGGTGACACACTCGGTGACACGGGAGGTGGGGACAGGAGAACCCTAAAGCCCCTGGGTCAGCCAGCCGGGTGCAGGCAGTGCTGAACACGGAGCCACCTTGCCTCATCAAGGTGGAAGGCAAGGACAGACGCCTGAACTTGACCTCTGACCCCCCCCCCCATAGGCACCATAACATGTACACATGCTGACGCGCACACACTGAAAGATTAAAAGACATTAAGAGGCCACACAGGTCTTGGTGCTATACAAGCCTTGGCTGCCCCTTCTGGTTCCCTGCGTGTGCACACGCCCAGCCCCTGGCCTCCCAGGGTTAGAGGGTGTAATGAAGGACGGGTGTGGGGGTGCACCTGTGATCCCAGCACTCCGGAGCCTGTGGCCACCATGCTTCACCCCGCCCCCCCCAACAGGCCCAGAAACAGTGCGGCTCCCACGATGGTCCACACCCGGGAAACCACGCACCCAAGGGCTCGTTCTCTCTCTTTCCAAATTGGTTCTGCCCAGGGGTTTGGTCACTGCTTACGTCCGAGGACTGAGCACACCGGCTTTGTTTTCTCGGCGCCCACTGCACTGAGCCCAAGTCCTCAGTAAGCAGATGCCAGGAGGTGTGTCCAGGATGACGGGGGAGGGGGGGGAGGTGGTCAGTGAAACAGAAACAAGAAGCCGCAACGTGGAACCCCTGAGACTCGCCACGGCGGAGAAAACACCAAGAATTACGCATCTAGTAAGGTTGCTTGTCACCATGCCTGGCAACCAGGCCACCTTTGTGTGCACTGCGGACCCTCCACACCTTCCTCACTGGCAGGGCCTCTGCAGGCACTGGGACCCTGGTTTAAAAGTGCCTAGGGGGCTGGAGAGATGGGCTGCAAAGCCTAAAGACCGGGGTTCGATTACCCAGTACCCACATAGTGGCTGGAGGCCCTGGTGCATCCATTGTCTCTATTTGCAAACCAACCAACCAACCAATAAAAATCCCTTAAGACAGCAAATGTGCTGCATGCACTTGGGAGGCAGACGCAGGATTGTGGCAGGTTCATGGTCAGCCTGGGCTAAAGCCTTGTCTTAAACAATAACAGACAGATAACAAAACAAACAAACAAACAAAACCCACCCTCCCCTGGATAAAAAGTTCCAAAACCCAACAATTCAGTCTACTGTAGATATATGCAACAGTGGAAACAGACTCACACGGCTAGTGTAAGGAGACTGACGATTCCGTCCATTCTTATCTAAAGCGCTGGGCCTGACGCCCCAACCCGGATCTGCTTTGGGTACTGGCTTGTTAGGAAGACCCAGCCAGGGAGGGGAAGAGTTGTGAGATTTGCCTCGTTCACGTTTGGCACTCCACCACTAGGGGGCGGCATTGGTCACCGTTTTCCAACTCTGAGCAATGGAACCTACCATTCAGAACACCTGAGTGTATGGGGTGTGGCTCAGGTGTCCCCCATACACTCAGGTGTTCTGAATGCTAGGTTCCCAGCTGATGGAGATTTGGGAATTAACGCTTCCTGGAGGCGGTGTACTGTTGTGGGCAGGCTTATGGGTGTTATAGCCAGTTTCCCCTTGCCAGTGTTTGTTTGGCACACTCTCCTGTTCCTGTTATCCACCTGATGTTGGCCAGGGGGTGATGTCCACCCTCTGCTCGTGCCGCTGTTTTCCTTTGCCTTCATGGAGCTTCCCCGCGAGTCTGTAAGCTAAAATGAACCCTTCCCCCCCACCCCTCCCCTGCAAGCTGCTCTTGGTCAAGAACTTTCTGGCAGAAATGCAAACCTGACCCTCAACAGTACTTGTGCCGCTGTGAGAACCCAGTGATGGAACACAAACGGGCCTGGAGCCTGTGTTGGCACACTGTGAGATGGTTGATACCAGCCTCCCTCGTTACAAAATCACCACGGGCATTTAGCTCCTCCTTACTATGTACCTACTGTGTGTGCGATACATGTTTGGGGGGTCTGGGGGGCAGGACGCACAGCTCTTGCACGGAGAGAGCATGCGGCCAGCTCCTTGGGACCGCGGATCACAAGCAACCAGCTCCAAGCCTCTAAACACCACTCTGCGTACTGACGAGGAAACCAGGGTCTGTCGTCTCTGCCTGAGAGGTGGAGGCGGGAGAGTTGGGAGTTCAAGGTTCACCCTGGGCTACACAGAGACTTTGTTATTAGTCAGCTCTGCGCCTCTGGGATGAACTTCCGAACAGACACAAGAGATGGAAGGAATGGGATTCATATCAAGCTTACAGATGCAGGGAAAATCCCACTGATTTGTGGAAGAAGCTGGCCCACTCTGCAGATCCAAGCAGAGAAGCACGAAACTGGGAGCCAAGAGCAGGGAGCTGGGCCGAGCTCAAACCACTCTGCACGCCTTTGACTTGGAATCAGATCCGACCCCAATGCCACTTCTTCCAGCCCAGCAGCTGGAGAGAAGCTTTAACCAAACAACTGAGTCTACTGCGGAACATACATTCAAACTACCACAGTTTGGTTGAAAACAACAACAAAAAGCCGGGTGTGGTGGCACAGGTCTTTAATCCCAGCACTCCAGAGGCAGAGGTAGGAGGATCACTGTTGTTAGTTCAGGCCAGCTGAGACTACAGAGTGAGCTCCAGGTCAGCCTGGGCTAGAGTGAAACCCTGCCTTAAAAAAATAACAACAAGGGCTGGAGAGGTGGCTTAGCGGTTAAGCACTTGCCTGTGAAGCCTAAGGACCCCAGTTCGAGGCTTGGTTCCCCAGGTCCCACGTTAGCCAGATGCACAAGGGGGCGCATGCGTCTGGAGTTCGTTTGCAGAGGCTGGAAGCCCTGGCGCGCCCATTCTCTCTTTCTCTCCCCCTATCTGTCTTTCTCTCTGTGTCTGTCGCTCTCAAATAAATAAATAAATAATGAACAAAATATATTAAAAAAAAAAAAAACAAAAAACAAGCCAGGCGTGGTGGCTCATATCTTCAATCCCAGCACTGGGGAGGCAGAGGCAGGAGGATCACCATGAGTTCGAGGCTACCCTGAGACTACACAGGGAATTCCAGATCAGCCTGGGCTAGAGTGAGATCCTACCTCAAAAAACCAAAAAACTAACCAATCAAACAAACCAGTCCAAACTTGCCAACCAAACCAAGACAGGATCCTAGGGAAGACCAGACCTGGGAGAAGAGAGGGATCTCATGACCTGAGCCAGCAGGCAGAAACAGGAATGAGAGGAAAGAAAGGTCTAGATGGAACAGAAGGAACTGGAGAGGCACATAAAGATGAAATGCATGAGACACGTGGAGAGAACCGTTTCCTTATACGAACCCCTTCTTTCCTGCGGGGCCTCCCAGCTCAGCCATCTTTCCTTGGCCACCTGAGCCAACGCTGGGCTCAGTCTTATGACTGTCATTATTCCCCGCCAGGGACCCGAGATGCATTTCAAACAAGACTGGGTTTTTTTCTTTTTAATATATATGTATATTTATTTTTTAATATTTTAAGGTATAGTATTAAACAATCTATTTTATTTATTTATTTGAGACAGAGGGAGAGAGAGAGAATGGGTGCGCCAGGGCCAACAGGCACTGCAAACAAACTCCAGACACATGTGCCACCATGTGCAACTGTCTTACTTGGGACCTGCAGAATTGAACCTGGGTCTTTAGGCTTCTGTTGTCAACTTTTTTTTTTAATTGGCGTACCTGGCCCCCAGCCACTGCAAACGAACTCCAGATGTATGTGCCACCTTGTGCATCTGGCTCTCATGGGTACTGGGGAATTGAACCTGGGTCCTTAGGCTTTGTAGGCAAGCATCTTAACTGCTAAGTCATCTCTCCAGCCCATCTGTTGTCAACTTGATCAGATTAGGAATCAAGTAAGAGACATGCTTGTGAGGATCTGTAAAAGGGTTTCCAGGATGGGCTGATGGAGGGAGACGGACGTGGATCAGTCATAAAAGAATTTCCAGGAGAACACAGTGCTTTCTGTAGGGCGGGGATGCCCACGTTACTTGCTGGTGAGTGGATCTACCCAGATGCTATCAGCCTTCACAGACACAAACCCAGCTTCTTCAGCCAACCATCAAGGACTGAAGAGCAGCGGCTCTCCAGCAGTCCTCCAGGCCTTCAGTGCTGGATTGGGAGTGCTGAGGTGTCAGCCTCGTGGACTGAGCAGCCACTGGGTTCTCAGCTCACCAGTGTATAGACCACTCTGCTGGACTGCCCAGCCCGTATCCTGTCCGCCAATCTAATAGACTCCCTTTGTAATACATATTCATTCTACTGGTTCTGTTCCTCCAGAACGCCCTGATGAATATGTTGTTTCCAACTTTCTTTCTTTTTCTTTTTTTGTTTTTTTAAGGTAGGGTCTCTCTCTAGGCCAGGCTGACCTGGAATTCACTATGTAGTCTCAGGGTGGTTTCAAACTCATGGCATTTCTCCTATCTCTGCCTCCTGAATGCTGGGATTAATGGTGTGCGCCACCATGCCTGGCTAAAAGATACTTTAAAATTATTTATTTATTTATTTATTATTATTATTTATTTAAAAAAAGTAAATAAATTTAAAAAAAGAAAAGAAAATCAAATAATAATAATAATAATAATAATAATAATAAAGACTATTAATATGATATAAAAGCACAGGTTAAGACCAAAAGCCTTATAGGAATAAAAGGTAAATTTGGCAAAGAGCATACAACCTCCACAATCACATGCCACAAGCAATACATGGTAAAATGTAATAAAATGGCCTGAAATAAAACAATAAGAGAGCAGGGGCTTGTGGCGGGCGTGGTGGTGCACACCTTTAATCCCAGCACTCGGGAGGCAGAGGTAGGAGGATCACGGTGAGTTCGTGGCCACCCTAAGACTACATAGTGAGTTCCAGGTCAGCCTGGACTAGAGTGAAATCCTACCTTGAAAAAAAAAAAAGCAGGAGCTGGAGAGATGGTTTAGCAGTTAAGGCACTTGCCTGCGAAGCTTAAGGACCCAGGTTTGACTCCCCAGAACCCATATAAACCAGACATACAAAGTGATGGATGTGCATACGGTGGCTCATGCATCTGGAGTTTGATTGCAATGGCTAGAGGCCCTGGTGTACCAATTCTCTCTCTCTCTCATTAAAAAATAATAATAACAAAAAAGTAGCTTGAAGGTACAGAAACACTTGATAGACATTCCAGTTGAGGCAAAGGGCCAGTACAAAAGGAGCTCACTGTTTGAGTCTAAGTACCTGTGTGTGTTCCCCAGAGCCCATATGAAAAGCTGGACAATATGGTGGCGTGGTGGTTTGATTCAAGTGTCCCTCATAAACTCATGTGCTCTAAATGCTTGACCCCCAGCTGATGGCCATTTGGGAATTACATCCTTGCTGGAGGAGATGTGTTGTTGGGGTGTGACTGTGGGTGTTACAGCCAGCTTCCCTGCGCACTCTGTCGCTGCTGTTGTCCACCTGAGTTTGGCCAGGAGGTGATGTCCACCCTCTGCACCCACCACATTTTCCTCTGTCATCATGGAGCTTCCCTTCAAGTCTGTAAGCCAAAATCAACCTTTTCCTCCCACAAGCTCTTTTTGGTTGGGTATTCTGTTCCAGTAACCTGGAGCTAACTGCAACAGGTGGAGAGATGGGAGGTGAGACAGGAGAAATTTCCAGAAAGAAGCTCTTGGGGAGCACAGGAAAAACAACAGTGACAGAGAAAAAAAGGGAGAGAGTGACTCTGGTTTAGAAGATTAGAATAGCAAACTCAAATGGAGTCATAAAATGAAAGCTTTAGAGGAAATAAATACTTTCCTCTGATACCAAATACTACAACCATGTCAGTGTTCATAAAAATGAGCAAAAGGCTGGGCGTGGTGGCGCATGCCTTGAATCCCAGCATTTGGGAGGCTGAGGTAGGAGGGTCACCGTGAGTTCAAGGCCAGTCTGGTCTACACAGTGAGCTCCAGGTCAGCCAGGGCTAGTGTGAAATCCTGCCTCAAAAACTGAAACAACAGGGCTGGAGAGATGGCTTAGTGGTTAAGGCACATGCCTGTGAAGCCTAAGGACCCAGGCTCGATTCCCCAGCACCGACGTACGCCAGATGTACAAGGTGGCACATACATGTGGTGTTTGTTTGCAGTGGCTGGAGGCCCTGGTGCATCCATTCTCTATCTATCTATGTACCTCTTTCTCTGTCCGTCACTCTCAAATAAATAAACAAAAATTTAAAAAATTTAAAAAAATCTGAAACAAAAATCTGCAGGGAGGGGCTGTAGAGATAGCTCAGTGGTTAAAGGCACTTGCTTGAAAAGCCTTAAGGCCTGGGTTCGATTCCCCAGTACCACATAAAGTCAGATGCACAAAGTGGCACATGTGTGTGCTGTTCATTTTCAGTAGCAGGAGTCCCTGGCGCCCATATTCTCCCTCTGTCTCATAAATAAACAAATATTTTTAAAAGTAGTTTTGCTTATGCCTGCAACATATAAATATTTTATTTATTTATTTATTTTTGGTTTTCCAGGTCTCACTCTAACTCAGGCTGACCTGGAATTAACTATGGAGTCTCAGGGTGGCCTCAAACTCACGGCGATCCTCCTACCTCTGCCTACCAAGTGCTGGGATTAAAGGCGTGCGCCACCACGCCTGCTTCCACACCTCAGGTAAGACTGTCATGAGAATTACTGAGTCTGTGCCAAGTGCAAGACACCGGACCTCTCTTTGGGGCGTCTCATCTTGGTGGCGGGGGGTGGAAGCAACTTGGAAGGGCTCTGCGTGACACTGCCGGTGGCAGTCTGTAGTGACAACAAAAAGAACAACAAAAGAAACAAGGTTCCCCAAATAACCTGTATACCCATCCATGATGCTAGAGAAAAACATGGCATGTTCACACTAAGATCTTTGTCTGGAAAAAAACCACAAAAAACAAATATGGCTAGCTGTGTTGACCCACAGGGCTATTAACAGATAAAATAATAACTCAGAGAAATGTGCCTGAGAGATTGGAGAGATACAATAATAGCAGGAAAAACCTTTCCTATGCTTCCCTTCCACCCCCACCGCCGCCCCCAAGGCAGGGTCTCACTCTAGCCCAGGCTGACCTAGAATTCACTGTGTAGTCTCAGGGTGACCTTGAACTCATGGCGATCCTCCTACCTACCTCTGTCTCCAGAATGCTGGGATTAAAGGCGTGTGCCACCATGCCCAGCTGACTTCTGAGTCTAGGAGTAGTCATAGGAACATAGAGCTAACATTATTTTGGGGTGATTTAGGTTAGGGAGGGGCCAGAGGCTGTTGGCTCAATTCATGTTCAATTTTATACATCGTTTGTCCCAAGGAAGAAATTTTGCTGTTGTTTGTAAAAGAAAAAAGAAGCTGGATGTGGTGGCTCATGCCTGCAATCATAGCCTTTGGGAGGTGGAGGCAGGAAGATCAGGAATTCAAGGCCATCATCTGCTATATAGCAAGTTTACCAGACCCTAACTCAAAGGCAAAACAGAGAGGGGTGGGGGAGGAGGGTGAAGATGTGTGCACACACGTGTACTTGTGGAGATGTAAAGATATAAAGAGACACACAGAGTATTAAAGTGGGGGCTATTATGATCCACTCAGCCCCAACTTATATTTTTAATTTATTGTATTTATTTATTTGAGTGGGGGGGGGAGAGAAATAGGCAGGGAGAGAGAAAGAGGGAGAGAGAGGGAGAAAGGGCATGCCAGGACCTCCAGCCAATGCAAATGGATTCCAGATGTGTGCACCCCCCCAGTGCATCTGGCGTACATGGGTCCTGGGGACTTGAACCTGGGTCCTTTGGCTTTGCAAGCAAACACCTTAACTGCTAAGCCATCTCTCCAGCCTAGTCCCAACTTTTAACTAGTGTAAAAAGCTACATATGTCCAGTAAAGACTGGAATGACGTCCACCAACATGATTAGCATTTACACCTGGGTCATAGGGTTAACAATTTCAATCTTTTTTCCTTAATATTCTATTTATCATATTTATTGTCTTGAATAGTCACTACATTCATAACCAGGAAAGATCTATTAGAAGTTCATAAAAAAAGGACATGTGGCGGGGGGGGGAGGGTAGATGTTATCATAAGGTACAGGTTCACAATAATACAAGTTTTCCAGGTAAAATGTAATCGTCTGTAGCTTTCTAAAGAGGTACAAGAAATACAGCAACCCTTGCCAAACCCTTTAGGGAACAAGTTCCAAGGCATTCCTTGGATGTTTGTACCCTATAATACTATTTTCCTTAGACACACCTAGCTACAGTAGTGTTTTTTTTTTTTTTTTTTTTTTTTTTTTTTTTTTAAAGGTAGGGTCCTGGAATTCACTATGTAGTCTCAGGATGGCCTTGAACTCATGGCAATCCTCCTACCTCTGCCTCCCAAGTGCTGTGATCAAAGACGTGTGCCACCACACCTGGTTTACAGTAAAGTTTAATTTATAAGCTAGGCACAGTAAGATTGATAATAATGATAATAAAACAACTGGAACAATATACTGTGATAAAGTCATTTCAGTCTGGCATTTCCTTTTCTTATTGTTTTAACTTTTTTTTTTTTAACATTTTATTTATTTAAGCGAGTGAGTGAGAGAAAGAAAATAAGGGCACCAGGGTCTCTAGCCACTGCAAACAAACTCCAGATGCATGCACCACCTTGTGCATCTTACTTATGTGGGTCCTGGGGAATTGAACCTGGGTGCTTAGGCTTTGCAGCCAAGCACCTTAACCACTAAGCTAACTCTCCAGCCCTCTTTGTCCTGTGGTACTGGGGATTAAACCCAGGGCCTCACACATGCTGGGCAAGTACTCAGTCACTGAGCTATGGCCCCAGCCTGGAATTTCCCATTTAGTATTTTTGGACTATATTTGATTATGAGTAACCAAGACCAAAACAGTGGGTAATGGTGGTGAATGAATGAATTTAAATCAGACCATTCGGGACTCTCAAGGTCTAATCACGGCCATGCTGTCTTGCTCTCTGGCGCCACCTACTGACCAAATAGCATTTTCATTTAAAGTGGAAACGTTGCAGTTTCCCTTCCCTGAGCACACCTTGTGCTGAGACACCATAGGTGCTTATTTTCCAAACCGCTCGGTGTACGGTTTCACAGAGATGAACATGCAAACTATGACATCCTAGAATACCCTGCCACCATCTCAGTTGGAACTTGCATCCTATTTCCAGAAATACCATAGTCTGCCAAGTGTGGTGGTGCACACCTTTAATCCCAGCACTTGGGAGGCAGAGGTAGGAGGAACTCTTGTGAGCTGGAGGCCAGCTTGGGCTAGAGAGAGATTTTACCTTGAAAAACAGAACAAAACAATAAAAATAAATGATAAAAACATAAAAATAAAGAGCCAGAATCTTCATGAAGCCTTTGGTTTGAACGGATAGCTGGACGGAAGACACGGCAGCAGCCTGTGGTCCTAGCATTGACGACGCTCAGGCAGGATCTTGAGTTTGAGGCCAGCCTAGACTACAAAATGAGACCCTGTCTCAAAAACAAAAGGGCTGGAGAGGTGGCTCAGTGGCTAAGGTGTTTTCTACTTAAGTGTGGGTACCTGAATTTGATCTTCATGCCCCATGCAAAAAGCTAGAAGCTATGGTGAGTTTCTGTAATCCCAGCAAGCAAAGGGCAAGATGAGAAGTGGAAACAGAATTTTCTGGGACCCTTCAGCAAATATGGCAAAAACAACAGCACGGTGAGATCCAGAGAATCCCTGCCTCAAATTAGGTGGAACAGAGGACAGGATGAGGCCAACAGTTGTCCTCTGCAGGGTGTGGTGGCGCACGCCTTTAATCCTAGCACTGGGGAGGCAGAGGTAGGAGGATCGGTGTGAGTTCAAGGCCAGCCTGGGTCAGGGTGAGACCTTTCCTCGGAAAACCAAAAGAAAAGGGGGGGAGGAACTGGGCATGGTGGTACACACCTTTAATCCCAGCACTTGGGAGGCTGAGGTAGGAGGATGGCTGTAAATTGGAAGCTAGCCTGAGACTACATAGTGAATTCCAGGTCAGCCTGGGCTAGAGCATGACCCTACTTTGAAAAAACCAAGACCGAAAAAAGAAAACAAACAAACAAACAAAATGCTATCCTGCCACACATATCCTTTGACATAAATGTACCCAGTCACACATACACACACACACACGAATAAAAATCAACACTAAACATAGCCTGGATGGATCTCTTTAAATGCTGACTATAACCGAAGTAAAACGTAGAGGAGGGAAGATGTCTGCAATTCCTAAGACCAAAAACCTCTGATGCTTGATGCTCTCTTCATTTATGGATTCATATCCTTCCATTCCCAAATGAAGTGTATCTTGACTCTATAACAAAGCATTAATAACCTCTGTATATTTCAACCAGGTATCAAGACGCATTCTGCAACCATTCCTTTTTTTTCTTTTGCTCCTCAGCACTAAACATTTCATTTCAAGCATCCACGTAATTAATATTGTACAGAAATGGTATTAAGGCAGGGCATGGTGGCACACGCCGTTAATCCCAGCACTTGGGAGGCAGAGGTAGGAGGAGGATCACTGTGGGTTCAAGGCCACCCTGAGACTACATAGTGGATTCCAAGTCAGCCTGGGCTAGAGAAAGAGACCCTACCTTGAAAAAAATAATGCAGGGACATATGAGTATCCCAAATCGTTCGTATTTTACAGAAGGGTTTAAGAGTGTCTGGGAAGGGGCATCTACTCTACAAATTGAATGAGATGGAAAAAACAAAAACAAAAACAAAAGGAAGCTCTTTATTGGAGTTGAAAAACCAAGCTGGAAACAAACAATTGTATTCACTGTTTTAACGCACTTAATTCCGAGTCCTAATTGGAATCACCTTGGAGACATTTAAGATTCTACAACAGCTCGAGGGGGGGTTCAGACGGTCTCAAGACTGTTACAGTGTTACAAAATGACAGTAAGCGGTATAAAATGCAATTTATTACGGGGGGGGGGTGCTCTTAATCCTTAACATGAAGAGAAGACCCCTTACAGAATCCCATTCTTGGTTTCTCCCCCGCCCCCCCCCCCCCCCCCCCCCCGCGATATTCCAAGCGCTAATCTGGTATGGAATCGGCTGGACAGAGCAGAGCCGGATGCGCGGCTCCGTGGATGATGGAATACGTCTGCTTGGGCAGCTCCTGCTGCGAGGAGAACATAGGCGGGGCCGTGGTGGCCACTGCGATGCTCTGGCCCCCATCGCTTACCACTGTCACTTCAGCTGTCCCCTCCTGGATCAAGGCATTAAGACCTTCGAAGTCTGAGCACGTGACGCCCGAGTTGGCAATGAACGTCTGGTTGCCAGCGCTTTCCTGGTTGCCAGCCGGGGTCGTGGGGATGAGGGTCTGCTGCAAGGTGGCCCCGTCGCTCTGGCCGTGAGTGGTTAGCAGGACAGCCGGCTGGCCCAGGGCACCTGCCTCGCTGGGACATCCCGAGGGCTGAGGAGGGGCGATCAGACTGACCTGGCGTAGGATCTGCAGCCGGCTGTTTCCCGGGAGCTCCTCCGGGGTCTGGGCCACCAGGGCTGGCGGCACGATGTTGACCGCCGTGGCAGCTGCCTGCACGATGGTGTTGGCCTGGGGTACCTGGTGGCCCACGATGATCTTGACCCTCCCTTCGCTGAACTGCGAGACCTGGCTGGTCTGGAGGGGGACCTGGAGATGGCCCACGGCGGCGAGGGGCGCGGCGGGCTGCTTGCCGGGGTCCAGGTGCAGCTGCAGGACGGTGGCGGTCACGTCGGGGCCCTTGTGCTCCCCGAACTCGCTGTGCTGTCTCTTGTGGCTGCGCAGCGAGTCCTCCCGCATGAACGAGGCGTCGCAGATGTCACAGTGGAAGGTCTTCTTGGCCTCCAGCTTGGCCACCTGCCGGCTGCTCTGCCGGCCCGGGAGGAGCTTCCTGACCGGGGCCTCGGCCTTGACGGCGTCGCCGTGGAACTTGCTCACGTGCTTGCTGAGGTTGCTGGGCTGCTTGGTGTCGAAGGCGCAGTGGGCGCACTTGAAGGGGCGCTCGGCGCAGTGGGTGCGCGCGTGCACGCGCAGCGCCGCCTTGCTGGCGCAGGAGTAGCTGCACTCGGGGCACTTCTCGGGGTGCTGGGACTGGTGCGCGCGGCCGTGCTTGCGCAGGGCGGCCCTGCTGTCACCCAGGAAGTCGCAGTGCGGGCACTTGAAGCTGTCGCCGCTGTGCTTGATGCGGATGTGCGACTTCAGGTTCCCCTTCATGGTGCAGCGGACGTTGCAGAACTCGCACTTGAAAGGCTTCTCCCCCGAGTGCACCCGCATGTGTCTCTTTAAATCCGAGCTGATTTTGAACTTGGCGCTACAGAGCCAGCACTGGAAGGGGGCGTCCCCTGTCAACACAAGGTGAGTTTCCATAAGAACAGGCAGGCAACAAACACAGTGGGGTTCCCCACCCACCCCACCCCACCCCACCCCGACCCCCAGAAGCTCACACGAGAAAACCGCTTGTACCGGGGGAAGCGGTGGCGGGCGCAGGCGGAGGGCCAGCTCTCAATTGCAGCGGCCAGCAGCCCCTGGGAGGGAGAAGGAAAAGGGCTTCCCTCCTGTCCCCAAACCTAAGTCTGGACCACCATGTGCTTAGGCACACCACCACCCTTAGGAAACCCAGAAGCAAATTGGGAGGTGGAAAAGAACGACTCAATTTTTCCAGGTAAGATTTGAAAACTATGCCCTTCGTACAGTCTTTAAGACAGCTGAGCGATCGTTCGTATCCTCAACGCACCCATTTTGCTAGGCAGTGGCTCAACAGCTGCACATTCCGTGATTTCAGTGGAGTTACTTGTCCCATCAGATTCCAAAGAACACTTCCAAAGGGGTCAGCATCTCGCTGCACTTACTGGAGAATTTAACTTTTTAAAAAAATTCATTTATTGGAGAGAAAGATGGGGAGAAAGAGAGAGAGAGAATGAATATGGGCGCGCCTGGGCCTCCAGCCACTGCACACGGACTCCGGATGCGTGCGCCACCTTGTGCATCTATCTGGATTACATGGGTCCTGGGAATCCAACCTGGGTCCTTTGGCTTTTCAGGCAAGCACCTTAAATGCTAAACCGTCTCTCCAGCCCCCCTGGAGCATTTTTTTTTTTTTTTTAAACACCACGATTGAAACATCAGCATACAGTTCATGGAGAATTTGTTAATAGAGATGTTTGTTGTGCAATATTTATTTACCCCACATCTCCGGCTGTGTTCTCTACTTGGAAAGTTACAGTGTCCAGCTGTTTGATTTTTTTTTTTCTTTAAAAATTCCTATCTTTGGTGAAAGACGAGCAGAGAAAGTGAGAATGCAAACATATGAAGCGACGACGTGATATTCCAGATTTATTTACTCACTGAGCGCCAAGTCCAAATTAGTGAAGACACGGGGAATTCACACAAATTGTTGCCCCTCCCCCCCAGTGCTGTTTAAGCAAGTAACAGCAGTAGGAGTCTTCGATGGCTCCTGGAACAGAAGGCACGGCTCTGAGCATGCCCCACGATGGGTCTGTATGACGCCGGCAAGACCCCCCACAAAGTGGGGCTACAATGATAATTGGTCTTAATGTGTATGTACAATCCCAAAGCCGGTCATGGCTGTCCCTGGAACCCAGGCTTGCTTTCCCAGCCCACCCCAGACACTGTGTTTACAATTCCACCTTTTCGGTATACGACATGATCAGGAGCTGCTTAACACATCCAGTCAGAGGCAGCAATTTAACAGGCATCCAGGAAATCAAGAAACCTAAACTCTCGTTTATATGATTAAGTGCCATTAAGATCATACACGTTAAACTCCGGAGCAAGAAGTGCGAGGCTGCGTCGGGAGAGATGGCTTCGTGGTTAAGACGTTTGCCTGCAAAGACTAAGGTCCCAGGTTTGATTCCCCAGTACCCACATGCACATGATGGCGCATGCATCTGCAGTTCGTTTGTAGTGGCAAGAGGCCCTGGTGTATCCTTGTCTCTCTCTTTGTAATAAACAAATAAATAAATTAATTAAAAAATTAAAAGAAGTGAGAGGATCCAGCCAGCTTGTGTGCCAAACCCTACCCACTGGCTTCTCCCTGTTCTGCCTCCCTTCTCCCCCACCGGGTATTGAACCGGGCTTAGCCAATGCTAGGTCAGCCCATCTGTCTGCACTGGCATGTTTTCACACACAGTGGAAAAGTGAGCTCCTTTGACAGTCTCTATAGCCATCAAAGGCAAAGAAAGGGTCTACCTGGCTTCTTTTCAGTAATTTTTATTTTTTTTGCCTTCAATTTAATTCTTCACTTTTTTGCATGACATCGCCCCCTTGTGGCAGTTTTGTGAAGACAACGGAAGCCTTCCTTGCACCTGAAGCTTCCAGACTTTTTTTTTAATAATTTTTATTTATTTATTTATTTATTTATTTGAGAGAGACAGACACACAGAGAAAGACAGATAGAGGAGAGAGAGAGAGAATGGGCGCGCCAGGGCTTCCAGCCTCTGCAAACGAACTCCAGACGCGTGCGCCCCCTTGTGCATCTGGCTAACGTGGGACCTGGGGAACCGAGCCTCGAACCGGGGTCCTTAGGCTTCACAGGCAAGCGCTTAACCGCTAAACCATCTCTCCAGCCCCCCCCTTTTTTTAATGTATTTTATTTATTTATTTATTTATTTGAGAGAGAGAAAGAGAGAGAGAATGGGCGAGCCAGGGCCTCCAGCCACTACAAAGGAACTCCAGATGCATGCACCCCCCTTGTGCACCTGGCTTATGTGGGTCCTGGGGAGTTAAACTGGGGTGGGTCCTTAGGCTTCGCAGGCATGTGCCTTAACCACTAAGACATCTCTCCAGCCCGACTTTAAACGGACTCCAGGCACATGCGCCACCTTGTGTATCTGGTTTACGTGGGTCCTGGGAAATCAAACTTGGGTCCTTTGGCTTTGAAAGCAAGTGCTAAGCCATCTCTGCACCCTTTGATTTTTTTTTTTTTTTAAATTAAGAACATACTTTGAGCCAGGCGAGCGGGTGCACATCTTTAATTCCAGTGCTCGGGAAATAGAGGCAGAGGTAGGAGGAGTGCCGTGATTTCAAGGCCACCCTGAGGTTCCATAGTGAATACCAGGTCAGCCTGAGCTAGAGTGAGACTGTACCTCGATAAACCGAAAAAAAAAAAAAAAAAGAAAAGAAAAAAACCATACTTTGCATGGATACGTCACCTTTCAGCACCATCTTTTCCCTACCTCCATTCCCTCCTCAGTGGGGTTGTGACCTAAAGCACACCCACCAAGGCTCAGGGAATTCTGTGGAAGTGGGGGTTCGGACATCATGCCCAGAGGCACTGCTTCCCCCAGTAACTGACTGCTACCTCCAGCCTTTCCTAGTTAGACTGGCTGACCAGGGAGCCCCAGGGATTGTCTGTCTCCGCCCCACTCCTGGCTCTTTCCGGGGTGTGACCATCAAACTCGGGTCCCCATGCTTGAACAGGAAGTGTTCTTATCTGCTGACCCATCTCTGCAGCAGCCCCTTCCGCAGAGAACCCTGGGGAATGCAGGAAGATTTAGGGCTGGAGAGATGACTTAGTGGTTAAGGCGCTTGTCTGCAAAGCCTAAGGACCCAGGTTTGATTCCCCAGAACCCACATAAAGCCATGTGCACAAGGTGACATACATGTGTCTGGAGTCCATTTGCAGTGGCTGGAGGCCCTGGAGCACCCACTCTCTCTCTCTCTCTGCCTCTTTCTCTGGCTCACAATAAATAAATAAATATTTGAAAAATAAATAAAATATTATAATAAAGCTGTAAATACAGAAAATAAAATAAAAGACAAGAATACAAAAGAAACTAATTCTATTGAAATGGCTATTAAAACCATTCCAAGGGCTGGAGGGATGGCTTGGCAGTTAAGGCATTTGCCAGCAAAGCCAAAGGACCTAGGTTTGATTCCCCAGGACCCATGTTAGCCAGATGCACAAGGGGGCGCACGTGTCTGGAGTTCGTTTGCAGTGGCTGGAGGCCCTGGTGCACCCATTCTTCTCTCTCTTCCTTTTTTTCTGTCAAATAAATAAATAATAAAATATTTTTTAAAATTCCAAGGAAAAAACACAACATTGTAATGTGGTAATTTGTGTACCTCAGGGTTAAGTAATCTAGTGGGTCTCATAACTCTAGTAGCTTCTACGGCAGAAGAGGCTGCATCCAGCTGCAGCAACTGCTATTGAAAACACCCTTGACTTCTCCTGGTGACAAGTTCACATGCATCTGCCTGAGCTGTGGCGACAGTCATTAATGCTTTCCTTTAAGCACTCACCAGAGGTGAACACTAGAGGGGAAAAAAAGTCAGACAACCAAATCCACGGCTAAGCTGCAGAAGTCTACAGCACTTTCATTTATTTGTTTATACTTAGTTTATGAAGGTAGGGTCTCACTCTAACTCAGGCTGACCTGGAATTCACTATGTTGTCTCAGGGTGGCCTCAAACTCATGGTGATCCTCCTACCTCTGCCTCCCAAGTGCTGGGGTTAAAGATGGGCGCCACCACGTCAGGCTCTACAGCATTTTCTGATATGAAAGCGATGTTTCTTGACATCCTTTTTTCTTTAAAAAAATTAAAAAAAATCATTTATTTGAGAGAGATAGAGAGAACGGGGGTGCAAGGGCCTCTACCCACTGCAAACAACTCCAGATGTTTATCTGGTTTTCGTGGGTCCTGGAGAATCGAACCTGGGTCCTTAGTTGTCTGAGGCAAATGCCTTAACCACTAAGCCATCTCTCCAACCCTAAACTGAAATCATTTTTTTGGGGGGGAGGAGAGGGGTTTCAAGGTAGGGTCTCACTCTAGCCCAGGCTGACCTGGAATTCACTATGGAGTCTCAGGGTGACCTCGAATTCACAATGATCCTCCTACCTCTGCCTCCTGAGTGCTGGGATTAAAGGTGTGCACCACCATGCCCAGTCTAAGCTGAAATCTTTCTTGAGTTCAGGTGGCTACTAAAATGAATGGTGACACAGGACAACGTGTTAACCAGAAGATAAAAATGGAATTTTATGAGCTTAAGCTTTTACAAGTGTCACAGGTACAAAGAAGAGGAAATGAACATTCCACGGAGACAAGGCATGGACGGCGCATGGTTCAGTTTTGAGAGGACACACCTTTTCCACACCAGTGCAAAGATGCTTCTTCTGTAAGTGGTTAAGGCAATTCATGTAAGTCAAAATAAAACCATTTCTTTGTTGCTGTATTTGTGAGATTGGGTCTCGGTATACAGCCCAGGCTGGCTTTAAACACTTTTTTTTTTTTTTAAATTATTGATTTATTTGCAAGTAGAGGGAAAACAGAGAAGAGAGACAGACAGGATGTACCTGGGCCTCTGGCTGCTGCAAAAAAAACTCCAGATGCATGTGCCACTTTGTGCACCTGGATTTATGTGGGTACTGGGGGAGTCAAACCTGGGTCGTTAGGCTTTGCAAGCAAGTACCTTAACTGTTGAGCCATCTCTCCAGCCCCTGAGCTCCTTTTAAAATTTGTTTTCACTTGTTTATTTATGGGTGGGGGAGAATGGGCACACCAGGGCCTCCAGCCACTGCAGGTGAACTCTAGATGCATGCACCACCATGTGCATCTGGCTTACATGGATTCTGGGGAATTGAACCTGGGTCCTTAGGCTTTGCAGGCAATCACCTTAACTACTAAGACATCTCTCCAGCCCATGAACTCTTTTAATATATATATATATATACTTTTTAATTTTATTTATTTATTCACTAGAGAGAAGGAGAAAGAGAATGGATACACCAGGGCCTCTAGTCACTGCAAATGAACTCCAGACCCACATACTACCATGTGCTTCTGTGGGTATTGGGGGATCGAAACTGGGTACTTAGGCTTCAGAGGCAAGTACCTTAACTGCTAAGCCATCTCTCCAGCGCCAAAACTTTTTTTTTCCCCCAATGTAGGGTCTTGCTCTAGCCCAGTCTGACCTGGAATTCATTATGAAGTCTCAGGCTGGCCTCAAACTCACAGCAATCCTCCTACCTCTGCCTCCCGAGTGCTGGGATTAAAGGTAATGTCGTTTGAAAGCTGACAGGAATCTGTGTGTGTGTGTGTGTGTGTGTGTGTGTGAAACAGGGACGTTTGTATCTCAAGCTGGCAATGTAGCTGAGGATGACCTTGAACTTTTGATTCTCCTGCCTCCACCTCCCAAGTGCTGGGATCACAGGAGTCAGGCCTTGACACATGCCTTGAAATGCCTCTGTCTTTGGGGCTTTCTTGCTTTTGTCTTGGCCATCATTACGAAGGTGACTCCTGGTCTAGCACGCCGTTCCAGGAGAAGGAAGACAGACACCAAGTTCACAAGGCCATCACCCCAGTCCTGGCTGAGTGATGTTCGTCAAGGCAAGGGATTATCCTCAGTTGATCACAGGTGTGAACAGAAGTCTATTGTGGTATTCACAAAGGTTCCATTATTTTTCTTTTTTGAGTCAGGGTCTCACTCTAGCCCAGGCTGGTCTCAAACTCACGGCACTCCTCCTATCTCTGCCTTCCGATTAAAGGCATGCAACACCACAGCCGGCTTTTTTGTGACAACTGTAATACCCACATCTGGACCTGGACACGGGAAACTGCCGAGACAGAGAACCTAAATATTCAGCATTGGTTTTGGGAAATAAGCTGCAATAAATGACAACTGATTTTTCTTTCCTTATTATTATTTTTGGCAGGAGGGTTTCATGCTGTCGAGGCTGGCCTTGGAGTTGTCATGTCATTGAGGACAACCTTCCCCAAGTGCTTGGATTACCGGCATGCCCAGGTTCTGTGGGATGGTGCTGGAACTCATGGCTGCATGCCTGCTGACTGAGTTCGATGCCCGGACCCAGCAAACAGCATTTACTAGCGAACAACAGGCAGCAAACATTGGCCAGACTGTAACTTACTATTGCTGACAAGGGGGAAAATGCATTTGAGTGAGCAGAGAAATTCTAGGCAGAGCGGTGAGAGTGGTTAACAAGGTCCACACCATTAGGCAATGGAAGAAAAATTCTTTAAAAAGAACTAGAGGGCTGGAGAGATGGCTTAGCGGTTAAGCGCTTGCCTGTGAAGCCTAAGGACTCTGGTTCGAGGCTCCGTTCCCCAGGGCCCACGTTAGCCAGATGCACAAGGGGGCGCACGCATCAGGAGTTCATTTGCAGTGGCTGGAGGCCCTGGCACACCCATTCTCTCTCTCTTTCTCTGCCTCTTTCTCTCTCTGTCTGTCTGTCACTTTCAAATAAATAAAACAATTTATTAAAAAAAAAAAAAAAAAGAACTGGAGGCCCGGCGTGGTGGCACACACCTTTAATCCCAGCACTCGGGAGGCAGAGGCAGGAGGATCGCTGTGAGTTCAAGGCCACCCTGAGAATACAAAGTGAACTCCAGGTTCAGCCTGGGCTAGAGCAAGACGCTACCTCGAACTTAGTATTCCCCAAGCAGTGCTTAATAAGGGTTAATTTCTCTGGTTGTCAACCTAAAACGGTGTCGAATGACCAAGGAAACAAATTTCTGGGAATGTCTGTAAAGGATTTTTTCTAGATTAGGTTAAATGATGGGGAGACCCACCCTAACTGTGGGTGGCACCGTTTGGGTGCTGGCGTATTCACCTCTGTCCGCTTCCTCACACTCCTTCCCCACCAGCACGGGCTGTGGGCGCCAGTAAACCCTTCCCGCTTGAAGTTGGGTCTAGCAGGTGTTTCTGCCACAGCACGAATACAGGATGTTCACGACTTGAGATGGCTCAGCAGTTAAGAGCAGTTCCCGTGCAAGCCCCAGGGCCCGAGATGTGCCCAGATTTGATTCCTAGGACCTACATAAACAGCTGGGCTTGGCCACACATATCTGAACCCTGCACCTGTGCGGGGGGGCAGAGACTGGAGAATCACCAGGCCTTGTGGATGGAGGGGGGAACCTCACTGGCATGTTCTCGGATCAGTAAAAGACTGCTTAAGTAGGAACAGGAGAAAAAGTCATGAAGGAAGACAACATTCCCCTGGGGCCTCTGCAAGTGACAAAACCCTGCTGCAGGTGGGCACATGCATACACCCCACCACATTACACACACACTCCAAAAAAGGGGGAGGGCTGGAGAGATGGCTTAGTGGTTAAAGCGCTCGCCTGCAAAGCCTAAGGACCCAGGTTCAATTCTCCAGGTCCCACGTAAGCCAGATGCACAAGGTGGCAATTCATTTGCAGTGGCTAGAGGCCCTAGTGTGCCCATTCTCTCTCTTTCTGATTAATAACTAAGTCAGAAAAAAAAAAATGTTCTGAGGAAGTAGCTAGTCCTTCAAATGTTAAAAAAAAAAAAAAAAAAAAGGATTTCTGGAGAAAGTTCCTTGTCTCCACCCATAATCTCTGGTTAGCTTTTCAAAGACTAGTCTGGGGCTGGAGAGATGGCTTAGCAGTTAAGTGCTTGCCTGTGAAGCCTAAGGACCCCGGTTCAAGGTTCAATTCTGCAGGACCCATGTAAGCCAGATGCACAAGGTGGCGCATGCATCTGGAGTTCATTTGCAGTGGTTGGAGGCCCTGGCATACCCATTCCCTCTTTCTCTCTCTCTCTCTCCATCTGCCTCTTTCTCTCTTTGCCTGTCACTCTCAAATAAATAAATAAATAAAGACTGGTCTGGAGGTAAAGAGTCTGAAAAGTACGTCCAGGGAACTGATCTCCAGGCGAGGACCAAACGAGAAATGAGTGAGAGGTCCTGACAGAAGATCCTGCCCATAGTAGGGTTGGGGAGTGGTTAAAGGTACTTGCTTGCAAAGCCTGTCTGCCCAGGTTCAGTTCCCCAGTACCCATACAAAGCTGTACGCTCAAAGTGGCACGCATATCTGGAGTTCATCTGCATCGGCAAGAGGCCCTGGCACAGCTATACTCTCTTTAAATCAGTCAGTCAACCAGTCAATCAATCAATGAATAGATATTGTTCAAACCTGCAAAGGAGCTAAGTTGGTGCCACCAGAAGGCTCTCTCAGGTGGCCCAAAGGACGGCCAGCACCCAGTGAACGTTAAGAGGAAGGAAGGAAGTACAGCTGTGCCTAGAAAGAGAGGCGAGGCTCCGAAAAGACTGTGTGATGTTTGGCATATGGATACGCAGGAGATTCCCAGTTCTTCTCCAGCCTGGGAAGACGGCTCAGCCCTCGAAGGTGATCACTTCTCAAGCCTGTCAGCCCAAGCACAATTCCTCAGCCACTCACATAAAGCCAGACAGCCATTCCATTGCACCGCAAGAGACCCTAGCACAAACTCACACACTCACCCACACTCATACCCACAAATAAAAACTTTTTTTTCCCCCTCCTACTTCTGCCTCCACAGTGCTTGGATTAAAGGCATGCACCTCCATGCCTGGCGGTAATTTTTTTTAAAAATGTTTTTATTTATTTATTTGACAGAGAAAGAGGGAGAGAGGGAGAGAGAGAATGGGTGCGCCAGGGCCTCCAGCCACTGCAAACGGCCTGCAGCCACTGCAAACAGACTCCAGACTCCAGATGCTTGCGCCCCCTTGTGCATCTGGCTAATGTGGGTCCTGGGGAATCAAACCTGAATCCTTTGGCTTTGCAGGCAAACACCTTAACTTTTAAGCCATCCCTCCAGTCCGATATATATATATATATATATATATTTATTTATTTATTTTTTTTTTGGTTTTTCGAGGTAGGGTCTCACTCTAGCCCAGGCTGACCTGGAATTCACTATGGAGTCTCAGGGTGGCCTCAAACTCATGGCAATCCTTCTACCTCTGCCCCCCAAGTGCTGGGATTAAAGGTGTGCGCCATCACACTTGGCTAATTTTTTTTTTTTTTTTAAGAAGGTTCCCCTACCCTTGACCAAGGGGACCTGGGAAGATGTGCCAAGAGGGATTTCAGAACTGTTCTATACCAGTGACAGCAAGTCCACCCATCATCCCTTCCTTTCGAAGAGCAGGATTATCATCACTGTCCATTTCACCAGGGTATGCCGGGTGTGGGGACCCAACTGCTTGTCTCTTCGCTTCAGCTGTCACTGGCTGGAAGGTGCTCCCTGACTTGACGGGTCAAGCAATCCTGGCCCCCGAAAGCCCAGTCTTGGATGGGATGAGATCGATGGGGGCCTTGGGAAGGGTGTGAATGAATTTGGCGTGACAGAGAGACATTTTGTGACAAACGTGGGGACAAAGGTAGGCTGTGATCATTCACATGAGTGGCCCCAATTCTTCACCCTCCTCATGTCCTTGACATTCACATATAACCCAGTGGTGACCCATCCCATGTGTGAGCTCAGTCCCATCTCTGTCACCAGGCCCCACCCTGTGTCACTTGCAGACTTAAAACGATCTGAGGCTTGGTGTGAGCTCATATGTCGAGTTTGTGTGTCTCTGCTGTGACCCCGAGAAGGCCAGGCCACGGTCCCGGGAACAAGATCAAAGATGCACGAAGCACAGCTCCATCACCCCGGCCAAACACAGTACACAGCCCATAACCCCTCCATTCAACAGCTCCCCAGCCAAGGTGAGAAGGCACCCAGCCTTCCCCACTTAGAACGTTTAGCTAAGCTAACATCAACAAGAACCCCCTGCTGACCTGAAGTAGGTGAGCACTGATTGTTAATCCACCACTGAGAGCAGGTGGTGGTTGTTACGCAGCACCGCTGTATCCAGAGCTAGCTGATACATTTGCCAAAAATAAATAAAACATCTATCATTTGAGTCACATGCAAGTGCTCTACCTCTGAGGTACAGCCACAGTGCTTACTGTTGTGTTTTTGACCTAGTTGTTCCAAGCTAGTGAAAGTATACTTTTAAAACTATTATTTGGGGCATGTGTGGTACGTGTGTGTATGGCACATGCACTTGTGTGCAGACACGTGCCTCCTGGAAGCACTCATGTGAAGGGCAGAGGAAGATACTGAGTGTCCATCTCTACCTCTCTTCCACCTTACTTCCCTGAGAGCGAAGCCATCACTGACCCTGGACCACTCTTTTCCAGTTAGTGGCCGAGCAGTTCTTTGTTCCCTTCTCAGTGCTGGTGTTGGGTGTGCATGGCCACGCCTAGACTTTCCTGTGGGTACTGGGATCAGACTCAGGTGCTACAGCAAATGCTCTTCCCCACTGATTCATCTCCCCAGTTCTTTTTTTAAAAAATATTTTATTTATTTTTTTTTATTTTGAGAGAGAAAGAGGTAAAGAGAGAAAAAAGAGTGAATGGGTGCATCAAGGCCTCTAGCCACTGCAAACGAACTCCAGATGCATGTACCACCTTGTGCATCTGTCTTCTGTGGGACCTGGGGAATTGAACCTGGGTCCTTAGGCTTTGCAGGCAAGCGGCATAAACGCTAAGCCATCTCTCCAGTTCCTCTCCCCAGTTCTTATCTGACCATCATGTAGATTTTTATTAAAGATGCATGGCTCGTATCTCTATGTCATGGAATATATAACCTCAGTTAAATATAGAACTAGTAGATGAGCTATCTGTTTTTTGTTTGTTTGTTTTATTTTATCCAGGTACGGTCTCACTCTAGCCCAGGCTGAACAACAGAATTCACTATGTAGTCTCAGTCAGGGTGGCCTCAAACTGTGATCCTCCTCCCTCTGACTCTGTATGCAGGGATTAAAGGCATGCACCACCACGGCCACCTTACTAGTAAATGAGTTTGGCTATACAGATACATAAAAATATACAGAAAGTTATTAATTTGATGATGACCCTAACTTTAGTATGAACTTTTCAGGACAGATGAAAAGCTAAAATAAAAACAAAGGGAGGATGAGCCACCCAAGTTCCTTAAACTAATTTCTTTTTGTTTTGAGACAGCGTCTCATGCACTCAGGCTGCCTTCAAATTCACTATGTGGATGAAGATGACATTGAACTTCTGATCTTCCAGCCTCTACCTCCGAAGGGCTGGGATGACAGATGGGCACCATCACAGCCTCTTCGTGAAGTGTGGGGGATCGAACCTAGGGCAGTGTGCATGCTAGGCAAGCACCCTGCCAACCGAGCCACGTGCCCCCCCGGCTCCTTCCTTGCACCCCGACCCGGCCACTGGGGTTGAGGAGAGGCCGCGGCGCCCTCCGTGGGACTCACCGGTGTGGGAGCGCAGGTGCACGGTGAGCTGGCTGGAGTTGCGGCTGGCGTACGGGCACAGCTGGCACTTGAAGGGCCGCTCGTCCGAGTGGATCCGCAGGTGCTTGTTGAGGCTGCTGCTGTCGGCGGCTGCGTAGTCACACGTCTTGCACTTGTAAGGTTTCACGCCCGTGTGGCAGCGCACGTGGGTCTTCAGCTTGTCCTTCCGGCTGAAGCACTTGCCGCAGACCTCGCACTTGTGTGGCTTGTCGCCTGCACACGCAGAAGAGAAACATGACTCAACCAGAAACGGCTTATATCCCTGCCACCTTAGGAAAAGGACAGAGCCTGGACAGCTCAGCTGTAGCGCATTAGGCTTTTATTTATTTATTTATTTAAATTATTTATTTATTTATTTGAGAGCGACAGACACAGAGAGAAAGACAGATAGAGGGAGAGAGAGAGAATGGGAGCGCCAGGGCTTCCAGCCTCTGCAAACGAACTCCAGATGCGTGCGCCCCCTTGTGCATCTGGCTAACGTGGGACCTGGGGAACCGAGCCTCGAACCGGGGTCCTTAGGCTTCACAGGCAAGCGCTTAACAGCTAAGCCATCTCTCCAGCCCTTATTTATTTTTTTTATTTTTTTTTTTTTTGGTTTCCTGAGGTAGGGTCTCACTCTAGCTCAGGCTGACCTGGAAATCACTCTGTAGTCTCAGGATGACCTTGAACTCATGGCAATCCTCCTACCTCTGCCTCCCGAGTGCTGGCATTAAAGGTGTGTGCCACCACGCTCAGCAAGCATCAGACTTTTAATTTGAGAGTTCAGGGTTCAAGTCCCTATTCAGGTGGTGGTATAGCGGTGCCTCCAGTTTAGGCAAAGGGCAACATGCCACCACAAAGGATGCTTCAAAACCCCACAAGGAAGCCAGATATATATTTGCAAGCAGAGAGAGAGAGAGAGAGAGAGGAAGAGAGAGACACAGAGAATGAATGCACCAGGGTCTCCAGCTGCTATAAGCAAACTCCAGATGCATGTGCTACTTTGTGCATCTGGCTTTACGTGGGTACTGGGGAATTAAATCAGGGTCCTCAGACTTTGCAGGCACACACCTTAACCTCTGAGCCATCTCTTCAGCACCAATGTTTATCTTTCTTACATAATTAAATAACTACATGATTTTAAAAAATTTATTTCAAAGCGGGGCATGGTGACGCACGCCTTTAATCCCAGCACTCGGGAGGCAGAGGTAGGAGGATCGCCATGAGTTCGAGGCCACCCTGAGACTCCATAGTGAATTCCAGGTCAGGGCCAGAGTGAGAACCTACCTCAACCCCCCCCCAAAAAAAAATTTCCGAGAGAGAGAGAGAGAGAGAGAGAGAGAGAGAGAGACAGGGAGGGAGGGAGAGGGAGAGGGAGAGGGAGAGGGAGAGGGAGGGAGGTGGGGGGAAGAAAGAGAATGAGAATGGTGTGCCAGGGCCTCTTGTTGCTACAAACAAACTCCAGATGCATGCACCACTCTGTGCATCTGGCTTTACGTAGGTGCTAGGGATTTGAACTCAGGTCGGCAGGTTTTACAATCAAGAGCTTTTAGCCACTGTGCTATCTCCTAGCCCCTACATATTTGTTTTTTTTTTTAAGTTTTTGTTTTTATTTATTTAATTGCAAGTAGAATGAGAAAGAGATACAGAGGAGACAGAAAACGTACATGCCACAGCCTCTAGCCATTGCAAATACATGCACCCCCTTTTTACATCTGGCTTATGTGGGTCCTGAGGAACTGAACCTGGGTCCTCTGGCTTCACAGGCAAGCGCCTTAACCGTTAAGCCATCTCCCCAGTCCCCTACAACGTGATTTTAAGGTTGAAGTATTTTACCGCATGGATGTGCCAGAGGTTACTGAATCCATTCCCTACTTGGCCACGAAAAAGAGTGACGCAGATACGTACACGTTACCACACAGAGATGTGTGTAGTGACTTAATAAGAGAAGGGAAATTTACGTGTCTCTCTTAGGCCTTATATAAGTAAGCAAAAAAAAAAAAAAAATTAGACTATTACACAGTAGACGCAAGACTGGTGACTTTCAGCGGCATCTCTTTTCAGATGACGGGAACTATTGGGGGCACTCAAAACTCACTGAAGTACTGGGAAGAAGTACTCCACAGTGGGACCCTGTCTCCAAAACCCAGAGCTGGCGGCTCACACAGAGTGTTTGTCTAACACGGACAAGGCCCTGGGTTCAAATCCCAGTATTGAAAAGCGTTACTACACCTTCCCTTTGCTCCTCTCCTAACTCATGACACACACAGACACACGCACACACACACACACACACACACACACACACACCCACACCCCTATGGGCTCATCTCCAGATGAGAATACATGCATTCAATCTTTAAAAAACATTAATTAAATATTTATGTGTGGGTGCACTAGGATCTCTTGCCTGCAAATGAATGCCCAACTGGCTTTGCGCGAGCATTTGGGGAAATTGAACCTGAGCCATCAAGCTTTGCAAGCAAGCGAAATGCCTTTAACTGCTAAGCCATCTCCCCAGCCCCTACATATGTAAAATTCTGACAAACCAGTGTTCAAGATGGGTGGTAGCAGTTCACATTCCCAATGGCCATTGCTGGGGTTTCATTGCTTTGGACATTTTCTCCCAAAAAGCATGTAAAAATAGTATTTTTTTTTCATTTTCTTTTAGAATTTAATTAACTTAATTATTTATTCACAAGCAGAGAGAGACAGAAGAGAGAATGGGCACACCAGGGCCTACAGTCACCACAAATGAACTCCAGATGCACGCGCCCCTTCGTGCATCTGACTTCACTTGGGCACTAGGGAACTGAACTCAGGTCATTAGTTTTATAGGCAAGCGCCTTAACCGCTGAGCCATCTCCCCAGCCCACAAATAGCATTTTAATCTCACTTAATCTGTGTTCCCAGAGCTCTGTGAGGTCTGCAGCCCTGTCATGTGCACAGTGTCTCTGGGTCCCCAGCTTGTGCCCTGGGGCTGGTGTTTTGGGCACACTGGGTAAGGATCCATTACCTACCCGTGTGGATTTTCAGGTGACGCTCCATGTCTTTCATGCCGTAGGCAGTCTTGAATTGGCAACCTGAAAAAGCCAAGGAAGCAGGAATTTAGAGAGGCAAGCAGCAAGCTGGCAGACACTTCCCTCGGCACGTGACAGAGGCTGACGGAGCAGTGCAGACATAGACGGATGTCATGTGCCCTCCACAGCATTGCTTCGACTCATCCTCAGCCTACACACCCATAGGGCTCTGCATTCAATCCTCAGCACTGATGTCGGTTTTTTAAATTTTTATTTATTTATTTGAGAGAGGGGTGGGGGAGAGAATGGGTGAGACAGAGCCTCCATCTGCTGCAAAGAAATTCCAGATGCATGCGCCACCTTGTGCATCTGGCTTACATGGGTCCTGGGAAATCAAACCTGGGTCCTTTGGCTTTGCCGGCAAGTGCCTTAACCTACAAGCCATCTCTCCAGCGTCATCCACACTTATTTCCGAGACAACGGACAGACCCACGTAGATGCAGTTTACAGAATGACCCGTGCTTTTCAAAAACTGACAAGGTCATGAATGACAAATGCTCAGAGGAAACCAATGACACCTAATGACCAAGGGCAGTGAGGGGCCACGTGGGAGTCTGGGCCAGGAAGGGGAGGTGACTTTCCTTTGAAGGAGGGGACCTGGGCCAGCCTAGGGTGCAATCTAAGGAAGGCCTGCTGAGCGATGGCAGCAAGTATCACATCAGTTTCCTGGTTTTGATGATGGCCTTGCTTCTAGGAAGTACTCCAGAGGTGCTGAAGTGTTAGGGTGAAGGCACACAGTTTCTGAAATTTACTCAAGTGGTGTGGAGAGAAAATACGTATCTAGAAAGGAGGAAAACTAAATCTAGGAAAATGTTAACATTGACAAATCTAAGTGAAAAGTATACAAGGATTTTTTTTTGGGGGGGGTGAGGATAGTAATTTTGTTTTTGTTTTTTGAGGTAGGGTCTCACGTTGGCCCAGGCTGACCTGGAATTCACTATGTACTCTCAGGGTGACCTCGAACTCATGGCGATCCTCCTACCTCTGCCTCCTGAGTGCTGGGATTAAAGGTGTGCACCACCATGCCCGGCTTGGAAGGCAGTAGTTTTATAATTTTTCTGTACATTAAAACTATTTCCAAACGAAAAATTTTTAATAGGAAAGACAAATGGATGTATTCCTTTTTTTTTTTTTTTTTGTTTTAGTTTGCAAGCAGAGAGAGGAAAAGAAAAAAGAGAAGAGAGAGAGAAAATGGACATGCCAGGGCCTTCAACTACTGCAAACAAACTCCAAATGCATGTGCCATTTTGTACATCTGGCTTTATGTGGGTGCTGGGGAATTGAACCTGGGTCCTTTGGTTTTTCAGGTAAGCACCTTAACTGCTGAGCCATCTCACAGGCTATGGATAGCTTCTTAACCTATCGTACACAGAAAGGAAGAAACACACACACATACACACACACACACACACACACACACACACCCAGCCACCCAGCAGCAATGTGAAATTCTCACATGTTCCATCTTGAAAGGCCAGTGGCTTTGACTGTTAGAGCCTAGAGTGGCCAGGGGCCCAGGCAGAGAGGTTGACAAGCGTCGGAACAGTGGGGCCTGAATTCTAAGATGGGCAGTTTGGAGTGTATCCATGTACTTTTGTCAAGAATTCTTTTTTTTTTTAGTATATTTTTATTTATCTATTTGAGAGCGACAGACAGACAGACAAAGAGAGAGAGAGAGAGAGAGGGAGGGAGGAAATGGGTGCGACAGGGCCTCCAGCCACTGCCAACGAACTCCAGATGCATGCACCACCTTGTGTATCTGGCTTACATGGGTCCTGGGGAATTGAGCCTCACACCAGGGTCCTTAGGCTGCACAGGCAAGCACTTAACCACTAAGCTATCTCTCCAGCCCCTTTTGCCAAGAATTCTTTTTTTTTTAAATTAATTATTTATTTATTTGAGAGCTACAGACACAGAGAGAAAGACAGATAGAGGGAGAGAGAGAGAATGGGCGCGCCAGGGCTTCCAGCCTCTGCAAACGAACTCCAGATGCGTGCGCCCCCTTGTGCATCTGGCTAAAGTGGGACCTGGGGAACTGAGCCTCGAACCGGGGTCCTTAGGCTTCACAGGCAAGCCAAGAATTCTTAAGAAGCCAGGTGTGGTGGCATACACCTCTAATCCCAGCAATCAGGAGGCTGATGTATGAGGACTGCTTTGAGGCTAGCCTTGGTTACAGAGAGAGTTCTAGGCCAGCCTGGCCTGCAGGGAGAACATGCCCAGTATGCATGCATCTGGAGTTTGTTTACAGTGGCTTGAGGCCCTGGCTCACTCCTTTTCTCCAGCGACCTGCCTCTCTCTCTCTCTCAAATAAATAAAATTCACAAGGAAGTTGGATGTGGTGGCTCACACCTGCAATCCCATGTTTGGGAGGCTATGGGGAATCTTGAGTTTTGAGGTCAGCCTGGGCTAGTTGAGTGCCAAGCCAACCTGAGCTATAGAGTGAGCCCCTGTCCCCCACCCTTGAAATTAAACCAACAAAAAAAGATTTCCCAACACAGACAGACCCCGGGCTTGGCTGCTGTGACACCTTCTCACAAACAGCACACAGAGGCTTTTACCTGGATAGCAGCAAGTGAGTCTCTTCTGAGCTGGCGGGGTCGCGGGCTTTTTGGTGCGTGACTTGGCAGGGAGAGAGATGACAGTGGCCGTCTGACTTTCGTTGCTTTCCGTGGGCAGGTAAGTCTGGTAGCCATGTTCAAACACAAATTCCGGAGCTGAAACTGCAAGGTTTGGTACTTGTGAATTTTCATAAGGCACTTAAGAGTAATCAGGTAGCCCCAGCTGACACAGGACACTAGGGTGGGACATCTGTGGGGGGTTTTCCTGCTGCCCTGTGCCCGACTGCTTCCCCCTGGACACGATGGAGTGAGGAAGTGATGCTTGGATCCGTAGCAGCCATTCTGTAGCCACGAGGGGGAAAGCAGGACAAGCAGGTGCTGACCAGAGCTCGGAAACACCAAATTTAGACCATTGTTTCCCCCACCACACAGGGTCTCATGTAGCTCAGGCTGCCATCAAATTTCTGATCTTTCTGCCTCAGCCTCCCAAGCACGGGGATGAAAATGTGTGCTACTACTCCTGGCTTTAGATGACTTCTTTTTTAATTGAAAGTGTGTGCACACGAGAGAGAGAGGGAGAGAGGGAGAGAATGGGTGCTCCAGGGCATCCAGCCACTGCAAATGAACTCCAGACGCTTGTGCCACCTTGTGTATCTCGCTTACGTGGGTCCTTAGGCTTCACAGGCAAGTGCCTTAACTGCTAAGCCACATCTCCAGCCTCTTTCTAAAAAATATTTTATTCATTTGAGACAAAGAGAGAGAGAGAGAGAATGAATATAGGCATGCCAGGGCCTCTAATCACAACAGACATACTCCAGATGCATCGTGCCTGGCAGTACATGGGTACTGGGAAATCAAACTTGGGTCATTAGGCTTTGCAAGCAAGCGTCTTAACCGCTGAACCATCTCTCCAGCACACTTTTTTTTGGGGTTTTCGAGGTAGAGTCTCACTCTAGTTCAGGCTGACCTGGACCTCACTTTGTAGTCTCAGGGTGGCCTCGAACTCACAGTGATCCACCTACCTCTGTCTCCCAAGTGCTGGGATTAAAGGCGTGCACCACCACACCCAGCTCACTTTAGACTTCTTTTTTTTTTAAAGTATATTTATTTATTTATTTGAGAGTGACAGACATAGAGAGAAAGACAGATAGAGGGAGAGAGAGAGAGAATGGGCACGCCAGGGCTTCCAGCCTCTGCAAACGAACTCCAGACGCGTGTGCCCCCTTGTGCATCTGGCTAACGTGGGACCTGGGGAACCAAGCCTCGAACTGGGGTACTTAGGCTTCACAGGCGAGCGCCTAACCGCTAAGCCATCTCTCCAGCCCAATTTCCCTGTAATTTATAGCAGCTAGTTCTGGTAACAGGAGGCAGGTGCACTCACACTTTGCTTGGCTGTACCAGAGTCCTAGCGGACCACTGAAGCACCAGCAGCGAGGCGTCTGAGCAAAGCTAGTTTAATGACCAGTTGCCAGTATGACTGTGCAACATACAACCTGGAATTCTAATCTAACTTTTGAGGCAACAAGAAAAAAAAAAGACCAAAAAAAAAAAATTAAATTTAAGGGCTGGAGAGATGGCTTAGTGGTTAAGGCATTTGCCTTCGAAGCCAAAGGACCCAGGCTCGATTCCCCAGGAACCACATAAACCAGAATGCACAGGGTAGCACCTGCATCTAGAGTTCGTTTGCAGTGGCTGGAGGCCCTGGAGCACCCATTTTCTCTATCTGCCTCTTTCTCACTCTCCAATGTGTGTGTGTGTGTGGTGGCAAACTTAGTGGTGTTGGTTTAAAGTCAGATGGAAGGTTCTGGCAAAGCGACATTCCCTGTTTGCAGGCCAAGCCTCTGTGATGCCTCAGTCAGCCCAGCTGGCTCCTATTGGAATGTCCTTAGTGACCGCGGACTCCACTTCCTTCTCCCCTGTCTTTGCAGGGTTTCTTCCAGGAAGGGTGCTGCAGTCAGGTTGGCACTGCTGCCAGCAAACACTTGACCAAGAGCAACTTGTGGGGAAAGAAAGGGTGTATTTTGGCTTACAGGCTCGAGGGGCAGCTCCATGATGGCAGGGGAAAACAAGGGCATGAGCAGAGGGTGGACATCACCTCCTAGCCAACATAAGGTAGACCATAGCAGCAGCAGAGTGTGCCAAGCACTGGCATGGGGACACTGGCTGTAACACCCATAAGCCCGCCCCCAACAATACACAGCCTCCAGGAGGTGTTAATTCCCAAATCTTCATCAGCTGGGAACCTAGCATTCAGAACGCCTAAGTTTTTGGGGGACACCTGAATCAGACCACCACAAAAGGTTACTGAGGGGAGAAGACTACCGAGCAGGAGGCTGTCCAGCAGCGACGGGAACAGGGCTGTTTCTGCTGCCCGCCTTCGCTTCTTGCTGGGGAGGCATCGACCCCGTGTTTAGGCTTCTCCACTGACCCTGAATGTGGCCCATCCACCTCCAGCACAGATGGCAGATCGGAGCCTCTCCACGACTCCTCCAGCCCCAGACATCCGGCCTCGTAGACTGAGCAGCTGCTGGCTTTCCCGACTCTCCAGCCTGCAGCCAGCCACTGTTGGACTGCCCAGCCTAGACGGTACAAGCCGATCCAATAAATATTGGACTGCAATCTATAATTGTTCTATCAGCTCCGCTCCCGTAGAGAGCTCTGACCAAGAGACATTCTTCTCAGCTTCCCCGCTGGTTCATCTTTCTTCCCATCCGTACGCTGTTGTGTCACGCGGAGGTCAAGGTTGGACGCAGTCTCAGTGGTGTATCTTTGCATTTGGTGCCTGTGTTTTTCTGTTGTCTTGGGGAGGCAGAGGCATCGTGGGTGAGACCACCTCAGGGGACATTCTGTAGTCTGCGCGTTGTCCCAAAGCGGTTCCCAGGCCAGGAAGGGTTTGCTCAAGAGCCTGGGTGGCACTGAGGAAGAGGGACACTTTTCCTTCCTTCCTCCTGGGGCGGCTGTGAGGTCAGGGATCAGGCGTGGAAGCTAGGGTGGCTCTCGTTTTTGTTTAGGGGTCAGCACATGTCCAGTGTGGCGAGTCCAGGCCCTGTTTGTTCTAGGCACTGGACATACAGCAGTTTGCCTATGGGACAGCCTCATGGCGGTGCCTGCCCTCAGCACTCCTGCGGCAGAGGTAGGAGGATCATCATGAATTCAAGGCCAGCCTGGAATTACAGAGTGAGTGCCAGAAAAGAAAAAAAAAACAAAAAAAAAAACAAAAAAAAAAAAAAACAGGGGATTGGAGGGATGGTTAAGGACAGTTAAGGCGTTTGCCTGCAAATCCAAAGGATCCCAATTTGATTCTCCAGGACCCACGTAAGCCAGATACACAAGGGGGCGCTTGTGTCTGGAGTTTGTTTGCAGTGACTGGATGCCATGGTGCGCCCATCCTCTCTCTCTCAAATAAATGAATAAAATATATTAAAAAAAAAAAAAGAAAAAAGGAAAACCAAACAAGCACGAAAGCATGATTATTCCACTCATGGTTTCTGTTGAGGGACCTGGAACTGAGCAGCAGCCAAGCAGCAGCCAGAGAGCTGGCTTCCTGGGGCCTCCCTGATGGTGTCATCAGTCTCAGGACTTCACTCCCTGACCACGCTCCGGGAGGCACTGGGACAGGCCTTGGGATTTTATAACCCAGTCCCACTTGCCAGGGCTAACTAGCTCACTCTAAAAAAAAAGAAAATTATTTGAGATAGAGAGAGAGGGAGAAAATGGGTGTTCCCGGGCCTCCAGCCAGTGGAAACAAACTCCGGATGCATGCGCCACCATGTGCATCTCCTTATGTGGGTCCTGGAGAATCAAACCCAGGACCTTTGGCTGTGTAGGCAAACGCCTTTAACCATTAAGCCACTTCTCTAGCCCTAACCAGCTCACTCTTTCTGCTTCCCCCCAGATGAAGTGACAGGATGTGGTATCTGCTCTTGCCAGACTTTTCCCTCCATGATGAAACTTCCTCATGAAAGTATAAGCAGAGATAAATTCTTCTCCTCCATGAGCTGCTTCTGGTCACATGTTTTGCTCCAGCAACAAGAAGGTAACTGCTACACCTTTTCTTCTTCAATTTAAAAGGAAAGAAAATTCCAGGCTGGAAAGATGGCTCAGCAGTTAAGGTGCTTAAGTGTAAAGCCTTAATGACCAGAGTTCAGTTCCCAAGGATCCACAAAAGGCCAGATGCACAAACTGGTGCATGCATCTGGTGTTCGTGGGCAGCAGCTGGAGGCCCTGGTGAGCCTGACTTTGTTTTCAGTACTCCAGGAGGCCGAGGTAAGAGGGATCGTTGTGAGTTCGAGGCCACCCTGAGACTACATAGTGAATTCTAGGTCATTCTGGGCTACATCTAGATTGTGCCCCCACCTGAAAAAAAAAGGAAATCCATTAAGGGGATTGGCAGCTGGCTCAGCAGTTAAAGGCACTTGCTCTGCCAGCATGCAGCCCCAAACTCAGTTCCCAGCACCCACATAACTCTGGGCACAAAGTGGTGCACATGTCTGTGATCCTGATGTGCCTACCACAAATGAGGGAGGGGGGGAAGGAACCATGAGAATCCTGGAGGTCATGGGCCAGCTGGACTGGACTTTCTAGCCATGAAACAGTAAGAGAGCCTGTCTCACAGAAGGTAGAGGGGGAAGACCATCACTCTGAAGTTCTCTGATCCCACATGTACTCCACGGCATGCCCACATATAAATAAGTAATTTAAAACAATCCATTTCTCAGGCCGGGGAGATGGCTCAGGCAGTAAAGTGCTTACCTTGCAAGCGTCAGGACCTGAGTGGACCCTCAGAGCCCATATAGAATAAGCTGGGCATGGGGGTGCGTGTTCGTAAGCCCAGCATTGTGGAAGTAGAATCAGGGAGTTCCAGGCCAGTGAGAGACCCCGCTTCAAAAAACGTGGGTGGAGGCTGGGGAGATGGCTTAGCGGTTAAGCGCTTGCCCATGAAGCTTAAGGACCCCAGTTAGAGGCTTGATTCCCCCGGATCCACGTAAGCCACATGCACGAGGGGGCGCACACGTCTGGAGTTTGTTTGCAGCGGCTGGAGGCCCTGCAGTGCCCATTCTCTCTCTATTTGCCTCTTTCTCTCTCTGTCTTTCTCAAATAAATAAATAAATAAATAAAAAACAAGCAAAAAGGTGGGTGGGTGGGGGCACAGCCTTGCCCTCTAGTATGCTCCCACGTGGTGGCTGGGCTCCTTCCACCCCCATTATGCTCGGAGGGTGTGGGAAGCCCCAATACACTCTAGCTTCTGATTCAGTGGCTTTCTTTGCCATGCGCTGCATCCTGACCCCTCAACTGGCTTACACTGTAGCCGCAGGGGCTGCTTATACTGGGCATTCCCCAGCCGGGCATGGTGGCTCACATGAACAGTCAGTCCTAGCACACAGGAGGCTAAGGTAGAAGGACTGCAGTGAGTTCAAGGCCAGCCTAGGTTACACAGTGAGCCCTTGCCTCAAAATAACAAGCAAAGAAACAAAACCGAAACAAAGCCTATACAGCAACAGAAATGCCATCAGATGAGATTCCTTCCACATCCCATTTTCCTTCATAGTCCCTGTGTCCATGGATCTATTCCTCAGAGCTATTTGGTACTTAAAACTGTTGTGGACTTCACGTCCCCTTTCCCTGGGTCCAGTGGTTCTCAAGGGACTCCAACGCAGAGATCTGGGAGAATGAGAATGGCACGCCAGGGCCTCCAGCCTCTGCAAACAAACTCTAGATGAAAGTGCTTTGTGCATCTGTCTTTACAGGGGCACTGGGGAATCAGACCCAGGCTGTCAAGCCTTGTAAGCAAGCATCATTGACACTGAGCAGTCTCTCCAACCCTCTCTATTATTATTATTATTTTTTTCCTGAGGTAGGATGTCCTGCTAGCCCAGGCTGACCTGGAATTAACTGTGTAGTCTCAGGGTGGCCTTGAATTCTCCATGATCCTCTTACTTCTGCCTCCCCAGTGCTGGGATTAGAGGCCTGAGCCACCATGTCTGGCCCCCTCCTCTCTCTCTCTCTGTCTTTTTTGAGGTTAGGGTCTCACTCTAGCTCAGGCTGACCTGGAATTCACTATGGAGTCTCAGGGTGGCCTCGAACTCATGGTGATCCTCCTACCTCTGCTTTCTGAGTGCTGGGATTAAAGGCGTGTGCCACCACGCCCGGCCCCCTCTCTATTTTTTTTTTTTTAAATTTTTTTGGTTTATTTTTATTTATTTGAGAGCGACAAAGAGGCAGAGAGAGAGAGAGAGAGAGAGAGAATGGGCGCGCCAGAGCCTCCAGCCACTGCAGACGAATTCCAGACGCGTGCGCCCCCTTGTGCATCTGGCTAACATGGGTCCTGGGGAATTGAGCCTCGAACCGGGGTCCTTAGGCTTCACAGGCAAGCGCTTAACAACTAAACCATCTCTCCAGCCCCCCCTCTCTATTTTTTGACACAGGGTCTCTTGCTGAACCCAGAGCTCATGGATTCGGTTAAGGCTAAGCAGAGAGCCTCAGGGACTCCCCAGCACTGGGGTCATGGGCACATGCTGCCACGCTCAGCTTTGACGTGGGTGAGCACACTTCATCCACTGAGCATCTGCACCGTCCTCTGGCTGTTTCCCAGACAATCCTCTTGCACACCAGTTGTCCAGAACCTCAAGTCCACTTAATGGGGATCTGGCAGAACTGAGGCTCTGCAAAGGGGAACCTGGCTTGGGAATCCCCTGATGGGGCCATCTTTCAGGTTTCTGGCTACCCAGAATTGGGATTTACATATGCCCCTGTACTGGCCATTGGGATGTGGAGTTTCTGAGTTGAAAGACACCCTGCCCCTTTCCCCTTCTGTGGACGTGGCCAAGTTCTGGTATCTGAAGCCAAAGGAGCCATCTGGTGGCCACAAGGCGTAAATCAACAGATAAAGCCCATTGCCAAGTACAGCAAGATTCAAAGACCTTACCGTTGTTCTTTTTTGGGTTTTTCGAGGTAGAGTCTCACTCTGGCCCAAGCTGCCCTGGAATTCACTATGTAGTCTCAGGGTGGCCTCAAACTCACCACAATCTTCCTACCTCTGCCTCCCGAGCACTGGGATGAAAGGTATGTGCCACCATGCCGGGCATAAAACCCTACCTTGAATCTGGCTGGCCATTGCCTTGGCTGAGAGATAAGACATCTGGTGTAACTGTTCATGGTGCCATTTTTTTTTTTTCAAGGTAGGGTCTCACTGTAGCCCGGGCTGACCTGGAATTCACTCTGCAGTCTCAGGCTGGCCTCAAACTCACAGCGATCCTCCTACCTCTGCCTCCCAAGTGTTGGGATTAAAGAGGTGTGCCACCACGCCCGGCTCTCTTACTTTCTGAACCAAGGTCAAGGCAAAAGCCTGGGCCCTTACACACAGCTTCACCCTGTGTCATTCATGGGTGCCTCAGTTTCCAGATCCTGCCCTGCACATCCCCACCTCCAAGCCAACAGGAAATGACCCTTCTAGCCATTTTCCTCCCCACGTCCAATGGGCTTGTGATACAGCTGGTCTCACTTAGGCCTCCGTCCTGGGAGATCCTGGTTGAGTCTCAAGCATTGTTCATTCTTTGCAGCTTGAAGGCTACACTTATCATAGGCAGGCCTGTATGCCACAGGGCTAAGTCCTCTCCTCCTACCCAGAGACAGCTGTTATAGCTCAAGGAGCCCAGCCCAGCCCAGCACTGATTGGTCCTCAAGGCTGCCTTCCAGAACCTGCAGTGGGACTGAGGCCTAGTACCATGCTACATGCCCTCCACAGTGCTCATTCCTTCCAGTCAACAACCTGGAACATGCAAATGGGAGAATCTTTTGTTAATTTTCAAAAACTTTTTTTGAGGTAGGGTCTCACTCTAGCCCAGGCTGACCTGGAATTCACTATGTAGTCTCAGGGTGGCCTTGAACTCATGGTGATCCTCCCACCTCTGCCTCCTACGTCATTTTATAAAATATATTTTATTCTTATTTATTTGAGAGAGAGAAAGGCACAGGGAGGGAGAGAGGGGGAGAGAGAGAGGGAAAATGACCTTCAGCACTGTAAACAAACTCCAGACACATGCACCACCTTATGCATCTGGCTTACATGGGTCCTGAGGAATCAAACCTGGGTCCTCTGGCTTTGTAGGCAAGTGCCTTATCCG
Organism: Jaculus jaculus; assembly: GCF_020740685.1. Taxonomy (NCBI): domain Eukaryota; kingdom Metazoa; phylum Chordata; class Mammalia; order Rodentia; family Dipodidae; genus Jaculus; species Jaculus jaculus. The sequence goes on from NC_059109.1 coordinate 131,061,648, forward strand.
CTAAGCCATCTCTCCCGAATCATTTTAACACAGCACGGAGGAGACCTTATAGAACACAACTGGGAAGAGCTCACTCTGAGTTTGCAGCTTATCAGATGGTGTGGCAAATACAAGAATGCTTGCTGGAGGCTGTCACCAGGGTATCATTCAACCATTTGCTGTGGTTTACTTTATATAGTTACTGAGTATTGAACTCATGCATGCAAGGTAAGTACTCGACCACTGAGCTACATCCCAGCTCTTTCACTCTTTTTTTCCAGATTAAAAAAATTTTTTCTCTATTTATTTATGAAAGAGACAGAGAAGGAGAATGGGCATGCCAGGGCCCCTAGTCATTGCAAAGGAACTCCAGATGCATATGCCACCATGTGTATCTGGCTTACATGAGTTCTGGGGAATCAACCCCCTCCCACTTTAAAAAATTATTTCTTGGGCTGGAGAGATGGCTTAGCGGTTAAGCGCTTGCCTGTGAAGCCTAAGGACCCCGGTTCGAGGCTCGGTTCCCCAGGTCCCACGTTAGCCAGATGCACAAGGGGGCGCACGCGTCTGGAGTTCGTTTGCAGAGGCTGGAAGCCCTGGCGCGCCCATTCTCTCTCACTCCCTCTATCTGTCTTTCACTCTGTGTGTCTGTCACTCTCAAATAAATAAATAAATAATTAAAAAAAAAATTTATTTCTGTATTTGAGAGAAAGAGAGGAAGAAGCAGAGAGAAAGAGTGAATGGGCATGCCAGGGCCTCTAGCCACTGTAAACGAACTCCAGATGCATGTGGCCCCTTGTGCATCTGGCTTATGTGGGCCCTGGGGAATCGAGCCTGTGTCCTTAGTCTTCACAGGCAAACGCCTCAACTGCTAAGCCATTCCCCCAGCCCCACCCCCCACTTTTAACTAACATCACAAACCTTGTTGCCTATTTTTCTCTCTTTGAGACAGAGTCTGTCTGTGTTGCTCTGGCTAGCCTAGAACTCACCATCTATCTAGATCAGGCTGGCCTCCAACTCAGAAATCCAGCTACCTCTGCCTCTGCCTCCCGAGGGCTGGGATTACAGGCGTGGGCTACCCTGCCCAGCTCCCCTATTTTTGTCCTCACTTTCAGAAGACCGAGTAGGGGTTCATGTTATTCCCCATGGCCCTACGGTTCTTAAGGATTGGTGTCAGGGGCCTGAGTGTGGCACTCGGGGCTCGGGCACGTACAAGGGCCTGGGTTCCATGCCCAGGCCTGCATACCAAGGAACAGCACAGCCCCAGGCTGCTAAGGAGTGAACTCTTACGGAAGCTGTGTGAGGCAAGGTCCGGGCACAGTTGGCCAGATGCCTGGATAGAGTCATCCGGAGTCACGGAGAGTCACTGCTCTGACAAGGTAGGACCCTGGCCTTGGGCAGTGACTGACTCTGAGACCTGGGTCCCCAGGGAGCTTGTTACCCAGCTGCATCAGAGGTGGAGCTCGGCTACTGGTGTGCTTAACAAGCTCCCAGGGGGAGCCCTGGTCCCCAGGCAGGTCTCGGAACTTCCAGCTAATGGGACACAGAAGCCAAAATTGGGAGGGGGTGGTACTGAGCCCAGAGAAAAGGCTAACGGGGGACAGCAGGCCTCTGTCTGGCAGATGGCTGGCAGGCGTGGCAGAGCCAGGGGAGGACAAAGCGCCGGGCAGTGCTCCATCCGGTCACCACCCGCTTTCAGCTCCCAGTGGTCATCCCAGCCGTCCACGTGGGCCAGGACAGAATCCTCATAGCCCAGGGATGATCAGATTAGGTCCCGTCCCCTCTTCCCACGGGTGGCAATGCTTAGCTGGAGAGGCAGTGTTATAGTCGGTGACAGACTGGTCACAGGTCCTGTGGTCTGTGGAGCGTGGGTTGCCCTCAGCAGTGTCTAGGGTACACGTCCCTGAGCAGGGCACAGAGAGAACTACAAGCCTGGCCTGAGGGTGCAGAGCAAGGTTTGAACTTGCATGGCAAGATGGCATAGGCTGGGGAAAGCTGACAGGAGACGAACAGGCAAAAAAAAAAAAATTTTTTTTCCAAGGTTGGGGGTCTCGCTGTAGTCCAGGCTGGCCCGGAATTCGCTCTGTATTCTCAAAGTGGCCTCAAACTCATGGCAATCCTCCTACCTCTGCCTCCCGAGTGCTGGGATAAAAGATGTGTGCCACCACACCCAGCTAAAAAAGTATTTTTAATTAATTTATGAAGGGGGGGAGGGAGGGAGGCAGGGGAGGGGGAGGGGAGGGAGGAAGAAGGAGGGAACAGGAATTGATGTCACAGCCTCCAGCTACTGTAACGAACTTCAGACACAAGTACCCTTTGTATCTTTGTGCATCTGGCTTTATGTGGGTACTGGAGAATTAAACTTGGGCTGTCGGGCTTTGCAAGTATGTGTCTTTAACGACTGAGCTATCTCTCCTGCCCATGGGCATGAACATTTTTGAGCACAGAGCTAGAAGGTCAATAGGGATCAGCTTCTCAGGGAAGGGATATCTGGGTGGCTGCTCACATAAAAAAAAAAGTCAGGAAGGCTCAGGCTCGGGCTCGGGGCCATTCTAGCAGGAGAGCCAGACAGCCTTAACCTCCGTGCTCCCAGGGCAGACTTGGGACAGACCTTGACTTGGCTCCTCCCATGATCACTTAATTATGGGGAAGTGACCTAGTTGTGAGTGTTAGCTAGCATGTACAAGGGCTCTTTGAGGAAATAGTCTTAGGCTGAGCCTGGGTTATATGCATAAGAATTAAATTCGCTTCAGGGCTTGGAGGCACTAAGCAGCTAGATTTTGTGTGTCACCCAAGGTCCCTCAGGTAGAGGTGGTTGGTGTCAGGCAGGCAAAGCAGTGAAAGGCATTTTGTGCAGGGGGACAGTACCCACAAAGGCACAGGGGACAGGAAGGTGCAGTGGCTTCGGGCAGAGTATGTGCCCCGAAGCACTCTATCCTGCACAGGTAGGTTTGCAGAGTGACTGGAACTTGCTCCGGGAAGGCGCACAGGTCCCTGGCCTGGCCTAGGTTCTTGTGTCTGGGGGAGGGAGCGGGACTTGGCCATGCCTCTTCCCCACACGCAGATTCACCCTGTCCAGGTGACTAACTGGCCACAGCAGGGCATCTCCAAGGTGACTTCTCCTTTCTATACTTTCTTGGCTATTATCTTGCAGATGAGAATGAAGATAACCCCAGAGAAAGCTCATAGACAATATTTTGTGAGGTGATTGGCTTTTTGTATTTCAATGGCTTAAAAGCTCTCCAGAAACATTCTTTTTTTTTTTTTTTTTTTTTTTTAAGGTAGGGTCTCGCTATAGCCCAGGCTGACCTGGAATTCACTATGGAGTCTCAGGGTGGCCTCAAACTCACAGTGAACCTTCTACTTCTGCCTCCTGAGTGATGGGATTAAAGGTGCATGCCTCTACACCAGGCTACCAGAAACATTCTTTTGGATGAATTAAAAAAAAAACCACATGAAATTCTGCTAGCAACTTTAAACATCACAGGAATGCATGATTGCTAAGGTGGAAATTGAGCCTGATGTTCTTAAGTATTCAGTGAGAAGAAGCTAGAAGCTTGTGGCCTTAGTCAGGCTCCTTGATGCATTTTGTTTAGACAACAACTTCTTAAAAACTTGGAAAATGAGCCGGGCGTGGTGGCGCACGTCTTTAATCCCAGCATTCGGGAGGCAGAGGTAGGAGGATCACCATGAGTTCAAGGCCACCCTGAGACTCCATAGTGAATTCCAGGTCAGCCTGGGCTGGAGTGAGACCCTACCTCAAAAAAAAAAAAAAAAAAAAAAAAAAAAAAAAAAAAAAACTTGGAAAATGAGAGGGCGTCAGGTAGCTTTGTCAGGGAGTTTGGGGTGACTGGGCCCTAAAAGCAGCAGAAATGTCTTTAAGTCTGCCTTTGTAATCTCAACTAGATCTGTTTTTCTATAAACCACCTGAGCCCCTCCTGGGAGGGAAGTCCCCTTTCCTAGAACTCAATCCCAATCCGGGCACTGTGGTGGGTTGAGCTCAGTCCCGTCCCAGAACTTGCCTCCTTGGCTGATCTCTTTTGAGCCAGTCCCTAGCCAGGACCCATCAGCCCTCTCTGAGGCTCACCACAGCCTGAAGGTAAGACCCGCTACAATAACGTTACATATAGATCCTTACCAGGTGGGCAAGGCCTCCTTGCTGGTTGCTGATCTCTCCTGAACCTCCAGGTTTCTGTTCCGGTAAGCCTCCCTTCTTTTCAACCTGGCCTGGGCTGAGAACAGGGGTGCCCCTGCCCCCCATAGAAGCTCTATCTTTCCTGCCTCTGCAGCTCTTCTGGACTGCACCTTCTCTTTCTTCTCTAGATCCATTTTCATTTTTGCACGATCATATTTGTTCTCCCCCATGGGCTCACGGGCCACATGGATGCACCCATTTTCCCTTCCTGGCACACTCTCTCTGCCTCATAAATGAATAAATAACATTAAAATGACAATCAAGGGGCTGGGCCCCGGCATGATCCCTCTAACAAGTTCCAGGAACTTGTGTCCTGTGCAGCCTCTAGCCCCTGTCCCCCTACCACACCTGTGGTCACACCTGTTATTGTCTGCGTCTCAGAAGTTATGGTCCGCGTGGTGGTTTGAGTCTGCGCGGTGGGCACCGTCTCCTCCGACACGAACTGGACCGTGCTGGGGGCTGCCCCGGGTGTACTGGTCAGCTGGCAGCCGCTTTGCTTGTGGGCCACGAAGGCGTCCAGGTTGTTGAACTGCTGCTTACAGATGCCGCAGATGTGGATGTCCGGGGTCAGCTCCACCAGCACCGTGGTGCCTCCTGGAACTCCACGGGACAAAGAGGAAACCACAGATTTAACTCCAGACACCTTTCAACTCAACATCAACCAGTTTCATAGCAGGAGGAAAGGCAGGCTGGCATACATGGCTGGCCCCACAACTCTCTTCTTTCTTGGAAACAGAATCCAAATTCTGTCCCAGAAACAGTATACCCGGATTCAGTGTTCCCTACGGGCACCACTGAAGAACCCAGGCTGACCTGGACTGTAGTCTCAGGGTAGCCTCGAACTCACAACCCTCCTACCTCTGCCTCCCGAGTGCTGGGATTAAAAGCGTCCACCACCATGCCCAGCTTCTCTCTAAAAAATTTTTAAAAACTATTTTGTTTATTTGAGAGAAAGAGGCAGATAGAGAGAATGGGCAAGTCAGGGCCTCTAGACACTGCTAACAAACTCCAGATGCATGCGCCACCTTGTGCATCTGTCTTACATGGGTACTAGGGAATCGAACCTGTGTCCTTAGGCTTCCCTGGCAAGCATCTTAACTGCTAAGCCAACTCTCCATCCACTAACTTTTGTTTTTTAAGCTGGGTGTGGCAGTGCTCGTCATTAGTCCCAGCGCTCAGGAAGCTCAAGCCAGAGGATCACCATGAGTTCGAGGCTAGCCTGGGTTACAGAATGAGTTCCAGTTCACCCGGAGCAAAAGAGAGACCTTGTCTTGAAAAAAACAAAGAAAAAATTTTTTTAAAAACTTCTATTTATTTATGTTGTGTGTTTTCATGTGTGTGAGTGCATACGCACATGTGTTGTGTGGATGCTGGGGCACGGATGTGTACATGCATGCACGGGCAGCCTACATGACAACCGTGGGTGTCATCCATTTTTTTTTTAATGAAAGAAAGAGAGACAGAGGAGAGGAGAGGAGAGAGAGAGAGAAAGAAAGAAAGAGAGAAAGAGAGAGAGGAAGAGAAATGGCGTGCCAGGGCATGTAGCCACTGCAATCGAACTCCAGACACGCGTGCCCCCTTGTGCACGTGTGCAACCTTGCACACTTGTGTCCCTGTGCATCTGGCTTATGTGGGACCTGGAGAGTCGAGCGTGAGTTCTTAGGCTTTGCTGGCAAGTGCCTTAACTGCAAGGCCATTTCTCCAGCCTTCATCCATCTTTCTTGAGACAAGTTCTTTCCCTGGGCTAGACCTCACCAATCAGACCAGACTGACTGGCTAGAACGCCCTAGGGATTCACCTGTCTCCCACCACCCCACACTTTTTTTTTAATGTGGGTTCTGGGAATTGAACCCAGACCCTCATGCTTTTAAGGTATGGAATTTACACACAGAGCTATCTCCAGGCCCCATAAAAGCCCTCACCACACCAGGTAGGGTCTTGCTTTAGCCCAGGTTGACCTAGAACTCACTCTATAGCCTTAGGCTGGCCTCAACTCACAGTGATCCTCCTACCTCAGTCTCCCCAGTACTATGCTTAAAGATGTGTGCCACCATGTCCGGCCAAAAAGGTCTTTGTTTTTCTTTGCTTTTTGGTTTTTCAAAGTAGGGTCTCACTAGCCCAGGCTGACCTGGAATTCACTATGGAGTCTCAAACTCATAGTGATCCTCTTACCCTTGCCTCCCGAGTGTGGGGATTAAAGGCGTGTGCCACCACGGCCGAGCCCTCTCTGCTTCTCTCTCTCTCAAATAAGTAAATAAAAATTACATAAAGTCACGTACAGCTCTATCACTAAATCTTTACACACCTACTCATCTGGTGGGAACATAGTCCTCCTTGGGACCCATGCACCATACAGTGCTGTTTGGTCAAGGAGGTGCTCACCCGATCGCTACTTTCCCAAGCTAAACGCTGCAACACTACCTCTGTGCAAATCCTAAGAATTCTATTTTTCTCTAGGTCTCACTCAGACAAGTCTGTGTGTGGAAATATATATTGGCAGACTGGTTAAGGAGAGCCTCCTGGTTCAGTGCAGGGATCTTTTATATCTTTTTATATCTCCCAGAAGGCCCTCTGAACTGAAGTCCTTGGGAAATGGTGGACAGCAGGGGTGAAGGCCTTGTGACTACTGAGGCAGTCCCATGGGACCAGGGGAAGACAGGCTGAGGGTTCAACCCTTCATGATGGGCCAGGGCTGGTGACCCAGGACCAAGGAGCTCTACCAGCAGGTGACGATGTGGGCAGCGGTGAGAGAGACCAGACCTGAACCTTGGTTGGCATTCTGATGGTAATTTTAGAGCTGGGTGTGACCGCACACGCCTTTTAATCCCAGCACTCGGATGGCTGTGGGTTCAAGGCCAGCCTGAGTCTACAGAGTGAATTCTAGGTCAGCCTGGGCTAGTGGGAGACCCTACTTCGAACAAACGAACAAACAGACATAGTGCTTTTTAGCCTTGAGTTTTCTCATGTGCAAAATGGAGGGTGGGGAACCTCAGTGGCCTGGGAAAAGTGCGGCTCTGGGTTCAGAGTGACTGTCCCAGGGTGAGCCACAGAAGAGAGCCACCCAACTGTCTCCTCGGGTGCCCTGGCTTCCACTGGTGTATTTGCATATACGCGTACATACACCACGTGTGTGTGTGTGTGTGTGTGTGTGTGTGTGTGTGTGTGTGTGTGAATGACAGGCCAGCCACACCCCCAATGCAATGCATGTCACCTGTTGGGAGTTTCATACTTTTTTTTTGTTTGTTTGTTTCAGTTTCAACAAAGCTTTATTAAAAAAATGAATGAGTGGGGGAATTTCATACTTTTTAAAACTGGACTTAAACCCCATCTGGGAGTTACTGAGTCAGGATGGGGTTGGGGTAAGGGGCGGGATTTAGGGAGATCTATGCTTTTCATAAATTGTGCAGGGAATACCCCTTAAGTTTGGGACCCTATGGCTCCACGTTTGTCAACAATGACAAGCTGACAAGTTCAGCAGGTGTCACTACCGTCCAGGTGTTTACAAACCCTCTGGCCAGGGGCTCTCAACCTTGCCTGCCCCACCCCGAGCCCTGCAGGGCGGGGTCCCAGGAAGCTGGTTTTAAACGCGCTCGCTTGGGGTGGCAGGTTCGCGCTCGGTCCCTGGACCACCCTTGACTCAACAAAGCCCGGGTGCTTGGAGGGAAAGGCTGGAGATGTGTTATCCCGATCAGGATCCCCCCCCCCTTTTTTAAAAAAAGGAATCCCCTGCCCCTGAACTCAAAAGAAAGCGATCCAGGGCTCCCGGTTTCCCACTCCCATCTCCACGCTGAGCGCGGGAATGGGGCTGGCGAGACCTCAAGAGAGCCTCCTTCCCATCCAAATCCCCGGGGTAGCACGTGAGAGCCACCGAGGCAGAAGTTTTCCCACCCGCGTCACCCCAGCTTCTCCTTCCTTCCCCTGAGCTCCAAACTCCGCCTGGCGGGGCGGGGAGGTGGCGATGTCTCCCCCCTGCCCGGCGGGGTGTCGCTGGGCTTGCAGGGCGTTCCCCCCTCCCCAAGACCCCGGTGTCACCGCCGGGCCGGGTGCGTCCCGGTCCCCATCACCATCCCCATCCGTCCCCCGCCGTCCCCAGCTCGCTCCGGCCACGCTGCCCGCGGCCGTCACCCCGATTTCGGGGCCCCGGGCCTGCAGGCTTGGGCGCGGACGTGCCCGGGCCCGGGCCGCGGAGCGCGCACGTCGCGCGGAGGCACTTACTTTGCACCGAGCCCGGGAAGCCGTCGCCCTCGTGGCTCGCGTTCATGGCCGCACCCCGGGCGCCGGTCCCCAGCCGGCCGCCGCGGAGCCGGGGCGGGGACGGGGTGCGGGGGCGCAGCTCCGTCTACATGGCGCGAGCACTTTTCCTGGGATTTCCTTTTGCTTTCTTCCCTTTTTCCTTTTTTTTTTAATTTTCCACCACTACCCCACCCCCCAGCCTTCCTCCTCCTCCTCCTCCTCCCAACTCGCCGAGGACGGATGTAAAGCCAGCGCCACTTCCGCTGCCTAGAGGGCGCTGGCCCCGGACGAGCGCCCCTGCCCGCCGGTGCATCCGCGCCTCCCCGGGGCTGCGGCCCGGCCGTGCCTCCCTCCCGCGCACCCGGACCCGGGCCCGGCGGGCGCAGCAGGGATGCAGTGCACCCCGACCCGGGCAGCCCGCGGGCGCTCCGACCTCCCCGGGTCCCCGCGCCTGGCACCTGTCAACCTCCCCCCTCTCCTCCCAAAACACCCACACACCCACACACACCGGGCACACGCACGCACACACACACACACACACACACACACACACCCCGGGGCCTGTGGCCTCTGCAGCCGCCCAGAGGCTCCCGGGACGCCTGTGGGGAGACTCGATCTCGCGGCGGGCCTGGGGTGGGAGGTGCGGAGGATGACCCCCCCCCACCGCCCCAGCAAATCGGAGCGCTGGGTGGCGCCCACTTCGGGCATACAGGGCTTGGTGATGGTGTGGGTGGTAGAAGTAGATGGTAACCCCAGAGGGTCCCTGAGCCTGGGGTTTTCAAGTTGGTTGCGATGGCTTGTTAGAACAGACTTCTGGGCCCATCTCCCAGCGGTCAGGGTTAGTGGACCTGGTCAGAGCCTTTGAGCACACCACGCCGTCCCTAATCCTAACCCCGGACCGCCTCTGTTCCTGCTCTTAACTCCTTCCCTGGTGTGTGTGTGTGGGGGGGCTTCAGCCCAGTGTTTTTTTGAGACGCTAACAGCCCCGCCCTCCAACCTCACCTCGGGACATTTGCTCTCACCCTTGGCATCCACCTGCCACTCTCTCTGACCCGTGCAGGTCTTGATTTCACCTCGGCCATCCCCGACACACTCCTATCTCCCTCCTTTCTCTCTCCTTAGAATTTAGTACTTCTTGGGCTGGAGAGATGGCTTAGCGGTTAAGCGCTTGCCTGTGAAGCCTAAGGACCCCGGTTCGAGGTTCAGGTCCCACGTTAGCCAGATGCACAAGGGGGTGCACGCGTCTGGAGTTCGTTTGCAGAGGCTGGAAGCCCTGGTGCGCCCATTCTCTCTCCCTTTATCTGTCTTTCTCTCTGTGTCTGTCGCTCTCAAATAAATAAATAAAAAAAAAAGAATTTAGTACTTCTTTAAAAAGAGTATTTTTTTAAAAACTCTTATTTATTTGAGAAAGAGGCAGAGAGAGAGAGAGAGAGAGAGTGAGTGAGAGGGAGAGAATAGGCGCACCAGGGTATCTAGCCACTGCAAATGAACTCCAGAAGCATGCATGGCCTTGTGCATCTGGCTTTACGCGGGTCCTGGGGAATCGAACCTGTGTCCTTTGGCTTTGTAGACAAGCACTTTAACCACTAAGCCATCTCTCCAGCCCGGAACTTAGTACTTCTAACATCGTGTCTACCATACCTCTACCTATTGGAAACGAAGGCAGACAGTTGTAGTTTATTAGGTGCCCGTGTTCCACCTCCCCACTGCTTTTTTTTTTTTTTTTTTCACCAAGTCCCTTGTTTTGAGAAGCTTTTCCACTGGGGAGATGTGAACACACGTCTATTCACCTCAGAGCACCAAGCCACCCACGCACCAAAGTACGGATGCATTGTGGTGAACCAGTGAGTTTATCGGAGTTACTTACAGGATCATGGGTAACTCAAACTCATGCATGGCACCAAGGACCAGCCCACGGTGGGGGCGGTCTCATGGAAGCTGCGTCATGGAGGCCTCCTACCAGTTAACCTTTTTCCTAAATGATCTGTTATCTCCGGAGATGACCTGCAGCTGGGGGCGGGTGGTGGAGAGGGCAGGGGGCAATCCCGGGTGAGGGTCTTGTGACGCTCTTTCTTATTTGGGCATTTCATGGCTACACTACTTGTTCTGCCCTAAACTTGTCATAGCCCCAGGGCCAAAGCATTGTCTACTCCAAGATGGCAGATGCCAGGAGGGAAAAACAGAAGCACCACACAGTGCACCATCCCCATGAAGATGAAGGGTTAAAGCAGACCATCTCTTCGCTTTACAAATGTGCCCTCTTTGACTTGGTCTAGCGCCTGGCATGGTAGGCTCCCATACAGATGTCTCGTACCACAAGCAGCCCTTGCCCTGTTGCTTCCTGAACAAGTTGCCTGCTCCCCGAGTGGCATTTTGTCCATAAGTGCTCCTAGAGCACCAGGCACTCTGCTGACCCCTGGAGACGTGAGTCCATCCACACAGACCTAAAGGAGCCCGTCCTGAGGCAAGGGCACCCAAGGGCAAGTGCAGAGTCATGGTTGTTTGGCTCAGGGACATGTGGCATGGGTAACAGCATCCTGAGATGAAAAGGGAGCTGAAAATCCCCCGTTGCCTAGTGACTTCAAAGCCTGCATGGTGACAGGTAGTGCCACGCATTCCTCACGTGTTTGTGGCGAGCTGTTGTCAACAAGCCCCCTGTGCTGCCAGCCCCGTGAGAGCAAGCCACATACAGTCACGTGTCCCATATACACGGGCATGAGAACATGGCATGTTGCTGGTGTCCGTACTGGCTGGACTACACAGTTGACTCGTAGTTCAGGTTGGATTTCTACTTATTAAAGACGTTTACTACAAGCTGGACCTGGGGCAGACCTGTCATCTCAGGAGGCTAGAACAGGAAGGTAGCAAATTCAAGGCCTACTTGAATGGACTACATTATAAGGTTAAGATCAGCCTGGGTAACTGAGTGAGACCCTATCTCAAAAAATAAAATGGCGGGCTGGAGAGATGGCTTAGCGGTTAAGCGCTTGCCTGTGAAGCCTAAGGACCCTGGTTGGAGGCTCGGTTCCCCAGGTCCCACATTAGCCAGATGCACAAGGGGGCGCACGCGTCTGGAGTTCGTCTGCAGTGGCTGGCAGCCCTGGCGCACCCATTCTCTCTCCCTCCCTCTGTCTTTCTCTCTGTGTCTGTTGCTCCCAAATAAATAAATAAAAAAATGAACAAATATCTCTAAAAAAAAAATAAATAAAAATAAAATGGCTGGAGACAGCTTAGCTGGTAAGGCACTTGTCTGCAAAGCCAAAGGACCCAGGTTCAATGCCCCAGGACCCATGTAAGCCAGATGCACAAGGTGGCGCATATGTCTGGAGTTAGTTTGTGGTGGGTATAGACCCTGACACACCCATTGTCTCTCTATCTGCCACTTTCTCTCATCATAAATAAATAAATATAAATAATGTTAATAAATAAATAAAATGATAGGGCTGAAGAGATGGCTCAGTAGGTTAAGGGCATTTGTCATGCAAGCATGGATGTCTGAGAAGGTCTGAGTTCACACCCCAGCACCCACTGAGACAGCCCCGTATGACCACACAGGCCTGTGACCCCAGCCACGGTGGGCGCCGGGAGGAGAAGGAAGAATCACGAGGCTCGCTGGTCAGCCCGTCTGAGGACTGCGGCTGGTTCAGTGACTCTGTCTCAAGAACAGGGCATGGGAGGGAGCTGGAGGCGCACATGTGACATGCACCTCTGGCCTCTGCGCATGCGCACTGTGTAACCAGCTCGATGGCACCGTGGCTCTGCCATGCCCTCCCTTCATGGTGAGCAGAACCCACTGAAACCGTGAGCCAAAGGAAATCCTTCCTTCCTTCCTCCAGTTGCTTCTGTTTGGTATCTGGCCATACTGACAAGCAAACGAAATAGCACAGTAATTAACAGAGCAAACCTTTGTCCCAAGAAAGCAGGTCTCTCTCTTAGGTAAACACAAAAAGGCAATATTGGAACTAGACAGAGCCAGGAGTGGTGATGCACGCTTTTCATTCCGGCATTGGGAGGTGGAGAGGTGGGAGGATCGCTGTGAGTTCGAGGCCAGTTTCACTATGAAACTACATAGTGAGTTCTAGGTCAGCCTGTCCTTGAGCGAGGCACTACCTCAGAAAAACAAAATATAAGCCGGGCGTGGTGGTGCACGCCTTTAATCCTAGCACTTGGGAGGCAGAGGTAGGAGGATCGCCATGAGTTCGAGGCCAACCTGACACTACATAGTGAACTCCAGGCCAGCCTGAGCTGGAGCGAGACCCAGTCTTCAAAGCAAAATAAAACAAAAACAAACAAACAAACAAACAAAAGTATGTAACAATAACAAAAGTGCAATAGCAACAGTGGCTCATGTGAGGGTTTTGTGTTCTTAGCAGCGCGTCAACGACCGCCGACCTCCGCACTCAGAATGGCCTAGGGCAGCCTGTGGCCCGAGGTTTAGATGGTCAGTTGAACCACAACTGGCGTGTGGTCCCAAGTCGGTTGTCTCCCTCCGTTCTGGTGAGTGTTCTGGTGAGTGTGCTGGGGAATCCCATGTTTGCTCTGCTGCCCAGGCTTCTGGCTTCCCGTTGGCTCTGGAGAGCAGAGAAGCAGGAGTGTTGATGCCAGCCTCCCTGGCAGCTGCTGCGGTTCCTCCATTGCTGACCTATAAGCAGGGGCCCACGGGACGTGCCTCGCCTCCAGTGGGTGGGTCCAGCCCATGGTCTTGAAACCACCACCTTTCTGTTTGGTATTGTGCTTTTGTTTTTCCGAAGTAAGATCTTACTCTCACCCAGGCTGACCTGGCATTCACACTGTAGCCTTGGCGTGGCCTCCAACTCTCCGTGAGCCTCTTACCTCTGCCTCCTGAGTGCTGGGATTAGAGTCATGCACCACCAAGCCCAACCCCACCTTCTCCTCTTGTCTCCCCACTTGCTCCCTTCCCAGGGGAGAGCACAGAGCTGCTTCTTCTTTTTTTTTTTTTTCCAAGGTAGGGTCTCACTTTGTAGTGAATTCCAGGGTGACCTGGAACTTACAGTGATCCTCCTACCTCTGCCTCTCGAATGCTGGGATTAAAGGTGTGTGCCACCATGCCCGGCTATAGGGCTTCTAAGTGGCATCAATTGCTCTGTTGCTCATGCACATTCCCCTTGGCTTCTCAGCTCTCCCATCGCTCATGTCTTCCACAACTGACATCTTTTTATTTTATTTTTTAAAATTTTTATTAACATTTTCCATGATTATAAAAAAATATCCCATGGTAATTCCCTCCCTCCCCCCCGACACTTCCCCTTTGAAATTCCATACTCCATCATATTACCTCCCCATCTCAATCATTGTAATTACATATATACAACACCAACCTATTAAGTACTCTCCTCCCTTCCTTTCTCTTCCCTTTATGTCTCCTTGTTAACTGACTGGCCTCTGCTACTAAGTATTTTCCTTCTCACACAGAAGCCCAGTCATCTGTAGCTAGGATCCACATATGAGAGAGAACATGTGGCGCTTGGCTTTCTGGGCCTGGGTTACCTCACTTAGTATAATCCTTTCCAGGTCCATCCATTTTTCTGCAAATTTCATAACTTCATTTTTCTTTACCGCTGAGTAGAACTCCACTGTATAAATGTGCCACATCTTCATTATCCACTCATCACACAACTGACATCTTTAGGGTGGCATGTTTATCCTGATTAGACCCGAGTGGAGGAAAGCATGTGGAGTTGGCCGTTTTGCCCAGGCTCTGACCTGGACAGCCCCGAAGTCTCTCCCAGGGGCCAGGCAGAGGCTGCACATGCTTGGGTGCCACTTAATATGCTGGAACACAAGGTGGGGCGTGGGGTCCTGGCACTGAGTGGCAACTAGCAGGCGCCTCCTAACTTCACAGAATCCTCTTCTTGGAAGGGGACAGGGGAATTCCTTCTAAAATTGGTTCCTCAGCATTCCTTAGCACCCTCCTGTAATCCTTTCCCCAACATGTCATTGAGGGAACACAGGAAACTTAAAATGAGAGCTGAACCACTGGACACCGGCTGATGGATACATGACAGGTCATTTTCCTGAGCCCTGGCCAGGAGGGTCACGGGGCACCTAACCCAGGGTGGCACACCTGTGAGTTAACAGCATACTCATCAGACAGCTTCTTACTAGCAAGCGCGCACAGGCCTGGTTTTTATTCTTTGCTATAATTAATGCCCGAGCATGGAAAATACCCAGACATGAAAGGTATTCAGAGGAAAGTGAGTGCCTCTACCTTTCAGTGCCCCAGGATGGTCACAGTGTGTCACATCGACTGACACCCCAGATGTCTCTTCCAGGAAACAACCCCTGCTGATGGTTTACTGGGTGTTCTTTAAAACTTTCTTATGCTGGGCGTGGCGGCGCACGCCTTTAATCCCGGCACTCTGGAGGCAGAGGTAGGAGGATCGCTGTGAGTTTGAGGCCAGCCTGAGACTACATAGCGAATTCCAGGTCCGCCTGGACTGGAGTGAGACCCTATCTCAAAAAACCAAAAAAAAAAAAAAAAAGAACAAAACTTTATTACATAGGTACATGAGAGCATATGCAGACTCACCCATTCCTTCTTTTTTTTTTTAAAAATATTTTATTTATTTACTTATTTGACAGAGAAAGAGGGAGATCTTGTGCACTTGGCTAATGTGGGTCCTGGGAAATCAAACCAGGGTCCTTTGACTTTGCCTCAAAAAAAAAAATTTTTTTTTTTTTTTTTTTTTTTAGTTTTAGTTTTCATCTGCATTCTAAAGGAACATAATTCAAAGAGTTATTCCAAAAAGAAAGGTCTTTTACCCACATTTTTCAGACCTCAAAGGAATATAGGGTAATTATATTTAGATCACTGTTCAATGTTTACCTCAGGTAAACCCCAGTCATAGCTGAACCACAGAGTGTTCTGATCACTCTTGCTTTGCCAGAGCCCTTTATGTTTTCACTGCTGTTACAAACATTTCCTTTTGTTTGTTTGCTTACCTATCTTCCTATGCATTAATCCACCTGAATTATTTACCACTTGCTGGATCTTCAAACACCCAGCAGTGTGTCTATTGACTTTGTGTTTTGAGAGTCTTCAATCTGGACCAGCGGCTGAGTAAGGGTTGTCCTAGGCTGGTCTTCACTTTACTTATTTATTTATTTATTTATTTTTGGTTTTTCTTTTTCTTTTTCTTTTTTTTTTTTTGGTTTTTTCAAGGTAGGGTCTTACTCTAGCCCAGGCTGACCTGGAATTCACTATGTAGTCTCAGGGTGGCCTTGAACTCATGGCGATCCTCCTACCTCTGCCTCCCGAGTGCTGGGATTAAAGGCGTGCACCACCACGCCCGGCTATTTTTGGTTTTTCAAGGTAGAGTCTCTCCCTCTAGTCCAGGCTGACCTGGAATTCACCATGTAGTCTCAGGGTGGCCTTGAACTCACAGCCATCCTCCTACCTCTGCTTCCCTAGTGCTGGGGTTAAAGGTGTGCGCCACCACACCTGGCTCCTGGTCTTCACTTTTATCCTGAAGTTCTCCTGACACCAGGTAAACACAAAATAAATGTGAGGAAACCAAGGCAAATTGCAGTTGCTTCTTGGAACCTGTGTCTCCTCACAACCAGAATGCGTCGTTATGGTTCGACATCCTCACAGCTGCAGTCAGGTTGTTACTGCCGGGTCAGAAACCGGGGTGCCAGGGCACTCTCCCTCCTAAGTGCACTGTCAAAGGGTCGGCACCCCCAGAAGACCCCATGTCATTGTAATAGCACTTGCATTGTGATATTAGACCCCAGTTCCTTTTGGGCTTTTCTTTCTTTCAAAAGAAAGGTAGGGTTTCACTCTAGCCCAGGCTAACCTGGAGTTCACTATGTGGTCTCAGGGTGGCCTCGAACTCACGGCGATCCTCCTACCTCTGCCTCCCAAGTGCTGGGATTAAAGGTGTGCGCCACCATGCCTGGCCCTATTTTTCTTTTAATAGTTTATTTATTTATTTTCAGATACAGAGAGAGAAAGAGAGAGAGAGAGAGAGAGAGAGAGAAAGAGAGAGGGAGAGGAGAATGGGCATGAGCCTCTAACCGCTGCAAATGAACTCTAGATGCATATGCCATCTTGTGCATCTGGCTTATGTAGGTGCTGAGGGGAACTGAACCTGGGTCCTTAGGTTTTGCAGGCAAGTGCCTTAATCACTAAGCCATCTCTCCAGCCCTCACTTTCGCATTTTTCTACAGCCTTGTCTGGGTTTGGATTTCTCAGTAGAGCCTAAGGCAAAGCCCATTCGAATGGTTGGTTAAGATGTAATCCTGGAGAATTTAGTGGACGCTGAGGATTTCCAGCCAGGAAAGAGGCCAGAGAAGGGTCTAACTAAAACAAAGTCCCAGGGAAAGCGGCTGAAATCCCCTCAGGAGCTCTGTGGGCAGGGCAGGCTCTACCCACCATTATCTTAGTCAGTTCAGGCTGCTGTGACAAAAGTACCACAGAGCCTTAAACAGGCTGTTTACTTGTCACCGTTGTATGGGAAACACATACTGACCAGAACCAAGGTGCTGGTGGCTCATTCTTTTCCTGTTATTTATTGTGTGTGTGTGTGTGTGTGTGTGTGTGTGTGTAACACAGTGGGCATATGGGTGCTGCTGGGGAATTTAACCCAGGACGACAGGTTTTTCAAGCAAGTGCTTTGAACTGCTGAGCCATCTCTCCAGCTCTTCTCTCTCAGTGTTTGAGGCAGTTTCATTACCCAAATCCTTGGCTGGATCTGAAATTATTACATAGCCCAGGCAGGTCTTGAATTCACTGCAATCTTCCTGCTTCAGTATCCTGCCTGACTCAAGATCATCTTTCTTGCGTCTTTTCTTATGAGGAAACTAATCCCATTTACAAGGGCCCCATTCTCATGCCCTAATCACCTGCCAAAGATCGCCAAATATTCCATCAGGGATTCAGGCCTCAGTGGGAACATTCAGGTAGGCGTGGGGAGGGGACTCACTGAGCCTGGAACAGCTATTTGGACTGTGGTATTCCATATAACAGATTCTGGACTCATGTAGTCATAGAGACCTTGGCATGGGGCAAGTCCAAGGTCAGACTTGCTGTAAGTATGAAACACATACCAGATGTTGAAGACTTGGTACCAACATGTAAAATATATATCACAAAACTTATTATATGTTGAAATAATATTTGGACTATGTTGGGTTAAATAAGCATAATCAGAATTATTTCACCTGCCAGGCATGGTGGCACATGCCTTTGATCCCAGAACTCGGGAAGGCAGAGGTAGGAGGATTGCTGTAAATTCAAGGCCAGTCTGGAACTACAGAGTGAGTTCCAGGTCAGCCTTGGCTAGAGTGAGACTCTACCTCAAAAAATTTACCTGTTATTGTTTATTTTTGCTTTAAATGTGCAATTACTAGATTATTTAAAATAGTGCAGACGGATGGCCTCATATTTCTGTTACCCAGCACACACTTTAGTCACTGGATACAGGTAATAGACATCACGGTAAAGCTTTTTACAGGTAAGACTGGCTTGAACAGCTGGAGGTGATAAGAGCTTGAGATGTGTGGCTGTTGGTAGTCAGAGCCCTCAGTCTGTGCAGGAAAATGGGACGGGACTCCATTGGCATATGGCAGTTGTGGTTTCCATGCAAATGTCTGTCATGGACTCACGTGTTTGAATACTTAATCTCCAGTTGGTGGCGCTGTTCCGGCAAGTTGTGGAATATTTAGGAAGCAGAACCTTGCAAGGAGGAAGCCTGTCACTGAAGGAGGGCCTTGAGGTTTTCTAGTCCAGCCCCACTTTCTGCTCACTCTCTTCACTTTCTTTCTTTCTGTTCTTTACTCTCTCTCTTTCTTTCTTTTCTTTTTCTTTTTTCTTTTCTTTTCTTTTCTTGTTTTTCTTTTCTGAAGTAGGGTTCCCACTCTAGCTCAGGCTGACCTGGAATTCACTATGGAGTCTCAGGATGGCCTTGAACTCATGGTGATCCTCCTACCTCTGCCTCCCTAGTGCTGGGATTAAAGGAGTGCACTACCACACCCAGCTCACCCTCTCCACTTTCTGCTGATGTGAAGATGTGATATAGGCTTCCTGCTGAGGCCTGACATGCCTTCCCCGCCATGATGGGTGTTTTCCCTCAACATTGTAAGCTGAAAATAAGCCCTTTCCTTCCTTAAACTGCTTCTGGTAGAGTATTTTGTCCCAGCAATGAGCAAGTAATGGGTACAGTGGTTTAACGACTGTCAGTTATCCAGCACTTGCATGCACTCAGTTATAACTTTATTGATATGAACTTGTAGTGAAAATTCATTTAGGTGTAGGCTTGATATGCTAGAAATATTTATTTTAACACAAGTTAAAATAAATAACTATTAAAACAGAGTCATATTTATCTCTTGTCCTGACAATAGTGCTCATTTTTGGAACATTCTGGCAAAAACCAATGTTCATTAATCTTCAGCAGAGGAATTCTGTTAAAAGAACAGTCAATCACTCTCTGATATATGTAATTATAATTCTCCTTCCCTTTGGTTTTATGAAGCCGTTTGAATTCCTCTGATGTATTACTTTGACACTTAATGTGTGATTATGCAACAATCATAAAAATTAATTGTGTTCCTTTTTGAAACTGTTTTAAAAGTCCTTTCCTTGGCCTGCCTTATTGACACGTACACATTAGAGAATGAGTATGTGACAATAATGATTTTATAACAATGAAGAAGTGTCAAATTAATTATGTCAAAATAGCAGTTTGTCTATTTCCTTTCTAATGTGTGTGATTATTAACGCTGGGGAAGTGTGCAGAAAATGCCAAGCACATCATTAGAGCTGAAGCTCAACCTCTGGAGCAAGTGAAGTTTACTTCTCTTTTGAAATGGTGTAATTTGAGAGTTTACTTTCAGCAGGCTCTATTAGTATAATCCTTTCCAGATCCATCCATTTTCCTGCAAATTTCATGACTTCATTTTTCTTTACTGCTGAGTAGAACTCCATTGTATAAATGTGCCACATCTTCATTATCCACTCATCAGTTGAGGGACATCTAGGCTGATTCCATTTCCCAGCAATTGTAAATAGGACAGCAATAAACATGGTTGAGCAAGTATCTCTAAGGCAATGAGAGGAGTCCTCAGGATATATGCCTAGGAGTGCTATAGCTGGGTCATATGGTAAATCTATTTTTTAGCTGTCTCAAGAAGCTCCACACTGATTTCCACAATGGCTGGACAAGATTGCATTCTTTTTTTTTTTAAATTATTTATTTATTTATTTGAGAGCGACAGACACAGAAAGAAAGACAGATAGAGGGAGAGAGAGAGAATGGGCGCGCCAGGGCTTCCAGCCTCTGCAAACGAACTCCAGACGCGTGCGCCCCCTTGTGCATCTGGCTAACGTGGGACCTGGGGAACCGAGCCTCGAACCGGGGTCCTTAGGCTTCACAGGCAAGCGCTTAACCGCTAAGCCATCTGTCCAGCCCAAGATTGCATTCTTAACAGTGTAGAAGGGTTCCTCTTTTTTTCCGCATCCTCTCCAGCATTTATGATCGTTTGTTTTCATGATGGTAGCCAATCCCTAGGCTGAACATTTTTGAAGGTGTTCTTGCTAGTTTTGCAAATGATTTGAAAAAAGTGGACTGCCTCTATTCCTTAGAAGCATACTTGCTTAATTTGTACATTGCATATCTTTATCATAGCAGTTTCATATTGCATCTTTTAAAAAATATTTTATTTTTATTTATTTGCGAGAGAGAAAGAGGGAGGGAGGGAGGGAGGGAGAGAGAGAGAGAGGGAGAGAGAATGGGTGCAGGGCCCCAAGCTACTGCAAACAAACTCCAGATGAATGCGCCACCATGTGCAGTTGGCTTATGTGGGTCCTGGGGAATTGAACCTGGATCCTTAGGCTTCCATTTCTCTAGCCCACAACAGAATCTTCTACCCAATAAGTAGGCCAATGAACTGAACAGACTGCTCTCAAAAGAAGGAACAGA
The DNA here is from genome assembly GCF_020740685.1 of Jaculus jaculus. Taxonomy (NCBI): domain Eukaryota; kingdom Metazoa; phylum Chordata; class Mammalia; order Rodentia; family Dipodidae; genus Jaculus; species Jaculus jaculus. Next base: position 131,081,997 of record NC_059109.1, read on the forward strand.
AATGGCCAATAAATATTTTAGTAAAATGTGTTTGGGGCGGGGGAGCTGGCTGTGTTTAAAGGCACTTGCTTGCAAACCTTCTGGCCTGGGTTCAGTTCCAGTACTCATGTAAAGCCAGCTGCACAAAGTGGCTCATCTGTGTGGAGTTCATTTGCTGTGGCCAGAGGCCCTGGCACTCCTATACGCTTTCTCTCTCTGTCTCATAATTAAATAAAAATACTTTAAAAATGTGTTCAACATCTTTCAGTATTAAGGAAATGGAACTTAAAACCACTTTGAGATTCCATCTCATCCCAGTCAGAATGCTCCTCACTGCTGTGGGAATGCAAACTATTGTCACCCCTGTGAAAATCAGTATCGAGGGTCTCAAAGCTAAAAACTGAACTACTGTATAGCCTAGCTTAGGTATAAGCCCAAGGGACTTTAATATTGATTGTTTTGGTTTTTTTTTTAACTTTTTAAAATTTTTATTTATTTATTTATTTGGGAGCGACAGACACAGAGAGAAAGACAGATAGAGGGAGAGAGAGAGAGAATGGGTGCGCCAGGGCTTCCAGCCTCTGCAAACGAACTCCAGACGCGTGCGCCCCCTTGTGCATCTGGCTAACGTGGGACCTGGGGAACCGAGCCTCGAACCGGGGTCCTTAGGCTTCACAGGCAAGCGCTTAACCGCTATGCCATCTCTCCAGCCCTGTTTTTGTTTTTTTGAGGTAGGATCTTACTCTCGCCCAGGCTAATCTAGAACTTACTCGGTAGTCCCAGGCTGGCCTGGAACTCATAGTGATGGTCCTACCTCTGCCTCCTGAGTGCTGGGATTAAAGGCATTTCTACCACACCTGGCCCAAGAGACTTTAAGTGAGCATCCTAAAGAGATGCATGCATCTTTGTGGTAGTTGCTGCATTGTTCTTTTTATTTTTTTAATTTTTATTTATTTATTTGAGAGTGACAGACAGGGAGAGAAAGAGGCAAATAGAAAGAGAGAGAATGAGTGTACCAGGGCCTCCAGCCACTGCAAACGAACTCCAGATGCATGCGCCCCCTTGTGCATCTGGCTAACGTGGGTCCTGGGGAATCGAGCCTTGAATTGGGGTCCTTAGATTTCACAGGCAACTGCTTAACCACTAAGCCATCTCTCCAGCCCTGCATTATTCTTAAAGGCGAGCAAATGGAACCATCAACAATGAATGGATAAGGTGGCACATGCATACAATGGAATTTTATTAAGCTATTAAGAAAAATGAATCCTGTCATTTTCAAGAAAATGGATAGAATGGGAAATGATTATCATATACCCTGGAGTCAAAAGGATAAATACCACATTAAAAATATTTTATTTATTTGCAAGCAGAGAGAGATAGAAGAAAGACATACAGAGAGACTGGGTACACCAGGGCCTCTAGCCGCTGCAAATGAACTCCAACTACATGCACTTCCTTATGCATCTGGCTTGACATGGGTACTGGGGAGTCACACCCCAGTAGTTAGGCTTTGCAGGCCAATACCTTAGCTACTTAGCCGTCTCTCCAGCCCAACCACATGTTCTTCTACTATGTAGATTCTAGGGTATTTTTTTTTTGTATATGTGCACATGTGTGTGTGGTGCATCATAAAACTAGAAAGGGGACCATGAGGGGGAAACAGAGGTCCCAAGGAAGGGTTGGAGAAGGAAAAAGGAAAACAGAGGGGAATAGATATATGTAATGTGGAAGCTGCAAGAGGGTTAGTGAGAGGAGGGAGGGGCCAGCGGAAGAGGGGTACAGGTGATGAGAAGGGGAGTGGGGAAAGACTTCAACAAAAATAAAAGTATGGGGGGCTGGAGAGATGGCTTAGCGGTTAAGCGCTTGCCTGTGAAGCCTAAGGACCCCGGTTCGAGGCTCGGTTCCCCAGGTCCCACGTTAGCCAGATGCACAAGGGGGCACACGTATCTGGAGTTCGTTTGCAGAGGCTGGAAGCCCTGGCGCGCCCATTCTCTCTCTGTCTGTCACTCTCAAATAAATAAATTAAAAATTAAAAAAAAATAAAAATAAAAGTATGGGGTTGGAGAGATGACTTAGCAGGTAAGGTGCTTGCCTGTGAAGCCTAAGGACCCATGTCTGACTCTCCAGGTCCCACAGATGCCAAATGCACAAAGTGATGCAAGTGCGTAACGTCACGCGTGTACACAACGGGGTGCCTGCGTCCCCAGTTCCACTGTAGTGGCCGGAGGGAGGTCCTGGTGTGCCTGTTCTCCCTGTGTCTCTCACATACACACACCCTCACCTAAGGAGACAAAAAAAAGGCCACTCTACTGGGCTTGTCTCAAAAAAATATGTATGAAAATAGATTAATGAAACCCATTACTTGTATGCTAATTTAAAAAAGCTAATAAAACTAGAAAAACAAGTGGTATAGGAACAGGTAAGGTGGAAAGAGCCCTTTGCTCACGTTCTCCCAACACAGTCACTGTTCACAGCATGTCTGGTCCCCTTCTGGATCCTTTAAACAATCATTTAAAATAATAGAGTGAGTAAATACGTTCATGTCATAAAAATGTAAATAATGCTGAAATACATCTACAAATACTTATCCATGCAACCCTACGACACTCCCTGAATGCTGAATGCTCCGAGCATCCGCGTGAAGGCTGAGCTTCCCTGGTAAAGCCCCACAGCACGCATGAGGAAACTGAGGACTTTCCAGTGATGGCCACACCCTGGCTCCGTGACGCTGATATAACTTATTAGCCATTCCCTGCTGATGGGCAATCGCTCATGTTGTTAATATCGTTAAGTGGATGTACGTACCATGTTTGTATGGCTGATTTAAGTGGTAAGTGGTATAAATATCAATGTATAATATGTAATACCAATGTAGAGTTGTTGGGGCAATTTGTTTAAAAATAGTGGCACAAGGCTGGAGAGATGGTTCAGTGGTTAGGGGCACTTCTGGTACAAGTAGGAGGGTCCGAGGAGGCCTAAGAGACTGCTTGAGTTCTGTGGTGATTCAATTCAGGTGTTCCCCATGCACAGGTGTTCAGAATGCTAGGTTCCCAGCTGATGGAGATTTGGGAATTAACGCCTCCTGGAGGGAGTGTATTTGTATTGTTGGGGGCGGGCTTATGGGTGCTATAGCCAGTTTCCCCATGCCAGGGTTTGGGACACTCTCCTGTTGCTATTGACCACTTTATGTTGGTCAGGGGGTGATGTCCACCCTCTGGTCATGTTGTTTTCCCTGCCATCGTGGAGCTTCCCCCTTGAGCCTGTAAGCTAAAATCAACCTCTTTATCCCATAAGCTGGTTGGGTGATTTCTACCAGCAATGTGAACCTGACTGCAATAGTAAAGTGGTCCTGAGAGTGGGGTTGCTGCTAGACCCCTGACTCTGGCTTTGGCCTTTTCAAGATTTGATTTTGATTTTCAAGAGGAATGTGGAAAAATTTGAAATCTTGGTCTAAGGGAGGCCTTGCATTGTTATAAATACAGCCTGATGAACTATTCTGGTCAGAGTTGAAAGACCTGAATGCAGTAAGAACTATGGACTTTGAGTTTGGTTTATGAGGGTGAGAAAGAGCTTTGCTTGGACTGGGTTAGCAGTTTGTGTGAGAAGCTTGCTGTTATGCCCGTGTCCTGAGAAGTTATGCAGAGTTTCTTGCATAGAAATGAACTGGTGTGAGCAGAGGGATATGACACAGAAAGAAATGTTTAGGCCAAAGCTGCTGTCTGTTCCGCTGCAACTGAGAGATTACAACCTTTGAGATTGGACCAGCCAACCTGTATTGGGACAACAGGAAGAATGTAAACTCTTTTGAAGGGTCCTGAGTGCTCAAGGAGTTCCCTATTCTTCAAAGTCTGCTTTATTCCTCCCTGGACGAACAAGTTGGCTCCCTATCTGGTATTGTGGAGTATAAGAAATGCAGGAAAGAGAGGGTCATTGAGTTTGCAACAAGGTCTTGTGTTTTGGAAACGGCCATGGGCAGTGTGAAGCAGGTTTGCTGGATGCCTGCATAGAGACCCCATGGAGCCATGAGGATGGACTGTGGCTTGCATTGGAGACCCAGTGGAGATGCCGGAACCACGAGATGGCTGCCAAGGAGCTGCTGGCCCCGGATGAAGTTTTCCAGGACTGTGAGTAGCCTAGCTGGAGGGGCAGAATTGGAATTCCAGAGACTTGTTGCTGGTTAGAATGATCGGACTTGGAGATTTGTCACTGACTAGAGTTGTTAGACTCGAAGCTACAGAGTTTGATGTTTGCCCTGGTTGTTTTAAATCTTGTATTGGTTGAATATTTCTTTGCTATGCCCAGTGCCATCTTTTGCAGTGTAGATGTTTATTCTGTGCCATTATGTTTTTTTTTTTTTTTTTTTAGTATTATTGACTTAGTTAAAAGACCTTGGATTATGGGAATGTGTGAGCATCATTGGGATAGATTAAAAACTAAAGTTAGACGAACGCATTGCATTTTACACCCTGTATAGTTACCGGTTTATGGGAGTCAGGGGCGGAATGAGGTGGTTTGATTCAGGTGTCTCCCATAAAGTTAGGTGCTCTGAATGCTAGGTTCCCAGCTGATGGAGATTTGTGAATTAACATCTCCTGGAGAGAGTGTATTGTTGGGGTCAGGCTTATGGGTGTTATAGCCAGTGCCCCCTTGCCAGTGTTTGGCACACTCTCCTGTTTCTGTTGTCCACCTGATGTTGGCCAGGGGGTGATGTCCACCCTCTGCTCATGCCATCGTTTTTCCTGCCATCGTGGAGCTTCCCCCTCAAACTTATAAGCCAAAATTAACCTCTTTCCCCCGGCCCCCCACAAGCTACTCTTGGCTGGGTGATTTCTACCAGCAACGCAAACCTGACTGCAATGTGGTCCATTCTCAGGACTCACGTAAACAGCTGGGTGGGGCCACACACGTCCTGTGGGGAGCAGAGACCCGAGAATTGTTAGGACTCAAAACACCCAGCAAACTCTTGGATCAGTGAGCGTCCAGCTCATGTAAGGACGGGTGGGAGAGCGATGGGAGAGGGCACCCTCCGGTCACTATTGGTGGGCACCCCTCACCAAGGCAAGTGCCATATCTGTGTGCATATACTACACCCCACCCCATCCCTACACCACATTACACACCCCCCACATCACACACACACACACACACACACACACACACACACACACACAAATATACAGTTAATGAACACGGAGATCTCTCTTTTGCCCCAGCATTAATAAATGTTTTAAATTAAAAACAAAAATTAAGCAAGCAAGTTGGCCGTGGTGGCACACGCCTTTAATCCCAGCACTCGGGAGGCAGAGGTAGGAGGATCGCCGTGAGTTCATGGCCATCCTGAGACTCCATACTGAATTCCAGGTCAGCAAACAAATGAAGAACCTTCATCCTTAGCTGTGATGCACACATTGTGTCTTTTTTTTTTTTTTTGTCTTTGCTGTGCACTTTAATTTGTAGCTGTATCCTAGACCACCTTTAAAACAAATCATGGATTGTTTAGGTTCACTGTGTCACGGTGGCCTGGTTATTTGGAGGATGGATGTGTTGTATCGGAAAGCAAAGAGGCTATCTTTCAGAATTTATTTCCCCATGCATCACCTCACCCCAAAGGTGAGCACGCTGTATAGATAAACAGGAGCCCAGGCGGGATGGACTTGGAAGCAGGGCGCTCGAGTTTTGGGCTTTGTCATTTTTATGTCATCATTGGGTAGAAACGTCAAAGAAGACCCCAGACCCAGGAACGCGAAGGTTCCTTGGAATGTCTCCCTGCCCTCCTGCCCACCGTGGAGCCCATGCCTGCATCACGGGGACCAAGTGGGGAAAAGCACGTTCTCTCTTTCAATGCTGACATCCTGATAGGAAAAGACGAGAAACGAGGCCCTCGCATGGTGGGCTGGGGTTCAGAAGCGCTGCGGCTGGAGCCTCGGCCGTGCCCGCAGGCTCGTAAAGGCTGGCGCGGGGCCACTGTCGCCGCCCCCTTAACACAGTTTATCAAGCTAACGAGCTCACGAGCTTGCTGTTTCCAGGCCCAAGCCCATGGGGGAAGGATAGGCAGTGAACAAACCCCTAAATTCAGACACCAGCAATTCTGAGAGCCAGCCTGACCAAATGTGCATTAACGCACACCCACTCCTTCTCTCCACCCTCCAGCCAGTTTCTGCACAGGTTTTGTTCTATCGATCTCAGGCCAGCCCAAGTCCAAGTATTATGTTTAAGGACATGTGGTTTTTACCCTGGGTGATGCTTACTGACCTAGACTTAAAAATAAATAAATAAATAAATAAATAAATAAATAAATAAATAAATAAATAAGCCAGGCGTGGTGGCGCACACCTTTAATCCCAGCCACTTTGGAGGCAGAGGTAGGAGGATCGCCGCGAGTTCGAGGCCACCCTGAGACTCCATAGTGAATTCCAGGTCAGCCTGGGCTAGAGTGAGACCCTGCCTCGAAGAACAAAAAGCAAAACAAACAAAGCAATAACAACAAGAAGAAGCACTGAGGAGAGCTGTGGAGCTGTGGTTGTCACATTGAAGACCTCACAGGGCCACCTGTTACCTGCACAATATTGGGCCCATCAAGGTGTTGACATGGATGGCGAAATGGGACAAATATAAAGACATCAAAATAGGAAAGGGAATAATTGGAAAGAAGGGGTTCAGTAGAGTGGAGAGGGGGGAGGGGGAAAAAGAAGGTAATGTGAGGGGATTGTGATCCGAAGACAGTATATACATGTGTGAAAGTTGTCAATAAAAAGTTTAAAGAAGCCAGGTGCGGTGGTGCACGTCCTCAATCCCAGCACTCAGGAGGCAGAGGTGGGAGGATTGCTGAGTGTTCAAAGTTAGCCTGGGAATACAGGTCAGCTTCGGCTAGAGTGAGACCTACTTTAACTCACCACTCCCCAAAAGTTACAAAAAACACACTGAATAGCCTTATGTGTATTTAAAAAAATTAATTCATTTATTATTATTATTATTATTTTGGTTTTTCAAGGTAGGGTCTCACTCTAGCCCAGGCTAACTTGGAATTCACTATGGAGTCTCAGGGTGGCCTTGAACTCACAGCAATCCTCCTACCTCTGCCTCCTGAGTGCTGGGATTAAAGGCGTGCACCACCACGCTGGCTTTCATTTATTTTTTTGGTTTGGGTTTTTAAATTTATTTTTGTTTATTTTTATTTATTTATTGAGAGTGACAGAGAGAGGAAGAGAGAGAGAGAGAATGGGTGCTCCAGGGCCTCCAGCCACTGTAAACAAACTCCAGATGCATGCACCATATTGTGCATCTGGTTTATGTGGGTCCTGGGGAATCGAGCCTCCAACCGGGGTCCTTAAGGCTTCACAGGCAAGCGCTTAACCGCTAAGCCATCTCTCTAGCCCTTGTTTTGGTTAGGGTACCCTTGTTTAGGGTAATGCCCTAGCCCAGGCTGACCTGGAACTCACTTTGTAGTTTCAGACTGGCCTCAAACTCATGGTGATTTTCCTACCTTTGCCTCCCAAGTGCTGGGTCTAAAGTCATGTGCCACCATGCCCAGCTTGTTTATTTTATTTTATTTTATTTTTTATTTTTATTTTTTTAAAATTTTTATTTATTTATTTATTTGAGAGCGACAGACACAGAGAGAAAGACAGATAGAGGGAGAGAGAGAATGGGCACGCCAGGGCTTCCAGCCTCTGCAAACAAACTCCAGATGCGTGCGCCCCCTTGTGCATCTGGCTAACGTGGGACCTGGGGAACCGAGCCTCGAACCGGGGTCCTTAGGCTTCACAGGCAAGCGCTTAACCGCTAAGCCATCTCTCCAGCCCTATTTTATTTTATTTTTTATTAACACAATATTTGCAAAGCATTTTGGGATAAATTGAATGTTTTTTTTTTTTTTTTCTTTTATCAGTGGCCAATTGCTTCTTTGCCATGGTCTGAGTGTGAGATGTTCCCATAGGTGCATGTGTTTGAACATCTGCTGTTCAAGGAGGCTGCGGGACCTCAAGGAGGCAGGGCTTAGCTGGAGGAAGTGGGTCACTGTGGGTGGGGGTGCAGAGGGCTTTATGGGTTATATCCAGGCCTAGGTCTTGGTCCATGTTCTCTGTTTTCTGTCACTGTGATGTAACCAGCCACCTCAAATTAGGTGAGCCAAAGGAGCATCTTCCTTAATTATTTTTGTATTTATTTATTTATTTATTTTTTGAGGTAGGGTTTCACTGTAGTTCAGGCTGACCTGGAATTCACTATGTAGTCTCAGTGTGGCAATCCTTCTACCTCTGTCTCCCGAGTGCTGGGATTAAAGGTGTGGCATTTTCAAGGAGAGTTTCACTGTCACTAGGCAGACCTGGAACTTACTTTGTAGTCCCAGGCTGGCCTCGAACTCACAATGATCCTCCTACCTCTGCCTCCCAAGTGCTGGGATTAAATGCCTATGCCATTATACCCAGTCTAATTTTTTTCTTTGGGTTTTCTGAGGTAGAGGCTCACTCTAGCTCAGGCTAACCTGGAATTCACTTTGTAGTTTCAGGGTGGCCTTGAACTCTCAGGGATCCTCCTACCTCTGCCTCCCAAGTGCTGGGATTAAAGACGTGTGCCACCACTCCCGGTTTAAAATATGTTTATCTATTTATCTGAGGAAGAGGGAGAGAGAGAGAGAGAGAGAGAGAATAGCTAATGCAAACAAGCTCCAGAGGCATGCTGTGCCACTTTGGGAATTGAACCAGGGTTAGCAGGCCGCCATGCTTTGCCGGTTCAGAAAGACTTTATTATAGCTGACGCCTTTAGGTGGGAGAAGAGAAGGGGAGCTCAAACCTAGAACATAAGAGAATGAAGCAAGGTGGAGCTCTCACCCAGGGAGGCAAGAGAGAGCTTGGAGAAGCCCCCCTTGTAAGGAGGACCAGTTTGCAGGGTTTTTATGAGCCCCATGGATAGGTGGCTGATTGATGCCAAGAGTCTGGGGTTAAGAAGCTTGGAATTCTCTAGGTAGGGAGCAGAAGGACTTCCTAGGGGGCAGAGATAAGGAAAGACCAGATCCTTCTGCTGTTTCTGATCAGTAATAAAGTGTAATGACCTAGATTTCTCCTTACAAGTCCAGGGACAGTTCCTGCACTTAGCCAGGAGAAAGCTCTTCCTTTTGGATCTATCTAAGCTGCCGAGCCAGTTTCCGTCTCCTACCACAAGCAAAGCACCTTCAACTGCTGAGACATCTCTCTAGCCCGTCTTTCAGGGAGTTTATCCCAGGACTGGAGAAGTAACTCACACATTTCTTTCAAAATTAATAGAAGGCTGAGAATTCCTTTGTAGGAACTTTTTCTTTACTTGGGAATTTGGATGATGGGAAAGATTTGGGGGAAAATAGTGTGTTTCTGTGTGATTTGTGTCATCAAGATAACCGCTCAATTAGAGTAGGGAGACTCAATATGTAGAGATAATGAGAGACGGCAATGGGACTTATAAAGATGTGTGCTTCTTTATCTTATTTATTTATGAGAAACATAAAGAGGGAGGGAGGGAAGGAGACACACACACACACACACACACACACAGAGAGAGAAAGAGAGAGAGAGAGAGAGAGAGAGAGAGAGAGAGAGAATGAGAATGGGCACATCAGGGCCTCTAGCCACTGCAAATAAACTCCAGATGCATGCACCTGCTTGTACATCTGGCTTAGGAGGTAGGTACTGGGGAATCAAACCTGGGTCCTTAGGCTTTTTAGGCAAACACTTACCCACTAAGCCATCTCTCCAACCTGATGTGTGCTTCTTAAATGCTGTTGTTACCTGTCACTCTAGCTGTGTAGGGCACACTGAAACAATCATAACCTAGTGTGTGACTTAAAACGGCACGCCCGTTGGGCAGGTGTGCCTCCTGAACACTGGGTCGTTTGGCCACTCAACTGGTGTCGTAATAGATTCTATTCAGATCTTCAATTATGCATTTAAAAAGCTCCCAAACGTGATTTACCACGGTTTGGTTTTAATGTTAACAACATAACCAGATATGAATTTCTGAGTGTATAAGTGTTTCCTTAATATCATAAATCTGGCAATTTTCTGCTTCTCATCTTCTTTTCATTCTTCACCCCTTTTCTGAACAAGTCACAGAAGTGAGAGGCCTTTGATGTTCATGTTATTGTTTATTTTCAAGTTTTTCTTTCAGGTGTGTTTCCATACACACACCAGGGGAAAGATGATGATTTGTAATTTGTGCAGCAGATTTTTTTATGATAGAAAAATGAAACTAGCACATATATAAATAATCTGCTAATATTTCTTAACCTTTATATTTGTGCCCAAGAGAGGACTTTTTTTTTTTTTTTCTGGAATGGACTGTTTTTTCTTTTTTGAAAGAAAGTCAAGCATTATGTATGTAACTCTTGCAGCCTTGGTTACATTTTTTAAACTTTAGAACACCGTTATTTACACTAACGCTTGAAGTATTTTCTCTGGGGAAACTGCTTGCTTTCTTTTGCATAATGACCTAGGTTTCAGTAGCAACATTTGGTGAATGCTGATGGTAAAAATTTATGTTCTCAGCCCTTCAGGCCACGATGAATTCTATTTTCAACCTGAACGAGAACATTTCCTTTGTCAACTAAGTGGCCTTATATTTGTCTGAACTACATGCTCTGACACACACACACACACACACACACACACACACACACACATATATTTTCAAGGTAGGGTTTCACTCTAGCCAAGGCTGACCTGGAATTCACTATGTAGTCTCAGGGTGGCCTCGAACTCATGGCAATTCATCTGCCTCTGCCTCCCTAGTACTGGGATTAAAGGCATGTGCCATCATACCCAACTTTTTTCTCTTATTTTGAGTCAGGGTCTCACTCTGGCCCAGGCTGGCCTTGAACTCATGACGATTTCCTACCTCAGACTCCCAAGTGCTATAGTTAAAGTTGTGAACCACCTAGTATACATTGAAACTTAAAACCTAGTTTTACAACTAAATCTATTTTTCTGCTATAATGCTAGAAAACAACAGCAACAAAATTATGAAAAGTAGGGCTGGGGACATGGCTGAATGGCTACAGCTCTTGCCATGCAAGCCTGAGTCCCTGAGTTCAGAACCTGAGACCTCATGTAAAAGCCGGAAGTCACGATGGGCTTCTATAGTCCCAGCATGCCCAAGATGCATCTCCCGGAAGCTGGTGGACCAGCCAGCCTCGCCAACACAGCCCAGTGGGCATCACTGGAAGACCTGGCATGAAATGAGATGGGAGGCCAGGACCAACCCTGAAGGTTGTCCTCTGACCACCACACTTGTGCTGTGCACGCCTGTGTGGACACACACACACACCTCTCTCCCCTGAAAGCAGTGTGAGAAGCACCACAGGGAAGATCTTTTTGTTCCTCTCCAAAGCGTGTGAGTCACTGCTGTCCCAGCTCTAGCCCGGCTCTCCATAGACAGCATGGGTTCCAGGGACAAGCTCAGAGTTCTTATTCTTATAGTGGCTCTGCAGGTCTTGGGGTGTGTGTGGGGGGAGATACAAAACCTAACAGAAAATGCTCTCCTGATACATCTGGGAATCAGCTATTCTTGGGAATGGTTGGTATAACAGTCAGCTTCAGGTTGCTGGAATGATTTTATTACAGTTTATGGGAAGAACAGGATTTATTGACGCTTACAGATTTAGGGACGTTCCATGGCAGAAGAAGCTGGCCCCTTTCACTGGTCCATGCACAGAGAAAAATTGTACCACCAGCACCACAAGCAAGCACACTCCAGGAACCCAGGCGGAGCCCAAGCACTCTGCATACCTTTGGGCAGGAATTCTCGATCGGCCCCCCCAATACACCTTAGGGCTGGACCCCAGGACCCACCCACAGTGACACCTCCTCAGCCAGCTGGCTGGAGAACTAATGCTTTAACAAGCTCCGGAATCTACTGGGGGACGTCCATTCAAACGACCACAGGTGTTGTCTAGTGGAGCATAGGGAAAGAGAAGTTGCTGAGGGTAGGTTTTAATTATTTTCACCCCCCCCCCAAGTAACAAAATGTAAATTAAAAAAAATTAAGAGCTAGGTGCACAAAGTGGCGCGTACATCTGGAGTTCATCTGCAGTGATTCAAGGCCCTGGCGCGCCCATTCTCTCTCTTTTTCTCTGCTTGCAAATAAATATATACTTGTAAAAATAACGAAAAATATATGAGTTCACAGGCTGGAGAGATGGCTTAACAGTTCAGACACTTGTTGGGAGGGGGCAACAACCTCCCAGAGAAGGTACTTCAAACATGAGGTGCAGAACACAGCTCTCACACCCTGGGGTGCACCTGGGTCCTACCTAGGGCCGTGCATTGCCCGAGTACCAGTCCCTGAGGTCCTCCGAGGAGGTGCAGAGCTACTAGCCCTTCCCCTCAGTCTTCCGAGCTTGTGGTCGCTGAGGATCAGGGTTGTCATGGTAACTAGCTGGTTAGTAGTTGACTGGTGGTTCAGCCCAGGCATCTTGAGCCCAGATTGCTACCTTAACACCCCGGCTCTGTGATTCACGCATGACTACTGAGCCCTGCTGAGGGTGGAAAGGACACCTTTGTGCTTGCTGTGAGCATGTCAGTGCCTGACCTTCGTGTGACTCGTGGTCTTTCCGTCACATTTACCTTCCTGCACCAGCATCTCTCATTTTGCAAAATATTTTATTTATTTATTTGTGTGTGTGTGTGTGAGAGAGAGAGAGAGATTGAACCAGGGCCTCTAGTCACTGCAAACACAAACGAACTCCACACACATGCGCTACCTTGTGCATCTGGCTTTACGTAGGTCCCAAGGAATCAAACCCTGGTCTATAGGCTTTGTAGGCAAGTGCCTTAACCGTTGAGCCATCCCTCCAGCCCTCTCTTTTTCCTCTCTTTTTAAAACTTTTTTTAAAAAATTTATTTATTTATTTATTTGAGAGCGACAGACACAGAGAGAAAGACAGATAGAGGGAGAGGTTCCTTTTGGCTTCTATAGAGAAAGACAGACCACTTGGCTTGACCATGATCTTGAAGGAAAGATAATTTCTTAAGAGATGGGGATCCTGTTAAAAGAGGAAAAAGAGGGAGAGAGAGAGAGAGAGAGAGAGAGAGAGAGAAATTGGCATGCCATGGCCTCCAGCCACTGAGAACTCCAGAAGCATGTGCTACTTTGTGTATCTGGCTTATGAGGTGTGGTAATTTGAATGGATGGCCCCCAATATGTTTAATATTTTATTAGTTTGTAGTTTGCATCTGCAGCCACCTGGCTGGAGGTGGCGTCACTGGGCAGATCTTAAGGTGTGGTGGTGGGTTTGAGATTTCAGTCCAAAGATTGGCAAAGAGTCCCTAGCTGGAGTTCCTGAAGTGTGCTGTGCTGTGTGGCTTTTGGCTTTTTGGCTTGTGCTTCTCTCTCTCTCTGCTTGGTCCTGTGAAGGCAGGCCAGCTTCTTCTGCCATTAGGGAACTTCCCCTGGATCTGTAAGCTTCAATAAATATCCCTTCCTCCATAACTGTGCCTGGTCTGGACGTTCATCACAGTGAACCTGAAGCTATCTGCAACATATAGGAACTGGGGAATCGAACCTGGGTCCTTAGGCTTCGTACCTTAGCTGCTAAGCCATCTCTCCAGCCCTCTCTTCTATTTTTTAAAATTTACATTTTATTTTATTACTTGAGAGAGAGAGAGGCAGATAGAGAGAAAATTGGAGCAACAGGGCCTTCACCCCTGAAGACGAACTCCAGCATGTGCCACTTTGTGCATGTGGCTTATGTGGACCCTGGGAGCAGGCAAGTGCCTTGACTGGCTAAGCACCTCTCCAGTCCCTCAGTTTATAGAATTTTTGAGGGGACGTTTCATCATGGCAGGGAAAGTATGACAGGTTTGAGGAGGAAGGCTGAGCACACTTTCACCCACCTCTGCGTGAGCTGGGCTGTAACCAGTTGACCTGCACTGACCAACAGGAGGGACACACCCCCTCCAGCAAGGCTCCCCCCACAAAGGCTCTACCAGCCAGGGATCAAGTATAAGGGTTTATCACAAACACTGAGGCTGGGCTGGAGAGATGGCTTAGCGGTTAAGGTGTTTGCCTACAAAGCCAAAGGATCCCAGTTTGATTCTCCAGGACCCACATAAGCCAAATGCACAAGAGGGCACATGCATCTGGAGTTCATTTGCAGTGACTGGAGGCCCTGGCATGCCCATTCTCTCTCTTTCTCTCTGGTTTTTATTGGTTTTTCAAGGTAGGGTCTCACTCTAGCTCAGGCTGACTTGGAATTCACTTTGGAGTTTCAGGGTGGCCTCGAACTCACGGCGATCCTCCTACCTCTGCCTCCTGAGTGCTGGGATTAAAGGCGTGTGCCACCACGCCCAGCCTCTCTCTCTGCCTCTTTCTCTCAAATAAATCCATAATAAAAAAATTAAAAAACAACAATAAATACTGAGGTTGTCGGGGAGATTCCACATTCAAATGGCCACACCCTTGCTTGAAATATGCAGTTCTTGGGCTGGAGAGATGGCTTAGCGATTAAGTCTTTGCCTGTGAAGCCTAAGGACACTGGCTCAAGGCTCGATTCCCCAGGACCCATGTAAACCAGATGCACAAGGGGGCGCATGCATCTGGAGTTCGTTTGCAGTGGCTGGAGGTCCTGGCGTTCCCATCCTCTCTCTCCCTCTCCCTTTTTCTCTCTGTCTGTCGCTCTAAAATAAATAAATAAAAATAAAAAATGATTTGAAATATGCAGTTCTGGCTTTTTTCAACTTACCTGAGGAGAGACTTAGTTTCAATCACTATTGTTGTGGTTATGAGGCTGTAATATGTCATCAGCAGCTTAGCACAGAAGTCTGAGGAAGATGCGTGCTTAAAGGAGACTGAATGTGTCTCCACCTCCCATTTATTCGGAGTCATATTAGCACTCAAGGATTTCTAAACAAAGGATGTATTTTAATAAGGAAAGTATGGTTTGAAGTCTTGACGTGTTTTGAGAATAAAAAGATCTTATAAAGACTAACCCACTGCATTTAATTTAATAGTTGAAAAGAATAAAATTGAAAAATGTAATGGATTTAACAAAGAAGCTATGACTTAAAGGAATATATTCCAAGCATAGTCTGTTTTACTCACAGTAAATTCAAGAGCATTTTTTGGGAAATGGGTCAAATTTAGAGCGTTTTGTATAAATACAATGGATCACTAGAGGGCGCTATTTAGTTGCGTATTTAACATTTTCCTTTTTACAAAAATAATAAAAGAAATGACTATCGCCCCATGAATTCTGATACAATTCTTGTCGAGCATGTTATGAAATTTCCTCCCAGACATTGTTTTATTTTCAGCTTATATGTGCGAAATTCCACTTTAGGAAGTAGAACATGACCCTGGATTTTTCAATATGTATAAAGTCCCCGCGGCATGACGGCACAACGCAGCACAAGACATAAGTTTAAATTATTGTAATCCCATAGGTCTTTCGACTATTGTTTCTCTATATACATTACTGCTCAAAGAAAATGCACTGTACATATTAACACCACCTCCTTAGATCTTTTGTGGAGACAAAGAGAGGCAGTGTGGTCCAGGATGGTATTCTGTCCACTTTTCCAGAGTGACTTGTTATCTGACATACTTTCCAGAATGATCTTTTCAGCTTGTTTTCCGAGATTCTTAAGCTTGTATTGTCTGTACGATAACCGTGACCCACTTTTCCTGCCTTTGGTTCTCATTTTCGCCTTTTTATCCACCTTTGCAGACTTATTTCAGCCTGTGTCGTATGAGATGCCGTCGTTTCTAAAACCACACCAAAGGCAGGCCACCCCCAAAACTGAATGATAAGCACCCCCCAGCTGTCAGAGAAGAAAAATGCATGAATCAAGATTTTTTTTTTTCTACTGTATTTCATTGTAGTCCATTTTGCTTAAACAGCTCCAGTTTAAAGCTAAAGTTTAATATGGTAATGATATAATAGACATGGGAAATTTAGTCATTTAAGGCTTAATAAATGGATCTTGGTGTTCGTGTATGAAAGACTTTATCTAAGTGCGGTTGGGAACACTTATTTCGTCCTGAAATGATCGTTCTGTTAAATTTTTTATAAATACATATAGGAACAGATGCTCTCATGAAAATACAAACAGGCCAGGTCTGGTGGTACAGGCCTTTAATCTCAGCGCTCGGGAGGCAGAGGTAGGAGGATTGCCTTGAATTCAAGGCCACCCTGAGACTACACAGTGAGTTCCAGATCAGCCTGGGCTAGAGTGAGACCCTACCTTGAAAAACCAAACCAAACCAAAACCAAAACAAAAAACCCACTTCATCATATGATTGTGACCTCTTTTTTTTTTTTATTTGTTGTGTACGTGTGTGTGTGTGTGTGTGTGTGTGTGTGTGTGTGAGCATGTACATGCATGATGCACAGAGGAGTTGATTGTGCTCATCTTCTTTCAGACAAGGTCTTTTTTAAACAAAAATATTTTTATTTATTTGAAAGAGGCAGATAGAGAGAGAATGAGACACACAGAGAGAGTGAGAGAGAGAGAGAGAGAGAGAGAGACAGACAGACAGATAGACAGACAGACAGACAGAATGGGCACACTAGGGCCTCCAGCCCCTGCAATTGAACTCCAGATGCATGTGCCACCTTGTGCATCTGGCGTATGTAGGTCCTGGAGAATTGAACCTAGGTCCTTTGGCTTTGCAGGCAAACTCCTTAACCACTAAGCTATCTTTCCAGCTCAGCTTATAGGACTTCAATTAATTTTTTCTTAATATTTTTATTTATTTATTTGCGAGAAAGTATGAGCATGCCAGGGCCTCCTGCCTATGCAAGCAAACTCCAGACACATGCATCACTTTGTGCATCAGGCTTTACATGGGTGCTTGGGAATCAAACCAAGATTGGCAGGGTTTGCAAGCAAGTGCTTTTAACTGCGGAGCCACCTCCCTAGCCTGAGACAGGGTCTTGAAACTGCAAATAAGTCTGGCCAATGAGCTTTGGATTCTCCTGGCTACGCCTGTCATTTGCACAGCCTTACATGGGTCCTGGGGAATCGGTCCGCAGGCTTTGCAAGCAAGGACCTTTAGCCACTGAGCCATCTCTTCAGTCCCTGATTTTTAAAGTAGAGATTTAAAAAGTGAGTCCCTCTTTATCCCTTTTCCATTCTTATGATAGTCACTGGTCACTCTTCAATATGGACACTTCAGACAATTGCTGTGTGTTAATTTTGGAAAAAAGAAACCCTGTGGTCTCTTGCTTTCCTATCACACAGTCAGCCTGTGAGTGGATCCACTGTCCTGATCCTCCTGGGATCGAGTGCTTTCTGCCAACCTCTCCATTGTACTGCAGGTCAGTCGGTATCGTTTTCTGTAACTGACACAGGATCTTCCACAGTCTATAGTGATTTATTTACTTAGAGACTAAAGTGGGACTCGCTTTTTAAATACTTCCCACAGTGCTGCAGGAGTCAAACCTCTCTATGTCTGAGTGTCGGTAGAACCTGGAGTGAGGTCTTCCAACTGCTGGATGAGCACACACATCTGTCAACATCTCCACCCTCAGGATCAAATCTTCTCACTTCTCAACACCAGAGATCACCCAGTGAAAAAAATTGTGATGGAGGAGGGTGGTCCTAGTTCCCTGTTTTGGACACTTCTTTCTCTAATTGCAGGAAACTTGAGGCTTTCAAGTCTACAATGTACTTTATCATTTATTTATTTATGAAGAAAGAGAGAGAGAGAGAGAGAGAGGATGTGAATGGGTACAGCAGGGCCTCCAGCCACTGCAAACCAACTCCAGATGCATGTGCCACTTTGTGCATCTGGCTGTATGTGGGTATGGGGGAATCAAACCCAGGCCATCAGCTTTTGCAAGCAAACACCTTTAACCACTAAGCCATCTGTCCAGCCCCTACAATGTATCTTATTTTATTTTTTTAAAACTTTTTTATTGACTACTTCCAAAATTATAGACAATAAACCATGACAATTCCCTCCTCTCTTCCACCTTCCCCTTCACAAATCCTCTCTCCATCATGTCCCCTCCCCTTCTCAATTAGTCACTCTTTTATTTTCATTTCATCATCTTTTTCTCCTATTATGAGGGTCCTGTGTAGGTAACACCAGGCTAGAATGTATTGTTATTATTATTATTATTATTTTGTTTTTCAAGGTAGAGTTTCACTCTATTCCAGGCTGACCTGGAATTCACTATGGAGTCTCAGGGTGGCCTTGAACTCATGGTGATCCTCCTACCTCTGCCTCCCGAGTGCTGGAATTAAAGGCGTATGCCACCACGTCAGTATTATTATTTTTGTTTTTTTTTGAGGTAGGGTCTCACTATAGCCCAGGCTGACCTGGAACTCACTCTGTAGCCTCAGGGTGGCTTTGAACTCACAGTGATCCTCCTACCTCTGCCTCCCAAGTGCTGGGATTAAAGGCTGCACCACACCTGGAAATATGAACATTTTTCTTTTTCTTTTTTTTGGTTTGCAATATATTTTAAATACAATGTTAACAAGGTGCACAACCTCCACCTTTTCACATTTATACTTTTGCTAGGCCTGGGGGTTACTCCCTCTTGTAAGTCCTTATTCTCTACCACAGAGGGCCAGGGGGTCACCTTTCCAGCCTTCCTGCTAGCTCGCGCACAGCCGTGGCTGGACCCTCTTCCCACAGATTCATGACTGGTGCTCATGTGACGACATAGGCACCACGTGCAAGAACCCACACTGCTGAGGGGCGCGGGAGCCCTTCTGGTTTCTTGGAAGTTACAGGCGGCTCCTGTGGGGTGTTTCAAAGCTCACACCCCAATGCAAAAGTGCAAGCTTCCAGGGCAGTGACGCCTCACATGGGTTGTTCTGTGGTGAGCTTCGGGATGCTCTCCTGGACTTTTGTCCTTTATGGAGATTCTCGAATCTATATCTATATCATGTCGATATGCATGTATGTATATGTACATGTATTCACACAATTGTATATATGTACACATGTTATATCATTAAATTCCAGGGATGATTTCTGTTGCTTCCAACTCTGTGTCCTGACATCAGGATGGGGAGATCAGCAGGCTGGTGGGAATAGGGACTGGATGAGACTTTTGTGATAGAATTTGACACTCAAAATATGTCTCCATGGACACCTGCCATAGGACTAAAATTTCATTGTCTCAGGCAGTTCATAGGAGGTAAGAAGCATATAAAATTATGCAGCCTCAGCAGAAACAAAGCTACAAATAAAACCAAATGCCATTCTTACATCACGTGGACTTCTGAGCGGTGGCAAGGGGGTGGTAAGCACCGAGGCTCCATCAGCACACGTTTTCTGGAAGGAGGTGTAGCAGTGAGAGCCGCAATCTTGGACGTCTGGGTACATCAGTTCAGCAGTTTCATTTGTAGGGATTGATCTAGGGGGGTAATTGGATATGGATAGTGAGATGTCTGGGCTCAGGTCTTCATTGCACTATTGCCTGAATTTGTGAAAAACTGAACACATACATGCGCCCATCAGCAAGCTTGGACAAGTAAAATGCTTTACATTGTGCAAAGGTAATACTAGTATTCATTCATTAGTTACTGATGTAGAAATGTGTGCATAAAATATTGCTACATGAAAATGTCTATAGGCAACCAGTGTGTGTAAGCTGGAGTTGGGTGAAGACCCAATCAGGTAATATTGACTTTTCTTATCTAAGTTCTGAGTCAACTGAATGATGGCTGCAAAGGCAGCCAGGTGGAGGTGTTTCTTAGTGATGACGGTTTTGTCTTGGGATAAAGCTTATGTGTGTATCCACACAGATTTGGCTTAGCTCACCCAAGGCCAAGGTTATACAAAGCAAAAAAAGACTGCTGTTTTAGGGGCTGGGGAGCTGGCTCATATGGTAAACTACTTTCAATGCAAGCATGAGGACCCATGTAAAAAGTAGACATGAGGCTGGAGAGGTGGCTTAGCGGTTAAGGTGCTTGCCTATGAAGCCTATGGACCCAGGTTTGATTCCTCAGGACCCACCTAAGCCAGATGCACAAGGTGATGCATGAGTCTGGAGTTTCTTTGCAGTGGCTAAAGGCCCTGGTGCGCCCATTTTCTTTCACCTGCCGCTCTCTCACACAAATAAGTTAAAAACAAAAACAAACAAACAAAAACCCAGACATGATGGCATGTGTCTGAAATCCCAGCACCAGAGAGATGGAGACAGATGGAACCCTAGAACTTGCTGGTCAGCTAATTTAGCCAAATCTGTGAGCTCTGGGCTCCATGAGAGACCTTGTCTCGCTAGTCTGGATAAAAAAGGAGAGTGGTTGGGGAAGACACCCAGTATTGATCTCTGGGTTCCACGTCATGTACATACATGAGCACAGTGTTCCTTCTCCCATAATTATCTCATGATTTTATTTTTGTTTTTAAAAATGTGTATATTTAGACACACACACACACATACACACATGTGCACACACTCCTGAAATGGAAGTTCAAGAATTAGTTTTCTCTGTGGATTGGGGTTATAAGAGTGATTTTTCGGCTGGGTGTGGTAGCGCACACCTGTAATTCCAGCACTTGGGAGACAGAGGTAGGAGTGTCGCCGAGAGTTCAAGGCCACCCTGAGACTACATAGTGAATTCCAGGTCAGCCTGGGCTAGAGTGAGACCCTACCTTGAAAAACAAAAACAAAAAACAAACAAACAAAAGAGTGATTTTTCAAAGTAAAATAGAAATTGACTTATAAAAATACCTAATGGCAGGGGCTGTGGATATGGCTCAGCAGTTAAAGATCTTTGTTTGCAGAACTTTCTGGCCTGGGTTTGACTCCCCATTGCCATATAAAAGTAGACATACAAAGCGGTGCGTGTGTCTAGAGTTCATTTGCAGCACACGAGGTCCTGGCACCCCCTTGTCTCTCATCGTGCTGAACTACAGAATCTGGATGCACTTGATGCAATATTTTCAAATCTTTCTGTTGGTTAGCCCCCCCCACCCCGTCTCTCCTGTAGTCACTTCAGATTGCATTCTCTGTCACTTACCATCAAGAGCATGTTCCTACTCAGAGACCCTGGTATCATTGCTTCTGGTTTACAAGGCAGAACTTAAGCTCTAGGAATATGAAATTTGCCCAAGACCACCTAGCTGGCTTTGTGTGTGTGTGTGTGTGTGTGTGTGTGTGTGTATGGTTTGTGTGCATGGGCATGTTTGTATATGTGTGGGCATCTGGGTATAGTGGCCAGAGGTCAACATCAGGAGCCTTCCTCTATCTCTTCTCCCCCTTATTTTTTTCTTTTTTTTGTGTGTGTAAGTGTGTATGTAAAGCTGCCTGGTATGAAGAACTTAGCTATTTATCATGTTTTAAAAATTTTTTTTATTTATTTGTTTGAGAGCGACAGACACAGAGAGAAAGACAGATAGAGGGAGAGAGAGAATGGGCGCGCCAGGGCTTCCACCCTCTGCAAACGAACTCCAGACGCGTGCGCCCCCTTGTGCATCTGGCTAACGTGGGACCTGGGGAACCGAGCCTCGAACCGGGGTCCTTAGGATTCACAGGCAAGCGCTTAACCGCTATGCCATCTCGCCAGCCCTCTTTCTTTTTTTTTTGAGGTAGGGTCTCTCTCTGGTCCAGACTAACCTGGAATTCACTATGTAGTCTCAGGGTGGCCTCAAACTCATGGTGGTCTTCCTACCTCTGCCTCCCCAGTGCTGGGTTTTCAGGTATGTACCACCATGCCTGACATTTTATGTGGGTACTAGGGATTCAAGCTTGGGTCCTCATGCCTGTGCGGCAAGTACTTTACCCACAGAGCCTCTCCCCAACCCCAAGACCACCTAGCTTTAACCTCAGGCCAGTGCCCCTCCAGGGCTGGTCAGAGTTTCCACTAAGAAATCACTTCCTCACTTCTGTTCCGTGCTGGTTGCATCCAAAGATGGCAAGTCAAGTTCCGCCATCTTGTTAGTGAGTATGGCTCTGGAATGTTCTTGGGTCCCAAACTGGCTAGATTTGGACAAGAATAATAATGATAAAATCACTTCCTTAAGCAGATGTTTTGGACGTGTATTTTGTTTTTGTTTTTTGAGGTAGAGTCTCACTCTAGCTCAGGTTGACCTGGAATTCACTCTGTAGTCTCAGGGTGGCCTTGAACTCAAGGCAATCTTCCTGCCTTTGCCTCCCGAATGCTGGGATTAAAGGTGTGTGCCACCATGCCAGACTTGGACATGGTCTTTTTTAATGAGCTCGTTTCTAGTTGGTTTGTAACTTCTGTGCGTTATATATTTGATCATGCAAGGCTCGGATGCAAGCTGGCTTTGATTAGTTTATTAGTGACTCACGTGAATTGCTTCATTGGGCCATCGGAGGAGGTCAGACCAATTGTGCCAAATGACAGGCAAAGGCTGAATTCTCCTCTTCTTCCCCAACATGTCTGTTGGTCCCTGGACTCGTTTGTGAAAATATGTCGCTGAGACAACATGGAAGAGGCAGAGAACTGGTTTTATCAAGTGCCTCTGTGACAAAAATATCTTCAAAGGGAGTTCTATCCGTTTTATTAAGCGACATTGTGCACTTTTACATGACAAGCCTATCATGCACAATAACATTTGAATTAGCAGTCAAGTTTTAATAGTATTTGACACTTCCCCACCTGGTTCTGGCAGAAGCTGTCTCTCTGAGGGGAGACGCCATGTGGGGAATAGTTAGCCCCCACCAGAGAAATGGGTGGCATCCAAAAGTTCATGGTTGTCTCTGAGGACGTATGTCCCCATAGTTAATATGGTCTGTGGCTAACACACGAGAGCTCATTTAAACCATATGTATCAATTAATTATGAGGGCTTTGATTGCAATCCCAGGAACTAGCTGTGGTTAATTTAAGACAGATAGAACATACTCGAGGGGTGTTGAGGATTCTGGATCAGTGAGAAGACTGGAGGAGCAAGTGTCCCGCAAGGCAGCCCCAGAATGCTTCAGAGCACAGCTCCCAGGAATGGCTGCCAACTTGGTTCCTGTCACTCTGATACCAATTGCCACAGCCTCATGGGATAACATGTCAATATGTCTTGACCTTCTATTTCCATCATACCCACTTCCTTCAGTATATCTGGTCCGTTCTCCCGTCTCTGTGCATCTGGAGTCTGACGCTGTGGTTCCCAGTTCGAATCCAGGGAGTCTGGTTTCTACCTGAAGTAGAGCCGCTGTCTTCCCCGGCTAGTGTGCCTGAGCTCCGCCTGGCTCCTTCCTCCTGGCCGTGGGGTGGCAGGCATGGATCCAAGCTTCCTGTTTCCACACAATCTTCAAGGGGAAGAAGGGGCTGGGGACAAGAGGAAGAGTAATTTTATTTCAAGTGTGTCTGTCTCTAATCACAGAGAGTCACCTAAACTCCCTGCCTTTTTCCCTTGATGCAAATAGAGGCTTACGTGATGCCCACTGGGGGGTGGACGAGCTGGGCAGCTAAGGACGGGGAAGGAACACTACTGTGTCTTCCCTTGCCTGAGGCCTGACAGCTAGAGGACAGAGGAGTGGAGATTTGCTCTGTTATTTATTATTATTATTATTATTTGGTTTTCTGTGTCAGGGCCTTGCTCTAGACCAGAATGATGTGCAATTTACTCTGTAGTCTCAGGCTGGTCTTGAACTCTTGATGATCCTCCTACCTCTGCCTCCTGAGTGCTGGGATTATTAAAGGCATGCGCCGCTATGCCCAGCTGGCTCTGTGATTTAAAAAAAAAATTATTTTAGTTTTTTAAAAATTTATTTATGAGAGAGAGAGGGAAAGAGAGAATGAATGGGCACTTAAGGGCCCCTAGGCACTGCAAACAAACTCTAGATGCATGTGCCACCATGTGAATCTGGCTTACATGGGACCTGAAGAATTGAACCTGGGTCCTTAGGCTTTGCAGGCATGCGCCTTAACTACTAAGCCACCTCTATAGCCCTATTTTAGTTTTTAAAATTGTTTTTTATTATTGACACCTTCCATAATTATAGACAATAAACTATGGTAATTCCCTCCACCCCCACATTCCCTTCACACCTCCACTCTCCATCATGTCCCCTCCCCCTCTCAATTAGTCTCTCTTTAATTTTGATGTCGTCATCTTTTCCTCCTATTATGATGGTCTTGTGTAGTTAGTGATAGGCACTGTGAGGTCATGGATATCCAGGCTATTTTGTGTCTGGAGGAGCACGTTACAAGGAGTCCTATCCTTTCTTTGGTTCTTACATTCTAAATGTCACCTCTTCTGCAATGGACCCTGACCCTTAGAAGGTGTGATAGACATGTTTCAGTGCTGAGCACGCCTCTGTCACTTCTCAGCACCATGGTGCCTTCTGAGTCATCCCAAGGTCACTGCCAACTGAAAAGAGAAGCTTCTCTAACCAAAACGAGAGTAGCATTAATACATGGGGATGAACATTAAGAGACGTGCTCAGCGGGCAGTTTGGTGAGCACATGTCTGGCTCAGTGGCTGCGTGTGTGTTCATGTGCATGCGGAGAGGCCAAAGGACAACCTTTTGTGTTGTGTTGTTCCTTAGGTACCATCTGCCTTTTCTGAGACAGTCTCCTTGGCCTAGAGCTCACTGGTTAGACTAGACAGGCTGGCTTGCCCGTAAGACCACGGGAATTCTCCCATCTCTGCCTCCTCAGGGCTGGGAATACGAGCTTGTACCATCACACTTTAAAAAAATTATTTAAAAAAATTAAAAATACATTTCTAAAACTATTATATTTATTTGTTTATGAGAGAGAGAGAGAGAGAGAGAGAGAGACTGGGTGTGCTCCAGGGCTTAAAAATTTTGTTTTTCATTTTGTTTATAAGCAGAGAGAGACAGAGGAGACACACACACACACACACACACACACACACACACACACACACACACAGAGAGAGAGAGAGAGAGAGAGAGAGAGAGGGAGAGAGAGAGAGAATGAACATGCTAGGGCCTCTAGCCACTGCAAATGAATTCCAGACACACATGTCACTTTGTGTAATCAGTTGTTCTTTACCTTATTCTTGGAGACAGGGTTTTGCACTGATCCTGTAGCTCACTGGTTCAGCTAGACCAGGTAGTCAGCAAGACCCAGGGATTCTCCCCCAACCTCTCTCTCTATATATATATATTTTAAAAAATTTTTAGTTTTGGTTTTCTGAGGTAGGGTCTCACTCTGGCCCAGACTGACCTGGAATTCACTATGTAGTCTCAGGGTGGCTTCGAGTTCACGACAATGTTCCTACCTCTGCCTCCTTAGTGCCACCACACCTGGCTTTTTAGTTTTAATCTTGAAAATGCCTTTGTATGAGAATTTTAATTCCCACTGTCACTATTTAATTTAAAAAGTCTCCTAGGTTTCCACACTCCAGCAAGTTTTCAAAAACAAACAAACAAACAAACAAACAAAAACCCAGAAATTGTGCTGGAGAGATGACTTAACAGTTAAGGCGCTTGCTAGGAAAGCCTAAGGACCTAGGTTCTATTCCCCAGTAGCCATGTAAGCCAGCTGTGGAGTTCGTTTGCAGTGGCTGCGTAGCCATTCTCTGTCTCTCAAATAAATAAACTAGAAACTTCAAGCAGCCGGTCAAACTCCTAAAACCTCTTAGGGGATGTTATACAGGAACTCAGGACTTCCAGGGCCTTACGGGCTGCAGGGAATCCTAATCCTGCCCTTGGGCTCTGCACGTGAATGATTCCATGCTCCTTTCCCTTGCGTGGTGAGATGTCGGGTCCTCTTCAGTGAGTTTTCTAAGTGTTTAAGCAGCGTCTCCAGGACCTGGGGATTCTCCTGACTCCACCTCCCGGTGCTGGGATTCCAGGGCATCTGTCACCGCATTCAGCTTTCACATAGGTACCTGGGACACAAACGTAGGTCCACATACTGACACTCATGACTGAGCCATCTCCCCAGCCCCTAAAGTCTACCTTCTAGGCACTGTGTTTCATTGTCTCCTGGGAAGAAGGCTTTGATTTCTCTGTAGTTTTGGACTTGTTTTACTTTCTAAGGAGCTTGACCCAAAAGGCTGCTCACATAGGCGAATCTATCAATGCACAGTAGATCAGTGGTTGCCGGTGGCCTCGGGGTTTGAGGATGGAGAAGGGATTACTGATGGATACCTGGGTTTTTTGGAGAGATGCAGACACCCTAAAAGCAGACGGTGGTGACAGTTACACAACCTGTGGATATCCTGACACCTAGGGGGTTACACACACTTTGACACGGTGAATTTCATTACATGCAGATGACCATCAGTTTTGTTTTTTTAAAAGTAAATGTGAAAATGACAATACAACTTTTTGACACCGTAAATTCTAAAAAATGTAAAAGAAACTTCAAAGGGCCAAAGAAGTCTGCCTTTTCTCGAGCCTCTCAGATGACTTGGCCATACCCCCACCCTCCTGCCCATGGGTGGCCCAGAGGCCAGTCTGTCCAATGGACTCCTACCCATTCCTTCACAGAGGAGCACTCATTTTCTCTTATTCTGCTTAGGTCACCTTTCTGTCATTTTCTCTATGGACTTGTGTATGAAAGATGCTTGATTTCCCTCACATTCTCATGACCTCATTAAATTTCAAACTCCACAAGACAGTGCATGACCTAACAGCCAGGATGGCTTCCGGTAGTCGTTGCTCAGGTGTCCGTGTTGCTAGGAGGAGCCGGGGTGTCAAATATTCGAGAGCAGCGAGGAGCCGTGGCGAGAAGGAAGCTGGCTGCTTCAGTACGAGGTCGGAGCACCGCCTGCCCCTTAGACTCCCCAGGAAATATTCACAATACACAGCCTGGGCTCCGTACCCAGAGGAGATGGTCCACTGGCTGGGGTGGGACAGGCAGGATGTGTGACCTTGGCATTGGGACTTGATGATTGTTATATGGCTGGGACACGAGATTGACTGCAGATGGTTTTGATGGTCACAGCTGGTGCCGTGCTTGCTTTGGGCAGCTGGTGTGCAGAGGGTGACGCGTGGAAGCTCCGGGTTTGAGGAACTGAAGCGAGGAGGGCAGGAGGGCAGGGGAACTGTTGGACTGTGGTGAGGCAGGTGGTGACTGAAAGTATTGACACGAATGCCATGCTCGGGTGGCTGAGGAATTGTTGGGTGTCGGAGGTCTGGATCAAAATGGCATGAATAACTATGTTAGAAATGTAAATCAAAACCCCAAGGAGAGGGTGTCCCCTGCCTGTTAGAATGATTATTAAAACCAAAACCAAGGGCCGGAGAGATGGTTTAGTGGTGAAGGCACTTGCCTGCAAGCCGAAGGATCCCGGTTCGATTCTCCAGGACCCACGTAAGCCAGATGCACAAGGGGCGCATGTGTCTGGGGTTTGTTTGCAGTGGCTGGAGGACCTGGTGTGCCCATTCTCTCTCTCTCTCAAATAAACAAATAAGTAAATAAATAAAATATTAAAAAAAACAAAACCAAAAATAACCATAGCAATAACAACTAGAAAAATAGTTGGTGCTGGAGAGGACATGGAGAAATCGGAGTGCTGTCAACGCGAGGGTCACATGGTGTCATTACTATGTAAAACATAGCTTCCAACGACATACTGTTTGAAGCGGCAATCTCATTTTTGGGGATTTATCCCACCGAACTGAAATCATAGCGTTGAAGAAACAGTTGTACTCCTGTGCTCATGATAACAACATTCACCGCATCCAAGATGTAGAAACTAGTCCAAATGTCCATTGTCATATAAATGGACAAAATGTGGTCTATGCACACAGTGGAACATTACTCAGCCTTAAAATGAAGGAAATCTTGTCATAGCCGGCAACATGGTTGATCCTTGAGGAGAGTGTGCTGTGTGAAATAAGCCAGAATCACAAAAAGATAAATCATGTGTGATTGAAGAAACAATTTACCAGCCTGGCATGGTGGCGCATACCTTTAATCCCAGCACTCCAGATGCAGAGGTAGGAGGATTGCCGTGAGTTCGAGGCCACCCTGAGACTACATAGTAAATTCCTTGAAAAACAAAACAAAATAAAAATCATCTTATAGCAGTTACTCTGTCATTGCTGGGACAGTCCTCCCGACCAGAAGCAGACCATGGAGGGAAGGGTTTATTTCAGCTGACAGGCTTTTTTTTTTTAAAGGTTTATTTATTTATTTGAGTCAGAGAAGAGGGCAGGAGAGAGACAGAGTGAGAATGGGTGCGCCAGGGCCTCTAGCCACTGCAAACGAACTCCAGACGCATGGGCCACCATGTGCATCTGGCTTATGTGGGTCCTGGAGAGTCGAACGTGGGTCCTTAGGCTCCAGAGGCATGCACCTTAATTTCTAACCCATCTCTCCAGCCCAGCTTACAGTCTTGAGGGAATGCCTCATTGTGGCAGGAAAGCATAGTAGGCCAGAGCCGGAAGCCCAGGTCACATCTCCCCATCAGCTGGAAGGCAATGGTCTGAGTACAGAGCTTGGAGCTGGGCTATGTCACCCCAAAGCCTGTACCGAGTGACACACCTCCTCCTGCAAGGATCCACTTCCCAAGGGCCCCACAACTTTCCCAAATTGCCACCAGCTGGGGCCCAAGTCTTCAAAGCACATGAGCCTACAGGGGACATTTCACTCAAAACAATACAACTTCTTTATTTATTTTAAAATTTATGCATGTATATGTGTGTGTGTGCATGGGTGTGTGTGTGTGCCATGGCATGTTTGGGTGTGGAGGTCAGGGGACAACCTCAAGGGGTCTGTACTATTTTTCAAAAATTTTCGGGTTTTTGAAGTAGGGTCTCACGTTAGCCCAGGCTATCCTGGAATTCACTATGTGGTATCAGGGTGGCCTTGAACTTTCAGCGGTCCTCCTACCTCTGACCACTGAGTGTTGGGATTAAAGGCATGCACCACCACACCCAGCCTTTCCCCCCCACTTCCTGAGGTAGGGTCTTGTTCTAGCCCAGGCTGACCTGGAATTCACTATGTGGTCTCAGGGTGGCCTTGAACTCACAGTGATCTTCCTACCTTTGCCTCCCAAGCACTGGGATTAAAGGTGTGTGCCACCACGCCCGGCTATCTGAATAATTCATAATGTAACCAAATTCAGAGAAGATGAGTGTAGAACACTGGCTGTCAGAGGCTGGGCCAGCTAGAGTTGGAAGTTTGCTGCTCAGCAGGTCTGGAGTTTCAGTTAAGCAAGACCAAGACTTCTAGAGACCATGTGTATAACAGAATGTTTGCAGGTAATACTGTATTATAGTCCTTTTTTTTTTTCTTTTTGGTTTTTCAAGGTAGAATCTCACTCTAACTCAGGCTGACCTGGAATTCACTATGTAGTCTCAGGGTGGACTTGAACTCACAGTGATCCTCCTTCCTCTGCCTCCCAAGTGCTGAAATGAAAGGCGTGCGTCACCACACTGGCTGTATAATACTCTTAAAAACACATGAGGAGGAGAAGGACTGGATAGATGGCTTAGAGGTTAAGGCTCTTGCCTGAAAAGCCTAAGCACTCAGGTTTAATTCCCCAGATCCCATGTAAACCAGATGCACAAGGTGGCACATATGTCTGGAGTTTGTTTGTAGTGGCTAGAGGCCCTGGTGCACCCATTCTCTCTACCTCCCGCTCTCTCCCTCTCTCAAATAAATAAAAATAAAATAAATTAAAAACACTCGAGGAGGGTAGATCTCATGGAATGTGCTCTTTCTTATCAAAGCAGTTGTAGGACAAAACATTTCAATATGCTTGTGCCTTCCACTGGTCAGCCCTCCTTGGTTGATGAACTCATGCCAAAGCAAGATAGAAGGTTGGCTGTTAAACTTTTTGGTATTTTTCCTGACAAGCTATAGCTAAAAGCCACCAACTGTCAACCACAATAGCAAATGACTCTTGGCGTTCACAATGAAGAACTTTGACAATGACTGGGCACGTCTAGTCCTTCCGCAAGCTTTTAGAATGATTGCTTTCGTTAGGCAAAGCTCGGGCCCCAGCCTCAACCTCCAGAAAACAACACTGGGTCACAGGTGATAAGAAGTGGAAGATCAGAACACACTTACTGGGTCTCAGGGGGAGGGTCTTGGAGAGCCAGCGTGAATCTGCCAGAATCAGCCGCAGCCCCTGCGTGGGCATCCGCCCCGGCAAACCCACTATCATACCTGGGGACAAATGTTGCCTGGGCGGATTTTAGTTTGTTTTTTTTTAAAACCAATCACTCATATGGTCTCATCAGCTATGCGAGAGATTGCCATCATGGATAATGAAAACAAAATGACAGGCAGATAAATTTCGTTGCTGTTGACGCAACCTTGTAAGGTGGTCTCGGGAGTATAAAGATAAGGAAATCACGAAATTGAAAGGGGTTGAAAACAGCCCAGCACGAGAGGTGCAAAGAAGGGAGCGAGGGGATCGATGTGGGATTGCAGGGGAGGGACTTCTGATAACAATAACCTTCCCTGAACAAGGAAAGTTGTCTGGCATGCAAGCTGAAGGGTCTAGCTCGGTTCTCAGGCCCCGGACTGTATGAAAGAATCCCCCGGGGGGCTTTTGCACCTCTGGGGCTCAAGCCGTTTATGTTCCGGACCAGAGACCCCAGGGGGCGTGTTTTAGAGCTCGCCTGGGGAGTCCATGGTCTCTCTTGAGCTGGCTTCTCTTATCTCTGCTCCTTCGCATCCAGGACATGGCGGTACTTCATTTAGAAAGTTGTCGAGGTAGCTCAGTTGGTAGAGTGCTTGCTAGCTTGTACAAGGCCGTGGGTTTTGATCTCTAGCTGGGAAGGAAATTGGGTGAGTGTGGGGTGTGGGGCTTCACCTGTAATGCCGGCATTCTGGTGGTAGAGGCAGGAGGATGAGAAGTTTAAGGTCATCTTGGCTCCATGGAGAGTTTGTGACCAGCCTGGGCTATGTGAGACCTTCTCTTGAAACCAGTCAACTGGGTTGAGGAGAGAGAGAGGGCTTAGCAGGTAAGGTGTTTGCCTGTGAAGCGTAAGGACCCAGGTTTGATTCCCCAGTACCACATAAGCCAGATGCACAAGGTGGCCCATGCATCAGGAGTTTGAGCTCAGTGGCTGGAGGCCCTGGTGCACCCATTCTCTTTCTCTATCTGCCTCTTCCTTTCTCTCAAATAAATATAAAAATATTCTTTTAAAAAACCAACCAACCAACCAACAAAAATAACAACATGGGGCCAGAGGGATGGCTTTGTGGTTAAGGTGCTTGCCTGCAAAGCCAAAGGACCCAGGTTCAATTCCCTAGGACTCCCATAAGCCAGATGCGCATGGTGGCACATGCATCTGGTGTTCGTTCGCAGTGGCTGGAGGCTCTGGCATATCCATTCTGTCTCTCTCCCTCTTTTTCTCTCTCTAATAAATAAAGAACTAAAAGTTAAAAGAATAACAACACGATTGGGGAGATGGTCCGGCAGTTATAGGCACTTGATTGCAAAGCCTGTTGCCCTGGGCTTGAGTGCACAGCACTCATGTAAAGCTGGGTGCAAAGCAAACACGAAAGCAAATACATAAAATGTAAAACATACAAGCACACTGCATTGTGGACGGTACTGCGAGACAGAGAGGTCTGGTGGCAACCGCAACGGCTGTGTCTGCGGGAGGCAGGGTCCCAACGGGAGCGTCCTGCTCTCCTCCTCGAATGGCTTCTGCCCATTGTTCTGGCCTGGCTCTTTGAGCATTTCTGCAAGTTTGGGGCTTCCCAATTTCCTGCCAATAAGCTGCATTTATGTTGAACTAATCAGAATTGGATTCTAGGTTCTGTTGCTGCAGCCAGGAACCCTGGAAAAAGGAGCAGGGCTGGGGGATGGCCCAGTGGATAAAGTGTTTGCTATGCAGACACAAGGACCTGAGTTCTGATCCCTGGCACCTGTGCAAGATGCTGGGTGTGGTAGTGTGCGCCTATAGTGCCCCCCACTGGGGAGCTGGAGACAAGAGAATTCGCAGGGCTCACTGGCGAGCTAGTCTAGCCAAATGTAGATTCAGGGCGAGACCCTGACTCAACAACTAAGACTGAGAACAATCGAGGAAGACACTTGATATCAACCTCTGGCCTCCACACGCTTGTGCACACATGTGCATCTCTACCCATGCATGAGCATGTATCCATGCAAGCACACACGTCACATGTGCGTGCACACACATCACATGTGCACACACACACACACACACATACACTCTGATGAGCAGGTTTTTGAATATTGAAATCCACATATATAAAAAAAAAATTACCTGCCTTGCTGGAGGGATGGTTCAGCAGTTAAAGACATTTGCTTCAAAACCGGAGGGGCCCAGTTCAAGTCCCCAGTACCCATGTAAAGCCAGGTTCACAAAGCCGTGCATGCATCTGGAGTTTGTCTGCAGTGGCAGGAGGCCCTGGCATGTCTGTACTCACTTTCTGTCTGTCTTTTTCTTTCTGTCTGTCTCTCAAATAAATAAATAAATAAATAAATAAATTAAAAAATATTAAAAAAAACACCCTATTTGCCTTAGTTTCATCCTAAGGGATCATATTTATGGAATTGCTTTAGATGTGTTGATTACAGAGAATATAGATATAGGCACAAGCACCAGAGGGAAGTCATTTCTATATTACCCCAAACTGCCTTGCAGGCCATTGGCTCATGCTGCTACTGTCAGAGAGAGGTGGCCTTGCGATTCTTGTGACCTAATAAGCAGAGCAGATCTGAGTATCTTAAGCCAAAGAAGGAATTTGTTGGGCTTCTCCTAAAACCAGGAGGCGTCACTGGGTCAGGCATCCGCTGAAAGGCTGCGGCTCAGTGGGGTGTGGCCTGTCCCTCTTAGTTGATTTACCCCCCTATACTCCTGGTGATCCTTTGGAGTTGAGGGAGGTGGAGAGTCCGTTTGTGGCCTAGAGGGGTAAGCTGAGTCTGGACAGCTGTAGGAGGGCCTGGTGTAGGTTGGGGGCCTGGCTAGGGATGTGTCGCTGACTCTAGGGAGGCAACCGCCCATGGAAGCGCCTTCCACATTGTAGGAAAACATTAAAAAAATAAAAATGAGGGCAGGCTGTAAACCAGGCAGGACAAGGGACAAAACCTCCAAGTTGACTTACATAAAGTACAAAAACAAAACAAACGAACAAACAAGAACACTCAGGACTGAGGAGATGGCTCAGCCAGTAAGAGCATTTGCTGAACAAACATGAGAACCTGAGTTCAACCCCCCTAGAGCCCATATATAAAAGAAACCAGGTGTGGGGCTGGAGAGATGGCTTAGCAATTAAGGCACTTGCCTGCAAAGCCAAAGGACCCTGGTTTGATTCCCCAGGTCCCACGTAAGGCCAGATGCACATGGTGGCGCACGCATCTGGAGTTTGTTTGCAGCGGCTGGAGGCCCTGGGGCACCCATTCTCTTTCTGTCTGCCCCTTCTACTATCTCTCACATAAATAAATGAAAATGTTAAAGCAACAACAACAATAACCAGGCGTGGTTACACATGGCTGTGATCTTAGTGCTGAGGGGAATGGAGACGGAGGAGCCGTGGGACTTCCTGGTCAGCCAAGGTTCAGGTTCAATGAGAGACCCTGCTTCCGGGAAATAAGTAGGGGAGCAATAGAGGAGGACTCCCAGCATTCTCCTTGTGTCCACATGCACGCAATGGGGTGCGTATACCACACATCCACACACCAGAACGCTGGACACTGGAATGTCCAGAGCCGAGAACCAGCAGACTCATTGCAGGGTCAGGCTCCCAGGCTAGAATGAAGGCTGCCTCGCTTTCCCCATCCATCTCCCTGCTGTCTTTCTTCATCCTCACAAGGGATTCTCCAGAAGTCTCCGGATGACTTATTTTTCTTAGACACAGCCATTTCAGTCCAAGATGCCTTTCCTTTCAGACATTTTTGAAGTAGTCCTAGGGTAGATTCTCAATGGTCAGACAGAAAGAATGTCCTTTTTTTTTAAAAAAAATTATTTTAATATATTTATTAGCATAAAGAGGGAGAGACGGGGGTGGGGGGGTGGATGCACCAGGGTTTGCAGCCACTGCAAATGAACTCCAGATGCATTTGTTGCCTTTTGCATTTGGCTTACGTGGATCCTGGGGAATCAAACTGAGGTCCTTTGGCTTTGCAGGCAAGTGCCTTAATGGCTAAGCCATCTCTCCAGCACAGAATGTCCTGCTTATGAGCCAATCATTATTGTCTCGGGAGGCTGGTGTTATATTGACAAGACAAGCTTGAGCTAAGTGCCCACTCTGGGTGTGCTGTGGAGAAGATGGGTCTTTTTCAAAACACACGGGCTGAGATCATGGAGGAGCTGGAAAACACTCCACATGGGACTCGGGTGGGGCAGATAACATTGTCCATTTTTCAGTTTCCGTGAGTAAGTATTCCCGCCAAGGATGACTTCAAACTACATGCACAATGTCAAGAGGCCTATTCGTAAGTTCCCCATCACTTAGCAATGGGCTCTTTGGTGTGAGTTTGTATAGTCTGGTTCTATCACACCACTGGCTAAGATCTCAGGAGAGTTGGTTCTCCCAAAGGTACCCATTATTCTTGTGCCAGCATCAAAATGTTGGGGATGAGATGTGGAGTAGCCCAGACCAATAGAAGCCTCCTGCAGAACATGGAGATGTTCCAACGTACCCTAAGCAGCAGTTGAGAATCATTCCCACAAGAGCGCTAGGAAGAAAATTCTGGAAGAGAAGTCGTGAATGCTTCACCCAGTCTTTATTATCCACCAAGGGCAGACCCTGTCTCAATGCTGGGATGTAGAAATGACCTTGTTCTGGCTTGCAAGATGTACAGGAAGCGTTGTACACAGATTCAGGCCAGGGCTGGGTGGGTGGCAGGGTCTAAAAGTAGGGTTCACTTGGGCTGGCTCTAGAAGGGTGTGCGGGGACTTTTCAGATGATAGGAGCACATGGGGTGGGACAGGCCAGGCTGAGGATCCAACATTTTCCAATCCACGGGGGTGTGAAGTTACCCTAAGTGGTTTCAGATGGGCGTATGCGGGAGTCGGGGCTGAATTTTGCTTGTTACGTTCCAGAAGTTGGATTTAAAAAAAAGTTATGGGGGCTCTCCTCAGTGGGGATATGGTATTCACTGTAGGGTCATGAAAGGCCTCAGTGTGTCCCAGTGGGGTGTGGGGGGGCATGGAGACCGTGCCTCAGGGTATTTCTACTCCCTCTGTGGCTTTTACAATCTTATCAGCCCCCTCCGGAAGTCGGATTTTATCCTCTTGGCATTGAGAGAACCGTTGAAATGTTTCCAGGGAGGAAGAGGGTCATTATTGCCTGGGCATTTTGGAACGGTCCCTGGGATGGTCAAGTGGAGAACTGATTGTGGAGGAGGGAGATAGAAAGCCAGGAGATGGGTGGGAATGCACGTGGAGAAGGCGGGAGGAGCCAGGAGGTAGAAGAGAGTTTACATAGTGGCCAGTTGGACAGGAGAGATGGGTGAATCCAGAAAAAAATGCTCACTGCTCTGAGCCAAGATTCAACCCAGTGGGAAGGACGGACAGACAGACAGACAGACAGACAGACACATACACACACACACATACACATATAATGTCTTAAGATTCACACCACACAGGAGTAGGACTTGGTAAATGAAAAGAGCCTCACTGTCTTCCTGTCGTGAACAGAGCAATTGGTGGATAGGAAGGAGGTGTATTGATCAGCTTCTCATCCCTGTGACAAAATACCTGGCATAAGAAACTTAGGAAATGCCTATTTTTTGGCTTGGTGGTTTCAGGAGTTTCTGTCTATGGTCACTTGGTTCTTTTGCCCTATATTGAGGCAGTGTAGCAAGGCTACAAATGTGTGGCAGGAAACTTGGTCACTTCGTGATGGCAGGGAAGCAAAGAGAGAGACAGGATGATGAGGCTGGACTTGGGTCCCAGTAACCCCTTCAAGGGCATGCCCCCCAATGACTTCACTTCCTTTCAGTAGGTTCTGCTTCTTATAGAACTATCAGCTGGGGACCACACCTTCCACACATGGATTTTGGGGGCATTTAAGACCAAAACTGTATTGGGAGGGAGATCAGTATTGGTTAGCATAATTTAAGAAAACTTCATGGGAGAAGCAGATGGAAATCCTTTGTAACTATGAGAAACTGTATTTGTTAGTGTGGTAGTTTGATTATATAGCCCCCAATATAGTCAGTATTTTTTTTTTTTTTGTTTGATTTGTTTTTGAGGTAGGGTCTCACTCTAGCCCAGGCTGACCTGGGATTCACTATGTAGTCTCAGGGTGGCCTTGAACTCTCAGCGATCCTCCTACCTCTGCCTCCCAAGTGCTGGGATTAAAGGCGTGCGCCACCATGCCTGGCTCTCTCCTTCTCTTGGTGCTGGTTTAATTCCTTGCATTCGTATAGACTCTCTCTCTCCTATCTCTCTCTTTTGGCTTTTTAAGATAGGGTCTTACTCTAGCTCAGGCTGACCTGGAATTCACTATGTAGTCTCAGGGTGGTCTTGGACTCATGGTGATCCTCCTACCTCTGCCTCCCAAATGCTGGGATTAAAGACGTGCACCACCACGCCCAGCTAGACTCTCTCTTTTTTTATTTGCGAGGAGAGAGAATGGGCATGCCAGGGCCTCCAGCTGCTGCAAATGAACTCCAGATACATGAGCTACTTTGTGCAACTGGCTTTACATGGGTACTGGGGAATCGAACCAGGTCTTTAGGCTTTCCAGGTATGCACCTTAACTGCTGAGCCATCTCTCCAGCCCTAGACTCTCTCTTTTTTCTTTTGGAGAAAAAAAGGAAAGGAAAAACAGAAAGAAGGAAAGACAGAGAAAGAAATTCCCCTTTCTAGAGAAAGGAAATCTGAGAGTTTAGAATTTAGAGATGTTGCCATAATCTAGTTGGGTATAGAACTCTTGGTTGGAAAGAAATAGTTTTACATTAACATTTTGAATAAATGTATTTCTTGTCTTCTGGTTTCCAGGTGGCTGTGACATGTAATGATATCCTTATATCTTTAAACATTTAAAAAATATTTTATTTATTCATTTCAAAGAGAGAGGGGATAGAGTGAAAGAGAAGCATATTGAAAGAAAGAGAGTGGGTGCGTCAGGGCCTCTAGTCACTGCAAATGAACTCCAGATGCATGCACCACTTGTGCATCTGGCTTAGATGGGTACTGAGGAATTGAACCCCAGCCCTTAGGCGTAGCAAGCAAGTGCCCTAACCAGTAAGCCATCTCTCCAGCTCATATCTTTAAACATTTTATGTGTTTATTTGTAAGTGGGGGGAGGGAGAGTGAGTGCATGGGCACCACAGGTTCTCTTGCCTTTGCAGAAAAACTCCAGACAGTTGCACTCACCATTGGGGAATTGAACCTGGGCCAACAGGTTTTGCAAGCAAGTACCTTTAACCACTGAGACACTACCCCAGCCCTCCTTATACCTTTAGAAGAATCTCTTTGGAAAGTATTTAGGACTTGAAATTATGACAATAGAACTTGACAATGGACTTTAGTTACATTGGTTTGGAAGACTGAAGGTTCTTGAAGCTGGCTTTCAGAAATTTTCTTGAATAATTACTTGTTATTTTTATCATTGTTGCTTTAAAACCTTCTATTGTTTGACATTTTATTTATCTTTAATTTTCTTCTTAGTATTTTCTGTTCCATTATCCATTTCCTTTTCCTGTTTCTATTATCTGAAAGAGTTCTTACTTT
This sequence comes from Jaculus jaculus, assembly GCF_020740685.1. Classification (NCBI taxonomy): domain Eukaryota; kingdom Metazoa; phylum Chordata; class Mammalia; order Rodentia; family Dipodidae; genus Jaculus; species Jaculus jaculus. Next base: position 131,119,470 of record NC_059109.1, read on the forward strand.
CACCTTTCAAATTATCTTTGAGTTTTTGGTTTTGTTACTTTACTTTTGTTTTTTGAGGTAAGGTCTTGCTCTAGCTCAGGCTGACCTGGAATTCACTATGTAGTCTGAAGCTGGCCTTGAACTCACAGTGATCCTCCTACTTTGGCCTCCTGATTGCTGGGATTAAGGATGCTCCCCACTAAGCTTGGCCTTATTACAATTATTTTAAGTTTTAAAAAGTTGTGTGTTTTTTCCATTTGAATATTTAAAAATATTTTATTATTTATTTATTTGAGAAAGAGAGAGAAAGAGAGAGAGAGACAGACAATGGGCATGCCAGGGCCTCCAGCCACTGCATATGAACTCCAGACAAATATACCACCTTGTGCATCTGACTTACATGGGTCCTGGGTAATTGAACCTGGGTCCTTTAGCTTTGCAGGCAAGCACCTTAACTGCTATGCCATCCCTCCAGTCCCATTTTAACATTTTCATACATGTATAGAATGTATTTTCATCCCAATCCCCCAATTATCTTCTCTCTCTCTCTCTCTCTCTCTCTCTCTTTTTTTTTTTTTTTTTGGTTTTTCGAGGTAGGGTCTCACTCTGGCTCAGGCTGACCTGGAATTCACTATGTAGTTTCAGGGTTGGACTCAAACTCTCGGCGATCCTCCTACCTCTGCCTCCTGAGTGCTGGGATTAAAGGCGTGCGCCACCATGCCCAGCTGCCCCCAATTATCTTTTCTTATTCCCCTTCCCTCCCATTGACATCCTTTTTTCCCCATTAATCCCCATGTTGTTTTTATACTTCAAAAATATTTTTAGGGCTGGAGAGATGGCTTAGCGGTTAAGCGCTTGCCTGTGAAGCCTAAGGACCCTGGTTCGAGGCTTGATTCCCCAGGACCCATGTTAGCCAGATGCACAAGTGTGTGAACAAGTCTGGAGTTTGTTTGCAGTGGCTGGAGGCCCTGGCCTGCCCATTCTCTCTCTATCTGTCTCTTTCTCTTCCTTTCTATCTGTCGCTCTCAAATAAATAAATAAAAATGAACAAAAAATATTAAAAAAATTTAAAAGTACTTTTACTTATTTATATGACATAGAAAGAGAGAGAGAGAGAGAGAGAGAGAGAGAGAGAGAGAGAGAGAGGAAGAGAGAGAGAGAAAGTGGGCACGTCAGGGCCTCCAGCCACTGCAAATGAACTCCAGAGGTGTGCACCCCCTTCTTCATCTGGCTAATGTGGGTTCTGGGGAATTGAACCTGGGTCCTTTGGCTTTGCAAGCAAGCACCTTAACCACTAAGCCATCCCTCCAGCCCCTTTAAAATATTTTTATTTATTTATTTATTTGCAAGGAGAGAGAGAGAGAGAGAGAGAGAGAGAGAGAGAGAGAGAGAGAGAGAGAGAATAGACATGCAGGACCTCCAGCCACTGCAAATGAACTTCAGATGCCTGGGCCTCTTTGTGCACCTGGCTTTACATGGGTATTGAGGAATTGAATCTAGGTCATTAGGCTTTGCAGGCAAGCACCTTAACCACTGGGCAATCTCCCTAGCCCCTTATGTTTTTTTTTTTTTAAAGCCACTGAGTTAACTCAGGGTTGCTTGTGTGATTGTGAGTGGAAGGCTATTTATCATGGACTGGACAGCTTACCAGTGGTTATACCACTGATTAATCTGACTCCCCTTCTCCCAGCGACCGTTGGCTGTGATTAGGTAGTCTGGGAGGTCTGGGGTGTACTGTATCCTTCCCCCTCAGCTGCTGCGAGTTTGTGAGTGCAAGGACCATGCCATATCCAGAAGACGGTGTTTCTAAACCCTCTTTCCCGCCCTGCTGTTTTTCCATTCTTTCTGCCCCCACTTCTTCAAGGTTCCCTGAGCCTTGGACGGGGTGGCGTAGAGGTCCTGTTTAAAGCTGAGCACTAAAACTTTCTCTTTCACTGAAATTTTGCCAGCGATGTAAAATCTCTGCATCAAGCACTGCCCCGGAGTAAAGAACTTCTGTGATCTAGGCACCAAGCAGTACTAAGCTGTGGGAAACAAACAGGTATTTAGAAGGCAGTTTGACATGATGTCTTGCTTATTGTAACTGCAGCTGTGGTTTCCCTCTAGGACCTGTGTGCAGACCATAGGCTTTGGCCAGGTTTACAGTACCAGGCATGAAATCCATCTCCTGGACTGGGCCTCAAGTCCAGTCAGTGGTTGGTTACTTGTTTTGAATTCACAGCAAATGATTAGCCCTCAGTCCATCTTTAGAAAAGCGAAACAAGGGCTGGCGATGGTTCAGCGGTTAAGGTGCTTGCCTGCAAAGCCACGTGACCCGAATTCAATCCCCCAGTATCCACGTACAGCTAGATGCGCCAGGTGGTGCATGGGTCTGGAGTTTGTTTGTGGAGGCCAGGCGCCCTAGTGAACCCCATTCTCTTTCCCTCTCTCTGCCAGGCATGGTGGTGCATGCCTTTAATCACAGCACTCGGGAGGCAGAGGTAAGAGGATCACTGAGTTTGAGGGACTACATAGGGACTGGGCTAGATTGAGACTCTACCTTGAAAAACCAAAAAAAAAAAAAAAAGAATAGAAAAGTCAATTTTATCTTTATGTTCATTTCTGTGCACTACCTAAGTAAGCCTTTCGAATTATGCCCCGTGGTCGTGGCGTCATGTGATTCTAAATGAACAATGTGTGTTAGCACACTTGAAAAGCAGAGACGTCCAAGCCTGGTAACTGGGGCAGGCAGGGTGGGACATCACGATGCTAATGACGGTCACTCATTGTCACTCCCAGAAGTGATCTTTCTCTTCACTGTGGAGAAGATATTTCCTGCAGAGTGACTTGCATTGGGTCTATCCTTCTTTAATCTAGCTCTGTAAGCACATGCAAATTGTGTTTGACTTAACCAAGCAGCTCCCTTTTCATTTGTTGGCATGATGTGAAGCGTAACCAAAATGGATTTTAGACTCATCAGACGTCCACGCCGCGTGGTTCAAAAGCGGAGTGACCTTTACACATTGCAGTGTTCATTGCGGATCTGAAATTGGAGCCCTGGTTGGAAATTCTCATACTATTTTCCTTTCATTATCAAAGGAGAAAACAGAGTTCAGCTGGACGCGCGCACCAAAATTAGATTCTTAAATAAACAGCCCCAGTCTTAATAATTCATACCAAGATGCAGGGGGGAAAAATGAGGGAAATAACAGAGTAATGGCAGGCAAACATTGCATCATTTTGTACTGCCCCAAACGAATCTTCAGTACCGTATATCTCTCATGCACAGGCTTATTAATGAGACAAAAAGGCGTTGAGTATGGATAAATAATACATCATATGGGATTCACATGCTCCGTGGCTAATGGAGAACAGTGACACCTATCAATTCATCTGAAGTCAGCCCACGTGTATTTTGCTCAGTCTGTGGTTTGTCAACCTGTGCTTTCGGCTTAATAGATGTCGTGGTTTGCTGTGCTTAAAAAAAAAAAATGTATTGTGGTGAAGATTCAGGTGAAATGTGACAGTAATTACAAAAAATCAGCAAGAACGGCACTGCTGGCATGAAAGCGACTCAGCCAGGGATGAATCTTGCATTTATCATTAGCACCAGGGGCTCAGCTTGGAGATTTAGGGAGAGAATTTAGCATCAGCGCCATTGAAAAGCATGACGACATTTTGAAAACTTCCTTTCCAAAAGATTCTACAAACCCGTTAGGTCGTTTATGACTGTGGATGGAGAAGAATCAGTGTCCTCTTTATGAGGAGACTGTTGGGTAGGACGGGGGCATGAAGCCAGGGGTTAGGGACAGGGAATAAAGGCTTAATCCCAAACTGCATAAACTGGATTGCATGGAGACTTCTAGAAAAAAAAATAAAAAGAGAAGCCTCCAATAATTAGTGGTATAACATAAATAGATGTCATTAGCCGTAGTAATGTCGATGACAAATAAATAAGAGTTGAAGACAATAAAACTCCCTAATGTGTTGTGTTGTAATATGATGCCGGCGTGTGGGGAACATCTGACAGCTGTTAAACAGATGTGGCAATTAGCAAACCTTATGGCCATGCTGGTAAGATTATTATGCAACACATTCTCTGGCAAAATTAGCCGACTTCTTTCTTTGTGTAGTTTTATCCACACGGCGGTTTCGTCTAACCCCCCATTTAAGCGGCATCGGCAGCTGCCGTCGTCTAAGCCACGTGTGTGTGTGTGTGTGTGTGTGTGTGTGTGTGTGTGTGTGTGCGTGCGCGCGCGCGCGCGTGTGCTCACACGCACAGAGAGACACACATTTTTTGATGTCTTCTGAAAGATTTAGAGGAACTCAGAATTTAAACAAGAACAATATCAATTCAGCTATGTAGCAGATACTTCAATTACAATCGCTAATGGACAAATTGAGAGATGAAAAGACTTTTCTATCATGTTGAAATTCAATGAACAGTTTTCAATTAGGCTTAGGATATAAAAGGAAAAAAAAAAAAAAAAGAAAGTGACTCTTCCTTGATGTTAACATTGCCGCGAAAGATGAGAGGGACTTTGCTTTTCATTACACTGAAGAGACGCATATAATGCCGCATATTTAAATTATAAATCAGGTCGCTATATCTGCCAGCTGAAGCAATATCAATTAGAACTTAGGTGGATTAAGCTCGAAAATGCCTTATATTTAATGACAAAAGTATGACTGTTAATCTTCGCAGGCATCAAAGGGATAATTTAAGGCAGCAAGAAATCAGAGAATGATGTCACAAAAATAGGCCCTTGCAGCTTTTTGGATAGTATTATCGTAATTAATGTACTTCGAATGACTTTTTTGTGGGCTATGGGCTTTCAGAAAAAGCATTTATTGCAAGCATAAAATATAAAAGTCTAAAGAGTGGGTTTGACTAAGGTTGACTGGAGGGTCCTTAGCCTTTCTGCTACAGTAATTCCTGTAAAATAATAGTTTCATTTACAGATGCAATTTATAATGTTGAATTTATGCCAGCTCATCTGATATAAATCATGGTAATAGCATGATCTATTGTATGTCACTTGAGCGAATGCAAATTAAATATCGTTAAAGAAAAACTGTTAAAATAACATTAGATTACAACCGGAGCTGCTGGGATAAAGGGAATGTGGGGTTAAGGGTGGAATTTCATTCCCTGTAAGTCTCGGTCTCGTACTGGAAAGTGTGGCCTAAAGTAAATGCACACATTCAAATAAATAACCAATAAGTGGGACTATGGGAACAAAGTCATCCGCCTACCCAATGAGTGCTTGCATCTGAGATTCCAACAGCCATTGTAAAGATTAAGCAGCTGGTTCCATTAGTTGGTTTTGTTTTCTGGGATTCTTTAATATCTTCCCCAGCATTGAGAAATGAAGTTTCTTAATTACTTGGTGAGTTTTTTCCCCCCTCTGATTTGTTGGCCCTGGCATTTTCCACACAGGTATTGCTAATCTACTTCCCAGGCCCAACATGCCCCAGTTCCAGGGCACAGGCAACTCGTGGGTGGGAGGGTCTCTGCCAGCCTGGCTTGTCCTGCCCACTGACCGATGGTGAGACAGTCAGCAGAGCTGTTTATGCCTCCAGCTCTTGAATGTGGCTCTAGAAAGGCCCTTAATTAGCAAATCATTGAAATGCATCACTCAGGCGTATTCTTCTCCTCTCAGAAATTTGAATTCTCTCTTCCATTTCAGAAGTTGATTACCACTCATCTTCAAAGCCAACTGGTCATTGTGCTGAGATAAACACACACACACACACACACACACACACACACACAGAGAGAGAGAGAGAGAGAGAGAGAGAGAGGAAGAGATAGAGAAAAAGAGAGAAAGGAAATACAGGCAAAATGATTTCACTTTTACATACAAAAACTATATGCATCACAAACTATACCGTCACTGGGTCAGATAGAAGAAGAAGGAAGTTGGGGTTTTCGTGTGTGTGTGCACGCGTGTGTGCACACACTCTGTTTCACATGTAACCTAGCACATTGTCAGAACTCAATAAATGTTGATGGATGACAGGGTGACATACCCATTATAACATCAATTAATCTGCTGTCAGAAAAAAGTGGGCCCTTCAAATTATCCAGCCATAATTGCCTTGGCTTTGCTAACTCCCCCCCATAGCACGTTATGTGAGTAGTTATTAACACATATGCCTCAGAAATATTCAATAAAAGGCTGCACTTTTTTTCCCTCCATGTCATGATAAGAAAAAAAGAGAGATAATTTATTGTGGTGACTGTTAAGATGTGAATATGTGGTTCTCCTGATAGGCCAAGGAAGCAGTGTGGGGGTTGGAAAAAGAAATCCTCCTTAGCAGTGCTGGCTAACAGGGGGTTGAGACGGCCAGTACAGCTGTTATTGATTAAGTAGTTGGCTTAAGTGCCATTTGCATTTTATCCGGGGACAGGACAGGGGCAAGGCCAGCAAGGCACCCACCGCAGGTACAAAATCCTGGGGGATTTGAATATCCGAAACTTCAGGCATTAAGATAAATACTAGTTTAATACAGCATTTAGAAAATCAAAGAGAACACAAAAATCCATAATGAACAAAAGATCAACATTGTCAGTAAGCACAGGATGCGTGACAGGGCTGTGTGGAGTCATTTTCAAGCGCGGGCAGAAGGAAATGCCTACCTCCACCTGTACATTTACTTTTGGATAAAACTTTAATGGTCATTTATGTCCTCCCCCCAAACATTAAGGAAGTTGGGGAAAATGTTGGGAAAAATTGAAAAGTAGGTATATTAAAACTGATGACATTATGTTTAAATAGCATTACTCCAGGCAGACTATGTTATGATTTAGTTTTCGATTTTAATGAAAACAGACTCAGAAATACTATTTTTCATGTATTTTTCTGTCTAAAAAGATTTTTTTTTTCATTTATTTGTAAGGAGAGAGAGAGGAAAAGAGTGAGAGAAAAAGAGAACAGGTGTGCCAGGGCTTCTTGCCACTGTAAACGAACTCCAGATGCATGCCCCACATTGTACATCTGGCTTTATGTAAATACTAGGGAATTAATCCCAGGCCATCATGCTTTGTAAGCAAGAGCCTTTAACCACTGAGCCATCTCCCCAAATCCTATCTTTCTGTTTTTTTAAAAAGTAATTTATTTTTAGTATATTTTAAAGTATACAATGTGATGATTTGAAAACACTTTCAAAATTTAATTCTAACATGATTATTCATTGAAAATATAGCTGGGTGTGGTGGCACATGCCTTTAATCTCAGCTTTGGGGCTAAAATAGGAGGATTGTCATGAGCTGGAGGCTGCCTGCAGCTATAGAGTGAGTTCTAGATCAGCCTGGGCTAGAATGAGACCCTGTTTCAAAAAATAAAACAAGGGCTAGAGAGATGGCTTAGTGGTTAAAGGCATTTGCCTGCAAAGCCAAAGGACCCTCGTTCGATTCCCCAGGACCCATGTGAGCTAGATGCACAAAGGGGCTCAAGCATCTGGAGCTCATTTGCAGTGGCTGGAGGCCCTGGCGCGTCCGTGGATACAGGGAACTAGGTGCTGCAGGCAAAATGACAGCTGGACAGCTGCATAGCCGAGTGTGTGGGTGACCACAGGCACCTTATCCCGACAAAGGCTAAGAACATAAAGGTGTCCCTCATCCACTGGGAAATAAACAGTTTTGCCAATGACCGTTAGGACCGAGGGCAGGAATCTGTGTAAAAAGAATGGAAATGTTGTCTTTTCAGAAATATTTTATTTTTATTTATTTGAGAGAGAAAGAGGGAGAAGAGAGAGAGAGAGAGAACGCCAGGGCCTGCAGCCACTGCAAACAAACTCCAGATGTATGTGCCACCTTGTGCATTGGGCTTACTTGGGTCCTAGGGATTCGAACCTGGGTCCTTTGGCTTTGCAGGCAAATGCCTTAACCACTAAGTCATTCATCCAGTCCTAGGAAATGTTGTCTTTTAATCCAAGATTATGAGCAGGGAAACTCAGGATGGCGACAAATTGGAGCAGCTTGTTGGTCTCTGAACACTGGTTCCTTTATGTTTTGATCCTAGGAAGTGAAAGGGGACAGACCAGTGCCAATGCTGAGTCAGAGGTTTGCACTCAGGCGTGTGTAGGCTCTACATTTCACGTGGCAAGTGCTTGTCTTGCCCTCATGCCAACCCAGAGACCACGATCCTGGAGTCTCTGACTGCGCAGATACCCACAGGCTGGCAGTTTTCTCCAGCGGGCCTATGATCTGGGGGAAATTGGAAGAGAGGTGTGTCTGTGGCCAACTTGTTTGTCAACAGTATCACCACACCATTTTGTATAAGCTATGAAACGAAGCATAGAAAGGGAGAAGGCGCCGGGCGTGGTGGTGCACACCTTTAACCCCAGTACTTGGGAGGCAGAGCTAGGAAGATTGCCTTGAGTTTGAGGCCAGCATGAGACTGCATAGTGAATTTGAGGTCAGCCTGGACTAGAGTGATACCCCACCTCAAAAAAAAAAAAAAAAAGGGAAAAGTGTTTCCAGATCTTAATTATTATTTTTTCTGTTGTTATTTTTTGTGTGTGTTATATACAAGGACATAGTGTGGAGTTGAGAGGAGGCCAATTTGAATAAGTATATTGAAAGATTCTTTGTTCTTATCTTTTTCTGGTCAGTTCTTCCGAGGCGTCTTTTAATCTGGAGACCCCTGAAAAACCTCAGTGGTGTCACACTGAGTGTGGAAACAGCTTTCTTCACTAGCTTACGGGGCCTGGAGGCTTTCTGCAGTGAAGTTATGGGACAATTCTTGCAGGGACATTTTCACCCTGAAGAGAAAAGGGGTTTGGTTGTGAGATACACACACCAGAGATGCTGGATTCCAGGAAGAAACAGTAAAATAAGAACTGTTGGCAAGTTGGGAAGTACTGGACTTGGGGGAAAAAAAATCTGCATTTCATAGAATAAAGGCTTGAACACCCAGCGTTACAGAGCCCCCTGACTAACAGGGCTTCACAGAGACAATCCTCTGGCAGCCCGAGGGCCAAAACAGTAACTGCTTAAGCTAAGAAAAACTGGGGCTGCTGTAGAGCCAAAGCGAGGCACACGGATCCCTCTGCTACCAAATGCCATTTTTGCCTGGGCTCTGTATCACGCAGCGTTCCAGCCCCCAGCGTGGTCCCTTATCTTTTGAATGAATACCATGTTGTCTTTTTTTTTAAATTTTCAATGAACTTCTTGCTTAAAATGGAGAAACGGCCCATGTGTTTGCTGTGTCGAAGCTGTGATAAATTTTCCTACTGGTTTGATTTAAAAATAAAGTTTCGTTCTCTGCACACTAACAACAAAAATACAAGAAGCTGGGTTGGGGGGAGATGACTCAACAGTTAAAGACGCTTGCTGCCAGCCCTGGTTCAATTGCCCCGTGCCCATGTAAAGCTGGATGCAAAGTGGCACATGTGTCTGTAATCCCAACGTGACAATGGAAGGTGGAACCAGAAGAATCCAAACCCTGTGGGCCAGCTAGTCTGCTACTGGCCTGCAATCGGAACGTTCATTTGCAGCAGCAAGAGACCTTGTGTGGAAGGTGGGGTACAGACACTTCTAGGTTGTCCTCTGACCTCCACACGTGCATGGTTCACATGCCCAAACAGCTGGACATGCACACACAATATAAATAAATAACAAAACTAAAAATACATGAAGCATACAGATCTAGAGATGGACCTTACCTTCTTTGTCACAGGTGATGATTTAGATTTATCTGTATGGCACGGTGACTGAGTCTGAACTTTTTGTGTGTGTGTGTGTGTAGGTGTGTGGACATGTGTGCAGGTGAGAGAGAGAGAGAGAGAGAGAGACAGAGAGAGGGAGGGAGTCTGTGTGTGTGTGTGTGTGTGTGTGTGTGTAGGCCAATGATTGCTATCAGGTGTCTTCCTCAATTGCTCTCCACCTTATTTTAAAAAATAATTTATTTATTTGGACTGGAGAGATGGCTTAGTGGTTAAGTGCTAGCCTGTGAAGCCTAAGGACCCTGGCTTGAGGCTCAATTCCCCAGGACACATGCTAGCCAGATGCACAAGGGGGCGCACACGTCTGGAGTTCGTTTGCAGAGGCTGGAAGCCCTGGCGCACCCATTCTCTCTCTCTCTTTGCCTCTTTCTCTCTCTGTCTGTTGCTCTCAAATAAATAAATAAGAATGATTTTAAAAATATTTTATTTATTTATTGAGAGAGAGAGAGGCAGATAGAGAAAGAGAGAGAGTGCAGGGGTGCTCCAGATGCACGTGCCCCCTTGTATATCTGGCTCTACATGGGTATTGGACCTGGCTCCTGTGGTTTTGCAGGCAAGCACCTTAACCAGTATTTGAGGTAGTATTTGTACAGTTCCTGACACACTGTTCATCTGCAAATCTAATTTCCATGTCTTTCGTTTTATTAACTCTTTAGTTGGCATATAAAATAATGTGGGCTTCCTTATCTATATCTATATATCACTGTCCTTTGCTCATACTCTCCCCTCCCATGATCCTCCCTGAATTTCCATTTCTCCCTAAATTTATGAAAATATTATCAAAATGGACCTTTAGCCCATGCAAGCCCCATTTTAGCAGCTGGCGGGGTTTTCTGGCAAGCTGGTCTGGGGAAGTGTTTGCATTGTATAGGTAACCGGGGTAGGCTTAATTGCCTATTAGTTCAGAGTCCTTTAAAGTTGGGCAAGACCTAGAAAAGCAGAGAAAACCAATGCAGGAAAACAAAACAGTATGAAGAATGTCAGGGGTAGGGTGTGAGCAGTTGGAATCAATATTCAAAATGCATACGTGTCTCGATTTTTCTTTGTTATTGTGTCACTGTTTTGAAAAGTCTGAATTATGCTTGCAAGAACTTAATGTATGCATACATATGTATGAAAGTATACAGCTTAGTGGGGTGGAGACAGACAAGCACAATGGTAGGTTTTGCTTCAAATAAGAGGCAGAAGCAAGTCGTAAAATTCATTTCCTTACGGGAGTGACGAGGTGGGGTCATTCTGGCAACTTCTCAGGGGCACATATACACTGATCTATGAGAATCAGAAAAGAATTTCCAGCATTTTCTCTGGTCCATCTCCTTTTCCTCATTCGCACAGTCCAGGCTGCCCTTGTCTCTCTCTCTCTGCTGGCTTATGGCTTTGAACCCACTCTCCCGTCTTCTGATGGTCCTCAGTCAGGCCTGATTCTATTCTGCAGGGCATCGTTTTGTTATTGCTGTTGTTCTAACGGAGAGAATGCTACTGGTCCTGTTGGGGACAGGCCATGGACACCGACGACGCCGTACAAGGCACAGGACATGCCGCTCCCAGTGAAGAGGTGTCCAGCCCCGAGTGTCCCCAGCGCTCACGTGGAGAATCTCTGCTCTCCTCTCTCACACTCAGGGCCTCTCATTCCAGCAACCAAAACGGTGTTTATTTTCTAAAACATAAATCTTTTACAATCTAAAGCACATTTTCCTGCCTTGGATCCTTTTATTGCATTCTTATTGCCCGCAGGATGAAGAGCTGAGTCCTTATGCCACATCATAAAATTTCTTGGTTTTGTTTTTCTCTCCTTTTCCCCTTTGTCTTTCACTTCACAAGGGCACCGGGTCTTTGCTGGCCTGCAGGACGTAGCCTCAAGCATCTCCAGAGTCAGGGCCACCTCCTCACCTTGTTGTGCCATCAGATATCAGCTCCTATGGCTGCCTACCCCTCCGTGGCAGCTGCCACACCGGCATGATGCCCACTCTCTTTTGTGGAGATATCCTGGTCAATTACTTGCAGCCCTTTGCAGTCAGTCCCCACTGAGGACGGGGATCACGCCAGCATTTCTACTCCCCGTGCGGCGCTGTAAGGCACATGGAAGGCTCTCTCTTTGCTAATACTGTTCAGGAGTGGATGTTTGCCTGCATTTGTTTGTACAAGTGGAATGGCTCGTTGAGAATGCTGACAAGACATGGACATATGTAGGTGGATGTGATCATCTCTGCCTTGTGACCATACTCACTTGCTGTGTAATTGCAGAAACTGACTGAAAAACCAAGATAGGAAACAGAACTTCATAATGGTAGAATGCAACAGCTGGGAGTGGTGGCGCACGCCTTTAATCCCAGCCGGGAGACTGAGGTAGGAGGATCTCCATGAGTTCGAGGCTACCCTGATACTACAGAGTGAATTCCAGGTCTGCCTCTGCTTGAGTGAGACCCCATCTTAAGAAAACAAGAACAAGAACAAAAACAAAAACAAAAACAAAAAAAAAAAGAGAAAAAAGTTAAGCAAGGGTTGGAGTGATGGCTTAGTGGTTAAAGGCTTAACTGCAAAGTGTAAGGACCCAGATTTAATTCCCTATCCATGTAAAGCCATATGCACACGGTGGCCCATGTGTCTGGATTTTGTTTGCAGTGGCTGGAGGCCCTGGCATGCCCATTTTTTCTCTCTCTTAAATAAATAAATATTTAGAAAGATTTTTTTAAAATTATTTATTTATTTGAGAGCTACAGACACAGAGAGAAAGACAGAGGGAAAGAGAGAGAATGGGCGCGCCAGGGCTTCCAGCCTCTGCAAATGAACTCCAGACGTGTGCTCCCCCTTGTGCATCTGGCTAACGTGGGACCTGGGGAACCGAGCCTCGAACCGGGGTCCTTAGGCTTCACAGGCAAGCGCTTAATCGCTAAGCCATCTCTCCAGCCCAAGATTTTTTTTTAAGTTAAGCAAATGTGGTCTGTCTTTTTCAAAATAACTTGTATTTATTTTTAAAATATATTTTATTCATTTATTTGAGAGAGAAATGGGGAGAGAGGAAGAATGGGCACGCAAGGGCCTCTAGACACTGCAAATGAACTCCAGATGCATGTGCACCTGGCTTTACATGGGGGAATCAAACCTGGGTCCTTTGGCTTTGCAGGCAAGTGCATCTCTTCAGCCCAACTTGAATTGTTTTATTTCAAGGAGGCACTTGACAGCTCATTGGCATGTATGAGTTTCTAGCACCTTTACTCTTGGATTTTGGGGCTACTATAAAGTGCCCCTTGCTCTCTAGTAAATAAAAAATCATATATATACATATACATATATATTTTTTTGAGGTAGGGTCTCGCTTTAGCCCAGGCTGACCTGGAATTCGCTATGTAGTCTCAGGCTGTCCTTGAACTACAGCGATCCTCCTACCTCTGCCTCCCAAGTGTTGGGATTAAAGGTGTGCACCACCACACCTGGCAAAAAACTATATTCAAAAAATGAACAATGTGAAATTTAAAATATGAAGTGTGTGTGTCCTTCTAATGAATTTTCCTACTTTCCAAAAAACTAAAACAAAAATCAAAAGTGAAATGTGGGCTGGGGATATAGCTCAATGGTAGAGCACTTGCTTAATACGTCTAAGACATTGGGCTTGATCTCCAGCACTACAAAAAAAAAAAGTAAATAAAATCAGAGTACCTCTAATTTTAGCCACTTTGTGAATAGCCACAAAATCTGCTGGCAACATAAAGTCAAATACATTAATTTTAACAAGTGAACTGCGCATGGTGGTGCATGCCTGCAATCCTCCTAACCTGAGGGGTGGAGGCAGGAGAATCATGAGTTCAAGATCACCCTTGGCTACATAGCAAGGTCAAGGCCAGCTGGGCTTCATGGAATTTTGTTCACTGCCCCCAAAATTAAACCAAAATGAAACAAGCACAAAATCCCTCAAGACCTAAGAAAAAGCCCCAAATTTGTTTTTTTTTTGGATTTTTCCATTTAATATTTTCAAACCACCTTTGAGCATACATAGATGAATGAAACTGTGGAAAGCGAAGGAATGATAGGCACTGTGTTGGTTAATTTCATACGTTTTAAAACTCAATTCATGAGAACCTCTTTAGATAACGCCCACTGCTGGGGTCAGGAACAGTGGGGGTATGGGATGTATATCTTCCTTTTCCCCTTTAAGGATGGGCTCTGCCAGGCTGGGCGTGGTGGCACACACCTTTAATCCCAGCACTCGGGAGGCAGAGGTAGGAGGATCGCCGTGAGTTCGAGGCCACCCTGAGACTCCATAGTGAATTCCAGGTCAGCCTGGGCTAGAGTGAGACCCTACCTTGAAAAACCAAAAAAAAAAAAAAAAAAAAAAAAAAGGATGGGCTCTGCCACGGTTTTCTAGAAAAGAGCAGAAGACAGAAGAAAGACTCTGGGTTTGTTACTCACGGCACAGCAGGGCGCCCACACCTGGTCTTTTGCCTCCTCATGTCTCGTAGACAGCTGTGGCTTCCCCAGCCTCCAATGCCACAGGGCGGTGCTTGGCACATCCTCCCCGTCTGCCTCGCAGGGAGCCCTTGCTTTTCTTCCCTTGCTCAGGAAGCCCATCCGTCCTCTGCCCCACAGATGCTCAGGATCCATTTTCCCAAGGCTGCTGCTGTGCATACGTCCCCGGGACAGCAGAGTGAGACAAGCAAGGGCGGCCAGGCACCCACGCCCACCCTGGAGAGTTGCCCACCCCAGGGTTACCGTGATGCATTGGGCTGTTAATCGAACGGTAACTCAGTCTCCCCTCTGCTATTTGGAGTTTGAGGTCATGCTCATTCAAGAGGGGTGGGACAGAGGGGACGTGCGTCCGCGTTTACGCGTTTCTGTGTTAAGTGACATTGGAAGGTGATTTTCTTCGGGGGCGGCACCAGCACCTCACTCTCCGCTGGTCCTTCCAGGTCTTTCTTACTTTCGATCATCTGTCTTCGCCGCCTCTGCCGTATCTTGCTGAATTCAGCCTCTTGTCTCCTCGTAGCGGGGCTCCCCCTCTTCCTGCCGTTGTGGGTCGCCTCTTCAAGCCCAGTTTTCCTCGTCGCTGGAATGGAAACTTCCTACCTCGCAGGGCTTTTGTGCAGATCCCATGGGAACGGTGCCCGTTGGTGACAAGGGCTGAGACTCACTTACAGTGAGTGTTCAGGATCTGTCCCCTATGTGCGCACAGGCCCTGGAAGCCACCTCCTCTGTGCCAGTGACTTTTCTCAGTGCTGTGACCATGGCGCCACGCCGTTTAAGGAAGGCCGAGTTTGCTGGCAGTCTGACGGTGCAGCCCGTCAGGGCGGAGGAGGAGGCACGGCGGCGGGGTGAGGATGCCAGGCCGCAGCTCACGTCACATCTGCGCCAGTGGTCAGTGCTGCTGCTCAGCTCACCCATGGGACCGTGCTCCCCACCCTCGGAGCGAGTCTGCCCTTTGCAGTTAAGCCTTTCTGGAAGCATCCTCGTAGCTGCACCCAGAGATGTTATTTCCATGGCGATTCTAAATCTAATCAGGTCAACAATAAAACCTAACCATGTCATACTCTGAATCTGAGCTCTTAGAACCCACGTGAACTTTGAGGTGAAACCTTCCAAGGGAAAACCATCTCCATCCAAGTGAAGAGAGTCAAGTGTCTTTCACTGAGGGCTGCTATGCAGGAAGCAGGGTCGAGAGGGATGGAGGGGAAGTTAGACCCGAGGCTTACCCTTTGAGGCCATGTAATTTTCCCACTGCCATGTGCCCTCTCACACTGGGGCTGGCACACTCGCCAAGCACACCAGAACTTGTAAAATCCAGATTTGAAAGCTCTTCTCCATTCTGTGATAAATTGAACATGTTTGGGCCAATACCGGAGGAATGAAATTACCATATCCCTCTATGGATGTGAGGCAAAATATATGATTAAAAATATTTATGATGCTGATGTCGGGAAGAATGTATGTTAAACAGATAAGCATGTAATAAGGCATATTTTCCCCATAAAATTTAATTTATCCCTTGGGCTTGGCATAAACTTTCCTCTTGAACACCTTGCATCCCAACTATAGATTTGCTGAGCCAAACCACTTAGTTTTACTGCAATTTGATCACTGCTATAATATTTCAGGAGCAAAATGATCCTCACCCGTCAGTTTGATTTCAAAGGCCAAAATTTATAGTTTTGTTCCTGATTTAGTGCTAACATTTTTTTTAACACATGAAGCATTTTGTCACCCTCTATCAGCACATGGAGTTGAACTTACAAATGAAAACAACAACAAAAAAGGAACTATAAATAATAAACTACAGAATGACAGAAGAGTCCAATATTCCCTTTGGGCCAACGGGAGTCACTGATTTCTGTCCTTGAACACGTATGTACTCATCTCCATTGGAGATGTGTTATGCAATCTGTATGCTCCTGGAAAAAGAATCACAGAAATTTCTGGAACTGGAAGCCACAAGGAATTGGCTTAAGCATAAAGGAAACTTTATTATATGCCTGGTTCCAGTGTGTCAAGCCTACTTTATACAAGGCAGATAAAATGTAGTTATTGGACATTTCTGGTATGTTAAAAATGGGTCTACGTGCTGGAGAGATGGCTTAGTGCCTAAGGCACTTGCCTGCAAAGCCTAATGACTCGCGTTCAATTCCCCAGCACCCACATAAAGCCAGACGCACAAAGTGGCACATGTATCCAGAGTTCGTTTGCAGCAGCAAGAGGCCATGGTGTGCCATTCTTTCTGTCTGTCTCTCTTATCTCTGTTTGCAAATAAATAAAACAAAAATAAGCATAGACTTTAGTGGCAGGCAAGATCACAAGTCGGGGGTTTGATGGGTAAGAGTGTTTGTTGTCCAAGCATGAAGGCCCGAGCTTGATCCCTAACATCGACATGGACAGCTGGGCCTAGCCACGGATGCCTGGAACTCCAGCCCCGCAAGGGGAGGCGGCGGAAACAGAAGCTTTGCTGGGGCTCACTGCTCTGCTAGTCCGGCTCAAAACAGAAGCTCTGGGTTCAGAGAGAGGCTCCATCTCCAGGAGCCATGGAAGAGCCACGGAGGATCACACTCAATCTTCTCCTCTGGCTTTGCACATGTGCGCAAGGGGCGCGTACATCTGCACACACATGTACATACATATGCATGCACATACCACACCACACATATCACACACACACACACGCACATGCACAGCAAGAATGAATGAATGAATAAATAAATAAATAAATAAATAAATAAATAAATAAATAAATAAAAGACTACGAGCCAGGGCTCACACTGGTGGTTTTGGACAGAACACTACCAAGTCACGTGGTGAGAAGCGCAGGAGTTGGAACAAAGGAGCTCCCGGCGCTCTGAATGCATTTCTACCCTCTTTGGAATCCCAGGGACAGAGTTCTGATAGCTCAGTAGCTCTGCAAAGTAATGCTGCGGCGATAACAGTAGCGCATTTTTGGAAAATTGTAGTTTCTTTTTTTATTAAATTTTTGTTTATTTTTATTTATTTGAAAGCAACGGACACACAGAGAGAAAGAAGCAGAGATTGAGAGAGAGAGAGAGAGAGAGGGAGAGAACGGGCATACCAGGGCCTCCAGCCACTGTAAACGAACTCCAGACCTGTGCGCCCCCTTCTGCATCTGGCTAACGTGGGTCCTGGGGAATCGAGCCTCGAACCGGGGTCCTTAGGCTTCACAGGCAAGCACTTAACCACTAAGCCATCTCTCCAGTCCTGCAGTTTCTTTTTTTAAAAAAATATTTATTTATATGACAGAGAGAGAGGGAGACACAGAGACAGAGTGTCAAAAGGAGAATGGGTGTACAGGGGCCCTCTTGCTCCTGCAAATGAACTTCAGGTGCATATGCTACTTTGTGCACCCGGCTTTACACGGGCACTGGGGACTCAAACCCAGGCTGTCAGGCTTTCTAAGCAAGCACCTTTAACCACAGAGCCATCTCTCCAGCCCCAAAAGTTTGGTTTCTAAGAAAACGCACGGGGTGAGGTGGAGCATGCAAAGGAGATAATAACGACAGATCAGACACGCTCACTCACAGGCATCTGGAAATGATCTTTGTAAAATGCATGTGTGTGTGTGTGTGTGTGTGTGTGTGTGTGTGTGTATGCACTGTATGTGTAGGCACATGTGTGTATGTATAGGTACTGTATGCAAATATGTGTGTGGATGTGTGTGGATGTATTGTATGTCCAGGTATGTGACCGTGTGTGGAGGCCAGAGGACAATTGCAAGTGTCATTCTCAGGAATGTGACTCACATCCTTTGAGAATCTCTCATTGGCCTGGAGTTCACCGATTAGACTAGACTTGCTGGCTAGAAACTTCCAGGGGTCCTCCTGTGTCCACCTCCCCAATGCTGGCATAACAGAGGCTCACCGCCATACCTGGAACTGCACGGGTACCGGGGAATTGAACTCAGCTCCTCATGCTCTCAAGGCAAGCCCTTTTACTGGCAGAGCCATCTCTCTGGCCTCAGACAGTATCTCTCGAGGGTTTGGTTTGACATTACACCAAGGAAAACATGGGATTGTGTCAGGTTTTAACCACTAAACATCATTTTTCCCTCAAACACCTTTTCCATTCCATAGTCGTACCATCTACTCATCTTGACAGATGAGTTAAACCACTGATCTGGGATGGAAATAGGACTTAGCTAAGATGGTATTTTATCACGGGGGGGATGTATGTGCTGAGTCGGCAAGGCTAAGTGTACTTCTCACAGACATCGACTCAGACCACTGGCATGTGGGAGGATCTTTTTTTTTTATTTTTTAACCTTCACTCAGACCTGTGTTTTTGGGAAACAGCTGGCCTTTCCTACCTGTGATATTAAGAATGTCTACCTGGACAGTGACCTTAAGTGACAAATCTCATTGATAATTTTATGGGAAGTGTCAGCACTTGCTGTGTGGAATTACAGAGCTGCTAGCATTTTCTGAGATGCCTGTTTTTGGGTGGGCTCGTCAACATTTAAAGAATTCTTATGATTTACCTAGTTCTTTTGAATTTACATTTTTGTGTGTATATGTGTATATGTATGTGTGTGTGTGTGTGTGTATGTGTGTGTGTGTGTGTGTGTGTATGTGTGTGTGTGTGTGTATACGTGTAGACTCACATGTGCCAGAGGTCAACATCAGGTATTTTCCTCAGTCTCCACCTTATTTGAGATAGGGTCTTACGCTGCACCCAGAGCTCACTTACTTGGCAAGACTAGCCAGCAAGCAGCTTTGAGATGTCTCTTGTCTTCATTGGGGATTGCAGGTGCATCTCATTATGCGTGGTTAGGAAATATTTATTTATTTGTGTATGTGTCTATGTGCACGTGTGTTCTCACATAATGCCAGACCTTTGGGCCACTATTTTTTGCATCTGGCTTTACTTGGGTGGCTTGGGAACTGGACTAAGGCAGGCAAGTTTGGCAAACAAGCGCCTTTAACTCCTGGGCCATCTCCCCAGCCCCAGCATACTAGATCTTTACATGGATCGTCATGCATGTACTGCAAGCACTTCACTAACCCATCTAAACGACCATCTCATGTTGGCTGACCTCGCAGAGCAAGCAGCTACAGAATCCCATCAGCCTATGGTGTAAGTGCTTGTTGCCCTTGCTCAGAGCAGCCTGGTAAATGACCCTGCTGTCCCTGTCTAGATTTTTGACATATCTGGGGTCAGATGGGCCACTAGGTGACTGGGTTCTGCCCCATGTCTCCTCTCCTGGGTAGGCAGCCTGGTGCAGTCTCATGGCGGTGGCAACAGAAATCCCTGCACTTCACTGGGTTCCTTTGATGCCGTGGTGGTTTGAGTCAGGTGTCCCCCATAAACTTAGGTGTTCTGAATGCTAGGTCCCCAGATGATGGCAATTTAGGAATTAATCCCTCCTCGAGGCAGTGTATTATTGGGGATGGGCTTATGGCCAGATTCCTCTTGCCAGTATTAGGCACACTTTCCTGTTGTTATTGTCCATCTGATGTTGGCCAGGAGGTGATGTCCACTTTCTTCTCATGTCATTGTTTTCCCCTGCCATCATGGAACTTCCTGTAAAGTCTGTAAGCCAAAATAACGCCCCCTATTTTTTACAAGCTGGTCTTGGTTGGGTGTTTTCTGCCAGCAATACAAACCTGACTGCAACAGTAAAGTTGGTACTGGAAGTGGGGTCATTACTGCTAGAAACCTGAGTGTGTGGCATTTGGCCTTTTGGAGCTGATTTTTGAGGAAGGAATGTAGAAGAATTTGAAATCTCGGCCTAAGAGACGCCTTGCATTGTTATAAATACAGCTTGATGGACTATTCTGGCCAGAGTTGAAAGACCTGAATGCCGTAAGAACTATAGACTGTGAGGTTTGGCTTATGAGGGTGCAAAAGATCTTTGCCTGGACTAGGTTAGAAGCAGTTCGTGTGAGAGGCTTGCTGTTATGGCCCTGTCCTGAGAATTTGTGCAGGGTTGTATTGTGTAGAAATGGACTGGTGTGAGCAGAGGGATATGGCACAGAAAACATGAAACCTTTGGGTTGAAACTTCTGCCCCTTCAGCTGCAATTGTTTGAGAGATTATAACCATTGAGATTGGGCCAGCTGACTTGCATTGGGACAACAGGAGGAATACAGAGTCTTTTGAAGGGGCCTAAATGCTGAAGGAGGGTCCTGGTTTTCAAAGCCTGCTTTACTCCCTCCCGGTTTAGCAAGTTGGCAGCCCACTTGGTGTTACAGAGTATAGCAAATGCAGGAGGGAGGGGGTCACAGTGTCTGATTGCTGTTGTCCATCTGAGGCTGGCAAGGTGGTGGCGTGCGCTCTGCTTATGCTGTCGTTTTCCAGTGCCGTCATGGAGCCCCCCCCTTGGGTCTGAAAGCCAAAATAAACCCTTTGTTCCCACAAGCTGCTCTTGGTCTGGTGTGTTTCTTCCAGCAATGTGAACCTGACTGCAAGAGACGCCTAGGCAGGGAATGGATACATCATCCCTTCCATCACATTCTATTGACCAAGACAAGACAGGCTCAGCCAAAATTTTCCCCATTTAGAAAGAAATAGCAGGGTGACAAGGCAAAAAGTATACAGGCGTGGGAAAGAGTTGAATTGTCCTGTTTCTGCTGCTAACGGGGCGGCTGCCTGTGGCGGAGGAAAGTGGCGCTCAGGGTGTGAAGTGACTCGCTGAGTAAGGGGAGGAGACACACTGGAGCCTGCTCTCTTTATGATTGTTCTAGGCAGTTCGATGAGAACGCACACGAGCACCGTAGATCACGGGCTCATGCTCTTGAAAGTCACACACCGTCATGGTGGAGCAAGGATCAATTTTCGTCTGCAAGCTTACACTTCTGATAGAAGTTTCTTTTCTATAGCCCAGACTTATTGCTGACTTGGCATTTCCATTCTGCTGAGCTGGCAGAAAAATTAAACTCAATGCCTTCCCCGAAGTTTCTTCCTGGGGTGGGCATTCGTCACTGCTCCTGGCTGCTGAGTGTCTGGGCGTCTTCTCTTGTGTGAGGAATGCTTTAATTTCATATGACAGAGCTTACCTTCCACTGTTTAAAAAAAATATTTAATTAGGGCTGGAGAAATGGCTTAGCGGTTAAGCGCTTGCCTGTGAAGCCTAAGGACCCTGGTTTGAGGCTCGATTCCCCAGGACCCACGTTAGCCAGATGCACAAGGGGGTGCACACGTCTGGAGTTCATTTTCGGTGGCTGGAGGCCCTGATGCGCACATTATCTCTCTGTCTCTCTGCCTCTTTCTCTCTCTCTCTGTCCATTGTGTTCAAAACAATAAATACAAATAAACAAAAAATATTTAATTAATTTATTTATGTATTTGAGGGAGAAAAGCAGAGAGAGAGAGAAAATGGGCACGCCAGGGCCTCCAGCCACTATAAATGAACTCTAGATGCGTGCACTACTTTGTGCATCTGGCTCTATGTGGGGACTGGGGAATCCAACCTGGGTCCTTTGACTTTCCTGGCAAGCACCTTGACCTCCAAGCCCTCTCTCCAACCCTTGTCTTCTACTGTTGAATATGAAAACATCAGCTGAGTGTGTTCTCAGCTCTTTGGAAGTGACTTAAAGCCGCTCACAGGCTGGGCAGAAGCGTGAGGACCCGAGTTCAGCTCCCCAGGCCACCAAGTCAAGCTGGGGGTGGAGGTGCAGCTGTCACCCCAGCGCCCCGACAGCAGGGTGCGAGGCAGAGATAAGAGAGCCCCGGAAGTTGGTGTTCACAGTGGCAAACGAGCGACTCTTGCAAAGTTGAAGGTGAGGACAATACCTCAGGCTGTCTTCTGATCTCCAATCATGCGCCATGACACGTGTACACACCCGCACCCTCCCACGCACACGCTGAAAAAATCAAACTGGAGCCGGGCGTGGTGGCGCATGCCTTTAATTCCAGCACCCGGGAGGCAGAGGTAGGAGGATCAATGTGAGTTTGAGGCTAGCCTGAGACTACATAGTGAGTTCCAGGTCAGCCTGGGCTAGAGCGAGACCTTACCTCAAAACAACAACAACAACAAAACAAAAACAAATCATACTGGAAACCAGGCAAACAGGAATCATGTAGAATCTATTCCAGCCACTGGTAATAGCAAGAGCCTTGGTCACGTCCAGGGCGGGGTAGGAGGTAAGGACGTCAGTGTCGACATCCGGGACTCTCTCCACACACAGCACGAACCAGGTGTCACTGGCTATGTGGCATCACCACAGGGCCAGCGTTACAGTTCTGTGCTGGGCGTTGTTCTGACTGCCAAGCCTTTAGACGTGCTTCACTGGGGCTCCTTGCCCATTCTGTTCATTGCTACAAGGAATTCTTCATTCTTTTCCTTTTTCAACCAAAATTAATTAGAACTTGCTTCTGTTGCTTGCTACCATAAGCCCTGACTTTCCAGTTTGCTCCACATTTTGGGGCCTTGTTTTGTGCCTGGGTATATAAGAGGTGGGTCCACTGACCCAGTGGCTTTGAGTGGTACTGGCTCAGTGGGCATGTCTGTTATTCCACATGCGCTCTGAGTCCAGAAGCTTACAGTTACTTCCTGTCATGTTTGGGATGATGACATTTGGGCCAAGCTGCTCAGGGCTCCATTCACCTGGACTTGCTGTTGTGGGTTGAGTAAGAGATGTCTCTCTCTGGTTCATGTCCTGGGAGCTTGGGTTCCTGATGATGGGTTTTGGAAAATGAGTGAATCTTAGCCTCTCTGCCGTCATGAACGAAGCAACCCACCAACAGATTCCAAATCTGAATAGGGAGGCTGGGAAGATGGTTCGGAGGTCAAAGGTGCTTGCCTGCAAAGCCTGCCAGCCTAGGTTCATTTCCCTAGAACCCATGTTAAGCCAGATACAAAAAGTAGGGTGGGGCTGGAGAGATGGCTTAGCGGTAAAGGTGTTTGCCTTCAAAGCCAAAGGACCTCAGTTCAATTCCCCAGGACCCATGTAAGCCAGATGCACAGAGTAGCGCATGTGCCTGGAGTTCGTTTGCAGTGGTTGGAGGCCCTGGAATACCCATTCTCTCTCTCTGTGTATGTCTGCATCTCTCTCTCTTGAAAAAAAAAGTAGGGTGTCTGGCATTCATTTTAAGCAGCAAGATGCTCTGGCATTCCCATACCCAGCATAAATAAATACATAAAAATTTCAAAAACGGAGGCAGTGGAACTGTGGAAGGTGGGGTCTGGCCGGAGGAAGCAGGACACTAGGGATGTATCTTCGAAAGTCCTAGCTGGCTCCTTGTCCTACTTTCTGCTTCCTGCCCCATGAGGTTGGCAGCCTCTCTGTCACATGCTCACACCACCATGATGTCCTGTCTTTCCTCAGGCCCCAAGCACTGGATCCCAGTGACCATGCATGGAAGCTCCAAGGCCACGAGCCACCAAAAGAAACCTTACTTCAGGTTGTTTTTCTCAAGTATTTGTCCTAGTGATGAAAAGTCTGACCAACATGCTTGCTAAGCAATTGTTCCATCTAGGAGAAACTATTTCCTTCCTAGTGACCCACAGTGACTTGAAGTACGTCTCCTGCCTCTTAGGGCCCACTGATGACCTTTCTTCTTTTGCTTAAATTCTTTCTTCTGGGGGCTGGAGAGATGGCTTAGCGGTTAAGCGCTCGCCTGTGAAGCCTAAGGACCCCGGTTCGAGGCTCGGTTCCCCAGGTCCCACGTTAGCCAGATGCACAAGGGGGCGCACGCGTCTGGAGTTCGTTTGCAGAGGCTGGAAGCCCTGGCGCGCCCATTCTCTCTCCCCCTCTACCTGTCTTTCTCTCAGTGTCTGTCGCTCTCAAATAAATAAATTAATTAATTAATTAAAAAAAATTCTTTCTTCTGGGCTGGAGAGATGGCTCAGTGGTTAAGGCCCTTGCCTGCGAAGCCTAAGGATCTATGTTGGACTCTTCAGATCCCACATTAGCCAGACACCCAGTGGTGAGGCAAGTGCAAGGGAGCACATGCCCACTAGGTGGCGCAAGCATCTGGAGTTCGATATCAGTGGTTGAGGCCATGGCGCGCCCATTCTCTCTCTCTAAAAAAATCCCCTCCCCCTCTAAAAATTCCTCTTTCTCTTTCTCTTTCTCTCTGTCAAATAAAAATAATTTTTTTAAAAGGGCTGTAGAGATGGCTTACAGTTAAGGCACTTGCCTGCAAAGCCAAAAGACCCAGGTTCAATTCCCTAGGACCCACATAAGCCAGATGCACAAGGTGGCACATGCATCTTGAAATTGTTTGCAGTGGCTGAAGGCCCTGGCATGCCCATTCTCATATTCTCTTTCTCTCTTTTTCACTCTCTCTGTTTCTCTCTGTCAAATAAATAGATAAATAAATCATAAAAAAATTCTTCCTCCTCACCTTCAGTTCTGGGGAAAACTTTCTTCTGCATATAGTCTCCAAATATACTTTATGTTCTGAATCTCTCCTTTCTCTTTTCTCTTTCTCCTCTCTCTCTCTCTCTCTCTCTCTATATATATATATATATATATATATATATATATATATATCACCTTTGTTGATTATAGCATTTTGGGGAAAAAATTAGCTGAAGAGACTTGAGGATAATTTGTATTCTGCCATGAGTTAGTGATTGCTATCTGGCCACTTGACTGCCAGGGAGGAGTTGGAAGAGGCTGGGAGAGGGTCTCTGCTCCTAATGCAGTACCTGATGCTGGGATGCAAACGCGCCTCCCTGGCTGAGCGTTTCCTCCTGGTCCCTTCAGTCTATGGTTCTGGCCTCCCGCCCTCCTCCACAGACCCCGAGTCACCGCTTCAGCAAAGCAGCCCTGCATCGTCTTGACTATCTCTCTGCTTTCCGCACATGCAGTTATTTTCTCTGCCTAAAACGTCTTTTTTCTAGCTCTTAGAGACAGAATCCACACTACCCTTCAAGAGGACACGGTGAGGAAATACCCAGTGGAGGCCATCAGCAGTCCCTCAAGTGGCTGGTTTTCCTATTTTCTGGAAGCTTTTGGTTTGGTGACATAACTAGTTGGAAATGTATGTTCCTGGACCCTGGGGGTAGGTAAACTTGTTTACTGATGAAATGTGTAGAATGGGTGCGGGGGAGGAACTTAAGACCCCAGAATTCAACAGAATGATAATTTTAATGTCATTTTAGATTTAAGTGGGCTAGAAATTACCTATGAGGGATGCTGTCTTTTTTGCTCTCTTTTATCTTGAAATGGTAATTTTCTGGTATTTCTCCCTTCTTGCAAGGGCATTTATTGAGAACTCTCCATGTGTAAGAAATTATGCTAACCAGTGGTTTTATGTATGCAATAGAATGTTAAGCAGGCAGGAATAATGGGGTCCAAACTTTCAGCAGTTTTGTCTTACGTAAAACGTTGTTAAGTAGGAGGATTTTCTCTGATTACCTGCTTTAATAGAAATTTCTAGACTCACTTTAAACTACTAAGCAATCTTTGTTAAAAGTTAGCACGGAGGGGGGTGCTGGAGAGAAGGCTTAGCTGTTAAGGCGCTTGCCTGAGAAGCCTAAGGACTCATATTCAATTCTCCAGGTCCCACATAAGCCAGACACACAGTGAAGCAAGTGCGTGGTGTTGCACATGTGTACAAGGGGTCATACACATCTGGAGTTCGATTGCAGTGGCTGGAGGCCCTGGCATGCCAATTCTCTCTCTTCCTCACATGAAAAGGCCAGTGTGTTGGGCTTGTCTCATTAAAAAAAAAGTTAGTATAGGGCTGGCCAGATGGTTTAGTGGTTAAGGCTCTTGCCTGCAAAGCTTAGGAACTCAGGTTTGATTCCCCAGTACCCACATAAGCCAGATAGATGCACATGGTGGGTCATGTGTTTGGAGTTTGTTTGCAGTTGCTAGAGGCTGTGGTATGCTCTCTCTCTCTCTCTCTCTATGTAATAAATAAAAATTTTAAAGAAGTTAGTATGCATGTTTTGCAACATATTACAATCCACTCTCCAAACCTGACTTAAAATTAAATGTCCCCACCTTGGATGTCCTCTCCAAGGACACTGTCCTCTTCTCACCTTCCTCACACCTCAGAGTCTGTTGAGGGGGTGGGGAGGTTGGGGAGCAGAACAGTTTACATGTTGCGGTTACAGATGAAGGGGTTCCCCAGGTTCTGCATTGGGCAGTGTCTGGGCTGTCTCTCTCCTCCAGGATGGGCATTGGTTCTTGGGAAATCCCTCCTCCATGGCTGGAAGCCTCATCTAAGAGCATTTCTATTGCCTCTTGTTCAGATCTCTCTCTCTTAAAAAATATATATATGTGTGTATATATATATGTACACACACACACATATATATATAAAATATTTTGACAATTTCTATACTTACAGACCACAAACCATGGTATTTCCTCCCCTCCCCTTCCATTCCCTACCCTCCTCCCTTTCTCCTTCATAACTCTGCTCTCTGTCATATCCCCTCCCTCTCTCCATTAGTCTCTTTTAATTTGACATCATCATTGTTTTCTCCTATTATGAGGGTTTTGTGTAGGTATTGCTAGGCACTGTGAGGTCTTGGATATTGAGGACAAATTTTGTCCGGACAGTTGTATGTAGTAAGGAGTGGTGCCCTTCCTTTGGCTCTCACTTTCTTTCCGCCACCTCTTCTGCAATGGACCCTGAGCCTTGGAGGGTGTGAGATGTTTCAGTGCTGGACACTGCTCCGTCCCTTCTTCTCAGCACTATGTTGCCTTTTGAGTCATCCCAGTGGTCACTGCCATCTGAAAAGAGAAGCTTCTCTAATCAGAAGTGAGAGTAGCATTAATATATGAGTATGAACATTAAGTGTAGCGCTCTCTGGGCAATTTGGTGAGGGTAATATATGTGTTTATCCAGACAAGAGCAGGGTTTACTCCCCTAAAGCTCATGACCTCCCCTGCCATAGGCTTTTGATTAGGTTTTCAGTACCAGGTATATATTCCCTCCCATAGAGTGGGCCTTTAGTCCAATTAGAGAGCTGTTGGTGACCCCAGAGCAGACATGCCATTATTGCACTTGTTCAGTCATTTGGCCTGTCTGGCCAAACTTGAGGTTTCCAGTGTCCACTGTTTTTGCTGCTGATGACTTTCTTCTCTCATAAGGCTGCATGCAGTGCAGCTTTTCCCAGCTTTCAGTTGGCTGGGCTATAGGGAGAAGATTTTCTGCTCAGCACCAGCTTGATTCCTCAGCGACTCTGCTGCTCAGGCATGTGAAGTCTTTAGCAATAGGGTCTTACCATCTCTTTCTCATGGGAAGCCAAGGGCCTTGGCAATAGCCTGTTATGTTTTGGAGAAGGAGCCAAGGGTTTCTCTTGATGTCCCTTTCTTGCTCACAATGTCCAAGTCCCTTAGGCTTGCCTTTGAGGACCTACAGGCATTTAAGATTATTGGATTACACGATACACCAGCAAGTCCTGGTTCAAGGTCTCCTGCATCTGCCCTGTGGTCCTGGAGACAAAATCCCTTTGGTAATTGATCCTCCCGGCGGCCTCCGGATCTCTGCTCCTTCCTCTGCCTCGCTCACACGTCTGCTCGCTTCTCCCCCTTCCTACAAGTCCAGCGCTTACAAGCTCCCCCTGGAAACATGGACTCAACTCTTCATGACTCATGCTTGGTCATGTTGCTTTTGGGGTGTGCGCAGGGCCTGGAGAGAGATCTGCTTCGGCATATTACCGAGAACAGCAGGTGAGAACAGGAGCTCTTGAGAAGTAGTGATTACTAACCCACGCTTGTGCAAGCGGCCTTAGGTAACCTCAGTGGGTCACAAAAAATAGGCATGAGACCAGGAGGGGGACATTTGGGGATAAGAAAGTGTGCAGTCTGTGGGCTGGAGAGATGGCTTAGCGGTTAAGCGCTTGCCTGTGAAGCCTAAGGACCCCGGTTCGAGGCTCGGTTCCCCAGGTCCCACGTTAGCCAGATGCACAAGGGGGCGCATGCGTCTGGAGTTCGTTTGCAGTGGCCGGAAGCCCTGGCGCGCCCATTCTCTCTCTCTCTCTCTCTCTCTCTCTCTCTCTCTCCCTATCTGTCTTTCTCTCTGTGTCTGTCGCTCTCAAATAAATAAATAAATAATTTAAAAAAAAAAAAAAGAAAGTGTGCAGTCTGTGACGGAGGTGGGCACGAGAGGGCAGTGGGGGTGGATACGATCAAATACACTGCATACATGTATGAAATTGTCAAAAATAAGTGACGATAAAATGATACTTACCAACATTAAACAGAGAGAAAATATCTGTGGACAGTGGCTGCAGCTTTAGAAGGTGTGGCTGGAAGGAAGCCTGGGGAACAGGAGCCTGGCCTGTTCAGGGGCTCCACTTTCTTCCAGCAGGTCACCCCAGAGTGCTTTACATAGGACAGTGGTACATTCTAGAAAGGTGAAGCAACTACGTCTAACTGGTGAGAAACTGACAAAAGTTACATAAGGCCAGATGTGGTGGTGCATGCCTTTAATCCCAGGCAGAGGTAGGAGGATCACTGTGAGTTTGAGGGCACCCTGAGACTCCATAGTGAATTCCAGGTCAGCCTGGGATATAGAGAGAGCCTACCTTGGGGGAAAACCAAAACCAAAACCAAAACGTTACATAAGGTCTTATGGAGAAAATGACTGCGCATCCAAGAAGATTTACAGCAAGCTGATTAAAACGGAGTGCCCTGGTACCCTGAGCACTTAGCAGTGGGGTCCAGGGTTTGTGTGATCTGTCAATCTCAATTTTGTGTGTTTTTCTCTTTTGATCATTACTTTTTTTTTTTTTTCTTTTGCCAGGTAAGAGGAGGTATGTCTCAATGTCCTTGACTTTCTTGCAAGTGAATAGCCCATACATTAAAGAGAAAGAAACAAAGAAAGAAAGAAAAGAGCCAGGCATGGTGGCACATGCCTTTAATCCCAGCAGAGGTAGGAGGATTGCTGTGAGTTCGAGGCCACCCTGAAACTACATAATGAATTCCAGGTCAGACTGGGCTAGAGTGAGACCCATCCTTGAAAAACCAAAGAGAGAGAGAGAGAGAGACTAGGACAAAAATATTGAGCAAAGATATAACTGGGAAAAGAGATTGCTTTTAAGTGTGCATGCTGCATACACACACACACACACACATATACACATATATTAAGTAAATGATTAAATAAGTAAATTGTACGTATGTAGTCATATAAATAAAAATAATGAGAATTTGTGTATACCAAGTGGTTACTATAGGCATTTTGTTATATTTTCAAATAGTATATCTATATCTATATCTACATCTACATCTACATCTACATCTGTATCTGTATCTGTATCTGTATCTGTATCTGTATCTGTATCTGTATCTGTATCTGTATCTGTATCTGTATCTGTATCTGTATCTGTATCTATCTATATCTATATCTATTGCTTTTGGGGTATGCTCAGGGCTGGGAGGGAGCTGTGCCTTAGCACGTTACCGAGAGAAGAGCGGTAAGAATAGGAGCTCCTGGAAAGCAGGAAAGTGGAAACGTTCTCTTGATGGTGTACAGAGCGCGGGCACACTTTTTGGAATTAGAGAACAATGAACCAGTGTATATGCTAGGAAGGTGTCGCTCTGGACAGCGAACATGCTTTCCAGGATCGCTCAAGCCCTGTGCCATCCAGCCTCTCTCTATCCCTAGCTCCATTCCCTCCTCCCTTCCTCCCATGCACTTCCCTCCTCGCTCCCCTGGCTCTCACTCGCGGGGCTTGCCTGTGCTGTCCTCTCACAGAGTCTTCGCTATGCAGGACGCTAGCATGGCCCCACCGTACTCTGGTTAGGCGTTAACTCAAACGTCATGGCTTCAGGAAGGTCTGTAAAATTCCAGCTCTTCAGCCTGTGGCCTCTCAAAGACCCCAGCTCATTCCCTACTGTTTCTTCATAGCACTGGTACACTACATACTTGTGCCTGTCCACTTAGTACCCATGTATCTATCATCTGTCAATTGATCTATCGATGTATCTATCATCTACCTGTCTATCTACCTGTCAATCATCTATCATTTGTCTATTATCCATTTCTCTCTCACCTGTTGCAAATATTTGCCTAGAATAGTTTCTGATACAAGATAAGGACTCAAGGGGCTGGAGGGATGGCTTAGCCGCTAAGGCATTTGCCTGAGAAGCCAAAGGACACAGGTTTGATTCCCCAGGACCCACATAAGCCAGATGCACAAGGTGGCGCATGGGTCTGGAGTTTGTCTGCAAGGTTGGAGGCCCTGGTGTGCCCATTCTCTCTCATCTATCTGCCTCTTTCTCCCTGTCTTTCTGAAAAAAAAAAAAAAAAGAATTAAAAAAATAAAAAAGGACTCAATAACTACTTGAGTAAATAAGTACAGTATGCATGTTTTGTTGATTCATAGCAATTTTACCTTTTTTTAAATTGAAGGTTGAATTGCAGCTTCCAGTTTTCGCTATTTCTCCTAGATTGTTCTTCCTACAGGACGGTGTTTCTGAACCTCAGAACTCTTCACACTTTGAGAAGAACGAATATTCTGAAGGCCTTTCTGTACAGGGTAGAATATTATCAACCTTTTGGCCTCTACTGGTTGAGTGCCGATGACACCCCAGCCTTTCGGATAACCAAAATATCTGCAAACGTTGCCGAGAGTCATTTTCTCAGCCTTGCTGAGAACCGGGCTAAGGGAGAAGCGCTGAGCCAGAATCTGCCCAGCTTCTCAACACAGGTACCCGCATCTTATCGCCATGGGCACGGTCACTTTTGATGCCTGGCTGCTTCCCCAGAAGAGAGTGGGGAACAGCCTTCTCTCATGGACGCCAGTGCTTTCCTGGGGGTTACTCAGTCCTCAGCACCTCTGTGCATTTTGGTTTTCTTGTTTAGTATAAATGTGATCCAATTTAATCTGCATATAAACACATCCATTGCATATTAAAATCCACATATTATAAACATCAGGCTGAATGCTTTCTTGAAGAAGCAAGCTAAAAAAAATTCATGCATATTAATATCACAGATAAGCCAATTATTATATAGAGTAGTAAATAAAAACAATGTGATTAATCTAAAGCTGGGAGCATAATAAAGCAAAATATATGATATTAAGATCAGACTGCTTTAGAAACAATATTATGAGTCCTTGCATTTTCCATGCAATTTGCTTAAAATTAATTTCCCAGTGTGCTGTCTTATTTTTGTCTCACCCACACGGCTAAGTTTTATGAAACCTTGATATTACTTAAAATCACAACCTGGAGAGGGAACTGTCTCTCTGCTCTAACGGAAGTGACGCACTGCAAGGCTTCATTGTCTCCTCGGCCACAATAATGTCCAGGTGCACTGGTGTCCTGGATTCCATGTTGGAAGGGCGCAGTGACATGCTGGCTTGGTTTGTAAAACTCTCAACATTCCGTATTACCTAATAATAACCGCGTAACAAAATAAGCACATTTTGAGCAATGTCTATGTGGTGAGCTCTTGCCATCATGCTTAAAATTTTCTTTTTCTTTTCATTTTTGACAAACCACAGTGACTTTTTTATAAAAAATATTTTTATTTATTTAAGAAGAGAGAGAGAGAGAGAGAGACAGACAGACAGACAATGGTTGGTCCAGGGCCTCCAGCCACTGCAAAGGAACTCCAGACGCATGTACCACCTTGTGCGTCTGGCTTATGTGGGTCCTGGGGAATCGAACCTGGGTCCCTTGGCTTTGCAGGCAAGTGCCTTAACCGCGAAGCCATCCCGCCAGGCCACACAGTGACTTTTTCAAAAATTCACTTGACATCACCCAAAGGTGAGGCACCTTGATCACCCCGTTGCATAGGAGGGACACTGAGCCACTCATGCAGGTGAGATCACGAGTCACTGGTGATGGTGGAGCTGAGCTTGACACTGGTTTGTCACACTTCAGAAAACCCCAGGGCTTTTAGGTCATATACAGCTGACTTCAGAGACCACTAGCTCCCTGTTATGTTATCTGAATGGTCATCAGGTAAGTAGATTTCCTGGTTGATTCCCTAGTCAGGTTTCAATGACATCACGGCATGACTGCGCCGAGATCACGTGGGCTGTGACAGGGATAAGTACCCAGGGCTAACCTGGAGTCCATCCGGCGAGCTCGGCAGGGCTGCAGAGAAAGTCCCGGTGAGGAGACAGTCCAGAGTGGGGAAGGGGAGTGCGGAAGGTCAGAGAGCGACGGGTTTCTGAGGCTTGCAGGAGGGCTCTTGGGCCTTGGTGACTGGGTGATGGGGAAGAGGAAGGAAGAGGGGTGGGGAGGAGAGGGAGGAGGAGGAGAAGGAAGAGGAGAAGGAGAAGGAGGAGGAGAAGGCAAAAAAAAAAAAAAAGAAGAGCAGGCAGGACATGGGAGCAGAAAATGCTGTTGGCCTATAAAACCTCAAGGTCTGCCGCCAGTAACCAACTTCCTTGCTAGACGCTCTGGAAGGTTCTCCAGCCTTCTCAAATAGCGCCATCAGCTGCTAACCAAGTGTTCAAACACACATTTTACATTCAAACTGCCACAGGGTGGAAGATGGGAGTGGGTGGCGCCTCCTGCTGGGCACAATGGAGTTGTTTATCTAGCAAGCAGCCCACCTCTCCCTTTTCTTCTTGACGGTGTAGGTGCTTGCTCCCGCTTCATTCTGGGCAGTCTCTTTGAGGGCACCTGTGTCTCTGCTTCCCTCACAAGCTCTGTCCTTCCTCTAGGCAAGTGCTGTGTTTTCTCCCCTATACTATCTTTCAGCTTTCCAGTTCCTTCCACCCAAAGCCCTCTGTGTTCTAAGCCACATTTCTGTGCTTGTCTCTATATCATTAAAGCTAGCCCGAGCTTCCCAGAGGAACAAAACCACAAGCACAATGCACACAGGCACACCTGCACATGACACAACTCATTATTGACCCTCTTACACAGCAGGGTCTCAGTAAGCCAGCCGAGGCCACTGTGCCCTGGAGGGGCTGGGAGCCCGGGACCCGCTCAGGCTCAGAAGCTAGACGCCTCACTGGTTCGAGTCCCTGTTGTCAAGGCCTGGAAGCTCACTGGACAGTCGCTGGTGTGAGTCCACACTGAAAGGCCGAGGCAGCTGACATCTAGGGTCCAAGGAGGTCAGCGGCAGCCCTGGACCCCCTTCTCAGAAAAGGAGCTTGCGCCAGCCCTCACTGCCTCCTCAGCTTCAATGTTGGCAGCTGAATAAAAGTCATTTTAGGGGGCTGGAGAGATGGCTTAGTGGTTAAGGCATTTGCCTGCAAAGCCAAATGATTCCTGTTCGATTCTCCAGGACTCGCGTAAGCTGCTTAAGCACAAGGGGGCGCATGCATCTGGAGTTTGTTTGCAGTGGCTGGAGGCCCTGGCGTGTCCTTACTCTCTCGCTACCTCTTTCTCTCTCAAGTAAGTAAATAAATAAAATATATTTATTAAAAGTCATTTTGATAACTCTGGAATGCTACCATGTGAGGGTCAAATAAAGCTGATCTCGTCCCTTTTGTGTGGTCACCAAACCCCCAGTTTGTGATCTCTGCTTAATAATTCCTTTGTAAAAATACAATTTATTTATGACAGAAAGAGAGAGAATGGGCTATCCAGGGCCTCCTGCCACTGCACATGAACTCTGGTGCCTCTTCATGTGTCTGGCTTTACATGGGCATTGGGGAAATCAAACTCAAGCCAGCAGAGTTTGCAAGCAAAGTGCCTTTAACCTCTGAGCCGTCTCTCTAGCCCGCTGACATATTTCTTCACACAACATGTCTGACCTGTGACACGTGTTCCACAATAGCTCTGAGTGTGGCCCAACACAAAATCATAAAGTTACTGAATACATTATGAGATTTTGGGTTTTTTTGTATTTTTATGTGTAATGATCATGAAGCTCTTGAGCATGACCTTCGTAGCTGACAACACTGAGGTGCCCCAGTGTCTAAAGGCTGGACCCTCCTGGGCCTTAGCGTTTGAACTGTGGCCCGCTGAAGAGTAAAATTAGGCACTGAACAGAGTTGAGTTTTGGTGTGAGAACTCTGCAGTGCTTTCTATGTGGAAAACAGATGTGTGGTATGAAAAAAAAAATCTAGCCAGGTGTTTCGGCACTACCCTTTAATCCCAGCATTTGGGTGGTGGAGGCAGGAGGATTGCTGGGAGTTTGAGGCCAGCCTGAGACGACACAGTGAATTCCAGGTCAGCCTGGAGTAGAGCAAGAACCTACCTCAAAAAAAAAAAAAAAAAAAAAAAAAAATCCAAAGGCAGGTTTGCACTGTGGCTCTTTTTATCTCCTTTTGCACATGTAGGTGTCACACACCCTGCATGCAGAGAAGCCACAAACTGGGTCATTTCCTTGGACAGTCAACTCTGAAACAAAAGCAGTTAAAAAAAAAAAAAAAAGGATCATTTCCCACGGGAGAAGCTCAGCTTCTCCTGCAAGCACACACGATTTAAGGAATTACAACATGGTCTGCCGAAAATGCACAATTCATGCATTCTAAATACAGAATTCTTATTAATTTCAGCAAAAATATCCTAAATCAGTTTCCTGTAAGAACACACTCAGTGGCCTAGTTTCCCTTAAGACAGACTTGACCTCTACAAAGAATGTGGTTATTTGTTTTAATTTCTTTCCCCCCTTCCCTTATGGATAGTCCCCCCTTCATTTTATAGAATTTAATAATGGGTGAAGTAACAAATGAGAAGATAAGAAGGTTCTAGAACACTCCAGGGCATACATGGGCATATAAACAGAGTGCAGCCATTCCCTAAAGTTTCATCCCTTGCCTGGACAATTTGACTTTATAATTTGGTCTCTCTGCTTATTACTAAATTTAACTTGCCTATGCGAGCGCGTGTCACTGAATTCTAGCAAATGGTAAGCTTGAAATGTAAGATGCCAAATTATCTATTTTATCTGTATTTCTGTCGGTTTACGTATCTGTCCATCCAGGTATTGACCTGCTTTTAACGTGGTCTATCAAGGCGGGCATGTCTGCGGCTCTGCTTCTCATCCTTCCTTGTTTATAGAGATCAGAGGCCCCTCCTCCCGCCGCCCCCCCCCCCCATTTCGAACTGCTCTGTCTTTTGCATCGGCAAATGCTCACAGTGGAGAGAGTACCTTTATTATTCCCTCTAAACTTTCTTTGTTCCCATCTCTGTCTTTTACTATTTCTACGGTGTCATCAGAAACTGACTGCCGGAGTGGGCCAATTAGCCTTTGTCTGTCAGTGCCAAGCCTCCGCGTCCCGAAGAAAGAACCGGCAAGGAGAGGGACGGGCCCTATTTCGTATGCGGCACTGCACCATGTCCCCACATACCGATATGGCACTCCTGACAAAGGACTGGTAGTG
Source organism: Jaculus jaculus (assembly GCF_020740685.1). NCBI lineage: Eukaryota > Metazoa > Chordata > Mammalia > Rodentia > Dipodidae > Jaculus > Jaculus jaculus. The sequence goes on from NC_059109.1 coordinate 131,154,799, forward strand.
ACAAACTTCCTTTGAATGTGTGCACGAATATACGCTGGGGGACAGAGCCCGGAGCAAACTGAACTGACCAGCCGTGGCTCTCAGAGCCGCCCCGCCCTTCCCTGTGCTGGCGTTGCCAACGGGCGCGTTCCTGGGACAGGGAGAGCTTGCAGTTCGCTCGGTGTCTCGGTCCTGCTTCTCAGCAAGCCAGCAGAAACTATCCTCTCCCCAGTTAGCATTTCTTAGTGCTTTCCAGAAGGAGGGGAAGGAGGCGCTGGCCTCCGGCGCAGGATTTGTGGAGCCCAAAATAAAAACACAACACCTCAGGCACCAAGACGAATAACTTATGATCGTCAGCAATATCAAAGTCGAGGCAAAGCACCTGCGATGGACAAAGTATTTGATTTTGAGATGGAGACAGGTGCTGGGTCCCTGCTGTCTCCATCCATTGGGCTCTATAACGGCTCAGCCCAGCCCTGCGACTGAGCCTTGCTCTTTTCCCCCCTCCCTCCCTCCCTTCCTTCCCTCCTCCCTCCCTCCCTCCCTCCCTCCCTCCCTCCCTCTCTCCCTCTCTCCCTCCCTCCCTCCCTTCCTTCCTTCTTTTCTTTCTCCTTCCTTCCTTTACTTCCTTCTTCCCTCCCCCTCCCTTCCTCCTTCCACATTTTTTTCTTGCCCAAGTTTTAGTTTATACACAAAAGAACACCAGATGGGCATGGTGACCCACGCCTTTAATCCCAGCACTCAGGAGGCAGAGGTAGGAGGATTGCCTTGAGTTCGAGGCCATCATGAGACTATATAGTTAATCCCAGGTCAGCCTGGGCTAGAGTGAGACCCTACCTTGAAAAATAAAAAAAAAAAAAAAAAAGAACACACCAGAGACAACCCCCCATTGATTGCCCACCTCCAACTTTAACAATGTCTGAAAAGAATGACAATTTCTTTTAATTTTTGTTTGCCTGCTGCGTGTTTGTGGGCAGAGACATGCCATGGAGCGTGTGTGCACGTCAGAGGACAGCTGTAGGTGGGTGCTCTCGCCTTCCGCTTGGTGGGAAGCAGAGTCTCTTGTTCACAGCTGGACTCAGCAGGCTGCCTGGCCCATGAGCCTCCAGGGAGTTTTCTGTGTGACCCACCTCCTGTCCTGCCACGGGCGGGCGCACTGGGATTACAGGTGCTAATGCTGTCCTGTCTGGCTCTATGTGGGCCCCGGGAATCCAAACTCAGGTCCTCACAGCAAGCACTATATGCACGGAGCCATTTTCCCACTCCTCGCAGGCCAATTTTGTTTCATCTATCCTTCAGTTTAATTTTAACTAATTATCTTTTTCAAGGTAAGATCTCACTCTAGCTCAGGCTGACCTGGAGTCCACCATGTGGTCTCAGAGTAGCCTTGAACTCACAATGATCCTCCTACCTCTGCCTCCCAATTAAAGGTGTTAAATGTATGTACCACCACACATGGGCTATTTTTATTTTATTTTTTTAGCTTACGCCTTGTGCACACCATTTTTCAAATTGAGAACTTTATCCCGACACTTCTTAGGTTAGTATACAAAGTCCAGGTCTTCATCATACATCTGTGTCGTTATATTTTTTTCCCTCTTCTCTTCCCCTCTCCCGCTGTCCTCTCCTCTGGCTAGCTTCTTTTCTTTCTCCAGTGAGTCCTCTGCTTTTTCATCTCTATTCCATTCCATTGCCATCTCTATTTCTCCCCTCATTTAATATCTTCCCCTCCCCTCTCATGATCCCCTTTCTAGTTTCATGGCCTAAATGCACACATATGATGAATACACACATATGTAAAGCGAGGTCCCACATATAACAGAAGACATGTACCATTTGTCTTTCTGAGGCTTGTGTATTTCAGTTAACATAAAGAGTTCCAGTTGCATCATTTCCCTGCGAATGTCATCGTTTCGCTTTTCTCCATGGCTGCATAAAATTTCCTTGTGTGTATGTACCATGTTTTCTCAACTCATTTGTTGATGGACATCTGACTCCAGAGACATGGGTTTCTTCAAAAGGATGATGGTTTGCTTACAGAATACAACAAAATCAAGGCACTCAGGCCCAGGGGCAGTCTAATCGTCTGATTCCAAAGCTCACACCTCTGCCTTACCGAGTTTGCCCCTCTGCTCTTGTATATTTGATGAATGGATGCCTTCAACAAAGAGTCTTCAGGTGGAAATTCAACAAGAGGTGTGAGAGCACCTTGGCTTGGGGTGACAGCCCTTTCCCAAATAATCAAGCCTACTGAGGCTAAATCACTTATTCAAGGTCATAGCAACTCTTTAACACAAAAGATCCCGTAAAAATTATGCAGATGGGAAGAATGGGACCTTGAGAGATCAAGTAACTCTCTTGAGCTTTCAGAGCTTGTATGTTAGTTTCTCATCGCTGAGACAAAATACCCGACCAGAAGCAGCAGCGTAAGAAAGGAAAAGGTCTATTCCCAGCTTCCAGTTCTGAAGGAAGCCCACTGCTGCAGGAAAACCATGGCAGGAGCAGACGGCTGGTGTCGTATCATCACAGCCGCAGGGAGGAACCCGCACACAGGCAGGCTATGCTGAAACACCTCAAGGACCACCCCTGGTGACAGGCTTCCTCCAGCATGGCTCCTCTCCCTACATGTTTAACAACTTTCCCACACAGCAGCCACTAACTGGTGATTCAGTATGCAAACACATGAGTCTATGGAGGGCATTTTATATTCAAACCACCACAGAGCCAGTAATCGGTTGAATCAGGATTTGAATCTAGGCCAAAAACCTGCACAGACCAGATTTGTAACCACCTATATACTGGGACGTTCTACATACAAATTTGAAAATATATTTGTACCAAAATGATATTCTAGGCTATGTAGACAATGTGGAGGATAATTATTCTCTTACTGTTTACCTCTTCATTGATCCTTTAAAAATGTTAAAAATTTATTTATTTGGGATAAGGAAGGAGAGATAGGAGAGAGAGAGAGAGAGAGAGAGAGAGAGAGAGAGAGAGAATGGGCACTCCATGGTCTCTTGCCATAGCAAATAAACTCCAGATGCATGTGTCACTTTGTGTATCTGGCTTTACATGGGTACTGGGGAATCAAATATAGGCTTGCAGGCTTTGAAAATAAGTGCCTTGAACTGCTGAGCCATCTCCCCAACCCCTCACTGACTTATAGAAACACTCACTGCATATACTTTCCAAGATTTTTCAAAAATATTCATGATAATTATGCATACCAGCACTACTTACTACCTTTTGGGATGGGATTTCTAGAAGTTTGCCATCTGTTAAGAAGCAGAACTGAGAACTTGGAAAATGTTGCTTAGAATGTGGTGATTTTGGTTCATGTTTAAAGTTCAAGACCGGGGTCAGTTTTCCCCACCAGCCTGGAATCCCAGCGACCAGGCGCAGTGATGCCACGCTGGCCACTCACCTGCATGCTGTCAAGGGCCAGGTCTCTGAAAGCTCTACTTGCATAGCAATTCTCAGAGCTCCCATAGGAGCCTCCTCAGCTCTTCCTCTTCCTTTCCCCCTCTCCTCTTCTTTCTTTTCTCTGCTGAGGATGGAACCTAGGTCCCTGCCTGTGCTGAGGAAGCACTGTATCACCGCACCCCATCCTATGCCAGACCAGCACCCCACCCCATCCCGATTCAGTTTCTTTTCCTGAAAACGACTCTCACAAGAGACTTTGGTTTTCCTTTTTAAAATTTTTGTTTTTACTTATTTATTTTTTTATGAGGTAGGGTTTCGCTCTAGCTCAGGCTGAACTGGAATTCTCTATGTAGTCTCTGAGTGGCCTTGAACTCATGGTGATCCTCCTACCACTGCCTCCCGAGTGCTGGGATTAAAGGTGTGCACCACAATGCCCGTTTTTTTTCTTCTTTTTTTCTTTTTGGTTTTTGGAGGTAGGGTCTCACTCTAGCTCAAGCTGACCTGGAATTCACTATATAATCTCAGGGTGGCCTTGAACTCACAGTGATTCTCCTACCTCTGCATCCTGCTGGGATTAAAGGCGTGTGGCACCACGCCTGGCTCTTTTGAAAATTTCCCTTTCCTTTCCTTTCCTTTCCTTTCCTTTCCTTTCCTTTCCTTTCCTTTCCTTTCCTTTCCTTTCCTTTCCTTTCCTTTCCTTTCCTTTCCTTTCCTTTCCTTTCCTCTCCTCTCCTCTCCTCTCCTCTCCTCTCCTCTCCTCTCCTCTCCTCTCCTCTCCTCTCCTCTCCTCTCCTCTCCTCTCCCCTCCCCTCCCCTCCCCTCCCCTCCCCTCCCCTCCCCTCCCCTCCCCTCCCCTCCCCTCCCCTCCCCTCCCCTCCCCTCCCCTCCCCTCCCCTCCCCTTCCCTCCCCTCCCCTTCCCTCCCCTCCCCTCCCCTCTCTTCTTCTTTTCTTGGTGGCTTTGCTCTAGCCTAGGCTGACCTGGAACGAGAGACTTTGGATAAGAAGAAATGGGTGAGAAGTACACTCAAGTTTCTCCCTCCATTTTTCTCTGTCTTGAACCCCTACTGGGAACCAGAACAAACAGGATCCTTATTAGTTTGTTTTCCTTCTGTGCATGGGAAGGTTCTATCTTATTTGGGGTTCTCTCAGAAGCAGAGATTGAGACAAATATTCCAGTGAAGTTGTATTTTTTATGAAGGGTCACACCAAGAGACATCCGGAAAGGGCTGAGAGTGAGACAGGGATGGGAGTGGAGTCATTTTGGCAGTTCCCACTAGCGAGGGACCGAAGCTTAAGGAGTCCTGGAAGGCAGTGTAGGAACCTGCCTCACAGTGGTTCTCCCAACAAGGGCGGGAGCTGGGATATAGATATACCATTGTTTGTTGAATGCTGCTTCTAGAGAAGACTTAACGCCTCGTAGTTCTGGTCTACCATGCATCGGCCAGGGAAACCCCTCAGGCAAGGAGAGACAAATGCTGTAGGTTTTAAACATCAGCATGAAGGTCTCAGGTGACAGGGTTTGGTGCTGACGGTGACAGACACGGTGTGGCAGTTTGAATAGATGGCCCCCAATATATTCACGGTGTTATTAGTTATTCGTTTGCATCTGCAGCCGCCTGGCTGGAGGCAGTGTCACTGGGTGGATCTTAAGGTGTGGCGGTGGGTTTGAGATTTCAATCTAAAGATATGCAAAGTGTGTCTAGCTGGAGTTCCTGAAGTGTGCTGTGCTATGTGTCTTTAGGCTTGTGCTTCTCTCTCTGTGTTTGGTCCTGTGCAGGCAGGCCAGCTTCTTCTGCCATTATGGAACTTCCCCTGGATCTGTAAGCTGCAATAAATATCCCTTCCTACCATAACTGTGCCTCATCTGGACGTTCATCTCAGCAAACCTGAAGCTGTCTGACACACATGGTCACCATGGGCTTTGCACACCTTCTGTGTGTGTGTGTGTGTGTGTGTGTGTGTGTGCCAGAAGTCAATGTTGCATGTCTTCCTCAGTTGATCTCTAGTTGAATTTTAAAATATTTTATTTATTTATTTATTTGATAGAGAAAGAGAGAGAGAGAGAGAGAGAGAGAGAGAGGGAGAGAATGGGCATGTCAGGGCCTCCAGCCGCTGCAAATGAACTCCAGATGTGTGTTCCCCTTGTGCATCTGGCTTATGTGGGTCCTGGAGAATCAAACCTTGGTCCTTTGGCTTTGTAGGCAAGTGCCTTGGCCACTAAATCATTTCTCTAGCCCCTAAAATTAATTTTTTAATTGACAATTTCCATAATTGGAGACAATAGCCCATAGGAATTCTTCCTTCCTCCCACTTTCCCCTTTGAAACTCCGTTCTCCATCATAAACCCCTTCCCCCTCTCAATCAGTGTGTCTCTTTTATTTTATTTTATTTTTTTTTTTTTTTAGGTAGTGTCTCACTCTAGCTCAGGCTGACCTGGAATTCACTATGTAGTCTCAGGGCAGTCTTGAGCTCACGACAATCTTCCTACCTCTGCCTCCTAAGTGCGGGGATTAAAGGCGTGCACCAGCATGCCCGGCTTCTCTTTTATTTTGATGTCATCATCTTTTCTTCCTATTATGATGGTCTTGTGTAGGTAGTGTCAGGCACTGTGAGGTCATGAGTATCCGGCCATTTTGTGCCTGGAGGAGCACGTTGTAAGGAGTCCTACCCTTCCTTTGACTCTTACATTCTTCCTACCACCTCTTCCACAATGGACCCATAGCCTTGGAAGGTGTGATAGAGATGATTCAGTGCTGAGCACTCCTCTGTCACTTCTTCTCAGCACCATGTTGCCTTCTGAGTCATCCTGAGGTCACTGCCATCTGAAAAAAGAAGCTTCTCTAACCAAAAGTGAGAGTAGCATTAATATACTACCATCTTAATTTTGAAACGTCACTTAAATGTTAGTTTAATGGGTGCACATGGCTGTGTCTGGGTGCCTTTGGCCTTCTTAGACAGGATGAGTGGCTTGATTTCTCAGCCCTGGCATGTGAACACCAGGGTATCTGCTCCGAGAAATGAAGTCGCGGTCACATGGAGAGAGCGCATTGAGAGGAGACCTCTGAGCTCAATCTCTTTCTCCTTGTCCACATGAGCCCCCGTAGCTCACCTTTTGTGAGCTTGGGGACTGGTCCTCTACCTGACTCTCATGTGGGAAGAGGAAAAACAATTAGGGGGAACCCACCACATATGAGTAATTCATTGCAACTTCTCTCACTCACCCACAGAGCTGAGCTTCTATTACTGCCATCTGGGAGTGAAAGATGGAGACTCTGGTGTGGGCGAGTGCCCCGCAACGCTGAGTCCGCAGAAGTCGGGGCCCTGCCTGCGGCTCTACATGGTGACAGTTTACAAACTGAAATTTCGCCTTTGAATAATTTCAGCTGCCAGAAAGTGAGAGAGAGCCTGCCGTTTCAGTCTGTTTTTTTTTTTTTGCTATGCATATGTGTGGCACGTGTGTGGAGTATGCACACGTGTGTACAGATGCTACAGATGCATGTGCTCTGTGTGCATAGGTGCGGAGGCAGGAGAAGAAGGTCGGGTGTCCTTTACTTCTCCCCACATACTTCCTTGAGACGGACTCTCCGGGAGCCTGGAGCTGCTGTTTCCAGGGACCAGTGAGCCCCAGTGATTCTCCGCTTCCCACAAGACTTGGGTCATAGGCACTGCGTGGCCACGTCTAAGTGTTCACGTCAGTGCTGGGGACTCGAACTTAGTCTCAGATTCTCTGAGGCTCTCAAGCTTACAGCAGGCATGCTTACCCACAAAGCCATCTCCCTGGCCCGAGAGCTTACTGCTGAGCTTCTGCAGTGGAGGCTGGACCTTGACTTGACACTCCAGTGACCTGTGGTCAAGGCCCCACTGGAAAACAGATGCGAAATGTGTTCTTTCGTCCCATGACTAGCAAACTGGCTGTTCCCTAAGGCTCAGATGGAGTGAGTGCTGGGTTCAGTGGTGAAGATGTAGTGAGTGACATTTTATCCTTGGGGGAAATGGACCTGGCACACACGCCAGCTGAGTGCCAGTGAACAAGGAGCTGCCATAGATCAACAGGCTGTAGGGGAGACTGATCCAGTCTAGGGGCTGGGGGGCTGGGCGGGGGAGTTCGGAAAGCTTCCTCTAGAGGTGCCTCTGAGCTGGTGCCGGGAGGGAAGGACAAGAGAGAAGGATGGGCACAGCAAGCACTCAGGGCATCCCAGACTGTGGCATCTGCCACGACTTTTGCTGAGTTTCTGGCTTACAAGCTTCCTCCTCTTTCTCCTTTTCCTTTTCTCTCTTTTTTGTTTTATTTTGTGTGTTTTTGAAACAGGGTTTCGCTCTGTTGTCCAGGCTGACCTCTGGCCTCCTGCCTCAGCTCCACAAGTGCTAGAATTACAGGAATGGGGTATCGTGCTCACGAGGAATCCGTGTGTTTATACAGATACACGTTTGTACTTGTGTGTGCGTGCGTGTGTGTGTTTCTCATGGAGGCCGGAGGACAACCTCTGGGCTTCAATCCTTGCCTTCCATCTCATTTGAGGCAGCCTCTCTTCTTTGCTGCTGCCATTCGCCAGGCTGGCTGGTGCATGAGCTTCTAGAAAATTCTTCTGTCTCTGCTCCCATCTTTTTTTTTCTTTCTTTCTTTCTTTTTTTTTTTTTTGAGGTAAGGTCTCACTGTAGCTTAGGCTGACCTGAAATTCACCATGTAGGCTCAGGGTGACCTTGAACTCACAGCGATCCTCCTACCTCTGCCTCCCAAGTGCTGGGATTAAAGGCGTGTGCCACCACACCCAGCTCTGCTCCCATGTTTTAGTAGGCGTCCTGGGATTACAGAAGCCTGCTATGGCTTCTGTCTTTTTATGTGGAGCCTGGGGGTCTGAACATAGGTACCCATACTTGCTAGCAAGCATTTTATCCACTGAGCAATCTCCCAAGTCCTGGGCTTTTTTTTTTTTTTTTTTTAAGGGTGTGTTTCTTAGCATGCCTATGCAGGTCTCTCCTAACTCCTTAACTCTCTTTTTTTGTCTTGTCTGCAGTGTGAGTGTCTCCTTGGCTTGTCCTCCCCCATCCTGTGCTACGCTGAGCCCTGTGAACCGTTCTGTTGTCTCACACAAACATCCCTGAGCTCATTTTTCTGGATATATCCATCTTCTCTACATTGGTCGCACCTTGAGGAATACATTTTATTTGTACTTTGTATTTCTAAATAATAAGCCATAGCATTTACTGTGCTTGTGAGGCACCAGATACTTTGCTTGCTCTTTTCATGCAATCCTTTATTTATTTCTTAGGATAAACCTGTGAGAGCATTTTCCACTCACTAGCATTCAATTATCAAACAATCAATGGGCACCGATTGCTACGCCAGACACTGTTCTAAATCAGAGTCAATAAGTGAGGACCCACCAGATACTACTTATATAAATAAAGCTTTATTTGAACATGGCCTTACTCATTTACTTACATGTTTCCATGCCACCATGGCAGGACCAGCAGAGAGGGTATGTGACCCACAAATCTCAAATATTTACTACCTGGTATTTTCAGGAAAAGCTGGTCAAGATGCTGGGAACAGCACAGACGAAAGGAGACGCAAGCCTTGGCCACGTGGAGGCTCACAGAGCACGCGTGTCGGAGACTGATTACTGAACCTTAGGCATGTGACCTCTCTTGGCTTCTCTTGCTGCTAGACATGGTCACGGGACAGCCCTAGCCAGTGGAATTTGAGCAGAGGTAGCGTGGGCCTTCTGTCGCTCTGGCCCGCAACGATCTCCTTGATGCGACTGCCAGGGTTCTTCGAGGACAGAGGTTAGCCTGGTAAAGATGCCACCTGTCAGATGGCAGCCCTCTGTCATCCTGGCCTTGACCGGCAGCACAGAGCTGAGAGCCTTCCTTCCATGTTAGAACACAGTCATCTGATAGACTGCTATATCAGTGAGAAATAAAGAGTTGTATCAGAGACTGTGTAGCCTGCCAAACCAAGAATTTACTACTTGACCTTTAGTATGAAAAAACCTCTCACCTGTTGACAGAAAATAGACTGGTTCCGTAACGCAGCTGCTGTGAATAGTGTCACAATAAACCTGGAAATATATAAGGTTTCTCATACAAAAAAAAAAAAAAAAGAAAAACCAAACTTGCCAATCCTTGCTTTAGAGCCAGTGATCAAATTCTATGTTTTTATGTGTTTGAGTATCTTGCATGTAGTTATACCTGTGGATAAGCACATGCATATATATACATATGCATGCATGGTATACACACATATGCACATATTATTTTTTTTAATTTTTTAAATTTATTTATTTGAGAGCGACAGACACAGAGAGAAAGACAGGTAGAGGGAGAGAGAGAGAATGGGCGCGCCAGGGCTTCCAGCCTCTGCAAACGAACTCCAGACGCGTGCGCCCCCTTGTGCATCTGGCTAACGTGGGACCTGGGGAACCGAGCCTCGAACCGGGGTCCTTAGGCTTCACAGGCAAGCGCTTAACCGCTAAGCCATCTCTCCAGCCCCATATTTTTAACTAGATGAAGTATTCAGTGTCGTTGATACCTGTCATATATCTTCTATTTATTTATTTATTTATTTTAAGGTAGGGTCTCACTGTGTTGCCCAGGCTGGAGTGCAGTGGCTATTCATGGCGCGATCCCACTCCTGATCAGCACGGGAGTTTTGACCTGCCCCGTTTCCGACCTGGGCCGGTTCAGCCCTCCTTAGGTAACCTGGTGGTCCCCCGCTCCCGGAAGGTCACCATATTGATGCCAAACTTAGTGCGGACACCCGATCGGCATAGCTCACTGTAGCCCAGATCTCCCGGACTTAAGCGATCCTCCTGCCTCAGCCTCCCGAGTGGCTGGGCCTAGAGGCACGCGCCACCGCGCCCGGCTCCTGTCGTCTACCTTGAGGATGTTTCCATATCCGAGCCTGCGAAGCTGCTTTGTTACCTGAGGGAAGCACACATTCTGGACCATATAGATTCGGTCAATCTTCTACTTGCTTGGCGAACATACAGGCTGTTTCCGATTTCTGTCCATCATCTTGAATGAGTCCCACATCGTCTTTGGAAACCCAATGGTAGTTGCCGTTCCTGTAACTTGTAGAACTCACAAGTCTTTTTTAGCAGGGAGGCTAACTTCATTCAGCATCATAGTTTCTTACACGCAGTAAACAGGACCAAAATATATCCGACGTTTTGGATCTTCATTATGCATTATACACTTAATTAAAATTCACATTGTTAGTAAAAGGTAAGGACTATATTAGACTGTGGCTGTTGGCATCATGATTCATATACATTTAAGCTTGAAAATCTGTTGTTACATTATGGTAGATATTTTTTTTTCTCCAGAAAGAAACACGAAGCTTGAAAATGTATTTTGAAAAAGACAGAAGGAGCTCTGAACTCAGTGGAAGGAATCCAGTGTGCCCCAGAGCAGATGATAAGTGTATGTAATTAAAAATGGAGCCAACGTCACACCTTTATATGGGTGCCGCTTCAAGCAGGCGGGGTTTTATTTTTTTCATTCTCTCTTTCTGAGAATTAGAACTGTGCAAAGCCAGAGGATGAGCGCATAAGGCATCAAAGTCCAGAACACAAGTGTGCACGCGGCTTCTAGCTTATAAAACCAAATGCTCAAGCTGGATGGATTGGGGGAGGAGTCCGGTTTAGGTGGGAGCACTCTGCTTCATCTCTGCCCGAAGTTCCCCTTTTCTTTTAGGCCCATTTCCCAATGTAAGAACCTTGTTTTAGATATTTTGACCCTAATATTCTCCCTTCGGAGGCTCACACCTGTCTGTGGGTCGATGTGCCTTTTCCACTTTGGTGTGTTTCCACGTATAAGCCCTGGTTTCTCACCCTCTCGACTTCACGCTCAGTTTATTTCATCTTGAACATCAAGGGCATGGCTGTGAGAAGCTGGTCGGCATTTTGAGGTGGCCTTGATTCCTACACATCTGCTGTTCCCTGGGACCCCCCGCCCCAGGGGATTGTTGTCCTGTCTTCTCCTTCCTGTCCCCAGCGTTTGCCATGGAGACTCTGAAATCTTTTATCCTTCCCTCCCACCCTTAGCCATGTTCCTTTAACGTCTCTTCCTTTGCTCATCCGTTCTTCATTTTTCTTCTCACTTGTTGCTTCTCTGGGACTGATGTCTTTATGCTCTGGACCATTTTGAGGGGCAGAAATCTACCATAATGTCACAGCACGTTTTCCAGCATCTGAGCTGGAGAGTGGTAGTTCTCCGCCTTTCCCAGTAACGGGATGTCCCAGACACGACCCAAGCACAAGCCATGAATAGCAGGACATATCCCAGCACTGCGTGCATGCGTGTGTGTGTGTGTGTGTGTGTGTGTGTGTGTGTGTGTGTGTTGGGGGGGTGTGAGGGAAAGCTGTGACCAATTTCTGGCTGATGGGAGGTAAGAAGTGCTTCCGGCCCCTCTGCTTGTGTGCGAAGGCCACGGCTTGCCCGTTTGCTGGACTGTGGCGGTGGTTCACTTGGATATGACCATGGAAGATGTGGCATTGACCTTGGTGGACTTGACAGTCAGAGACAATAGCGTCTCAGAACGTGCTGGAAGATCAATGCTCGCATCCTGGCTGCCCAAGGAAGGCAGAGGCAAGAAGGGTACATGAGCTGACTGTGTGTTTAACTCCAAGTGATGGCATTTATCTGCTATTAAGGTTTCTGCTGTTACATAGATTAGCGACCCGAGATAAAGAGAGCTATTGAGTTATAGAAAAAAAAAGTTGTATTTCTTACACACTCAAGTTTGTGTGTTACGGACATCATGTCTGCATGGCAGCCTAGGCCCGGGCTGGTCTCTGGGAACCGCAGCCGGGTTTAAGCACGTCAGTGACACCCACAGGTTTGTGTTTTCTTCCAAGGGGCCGTGGCCACGTGGGCACTGCAGCTTCTGTGCCCTCCTGGGTGCTCTAAGCTGTCCTACATCTGTCACTTTATTTCTGCAGAGTCAGATGGTCTTTCCTGAATTATTTTCAATTGTCATCATTTGTGATCTCCCGATAGCCTTGTCTTCCTGTATTTTCTTCAAAATAGACTCCCAGTCAATTTTTGGAGACAGCGCTTAGATTCTCTTGGTCAAAGTTAAGAACTGCAAGTGGCATAGTTGATCACTCAGCTGAGGAAGAAAAAAATAACAACAAATGGAATATGACTTTGTTTGAAAAATACCCTTTTTTTTTTTTTTTGAGACAGGGTTTCATGCAGCATGCATTGTTCTTGAACTCCATATGTAGTCAAGGACGACCCTGAACTCCCAATCCTCCTGTGTCCACCTTCCAAGTGATGGGATGACAGACCTTGTAAATTTGTGAGTTCCAGGTAGACTCCCCAAGATGTGATGTGAGGGAAAACTCTAGAGAGAAGCAGATGTAATCAGGGGAGAGGGGAAGGAAGAGCCCTCAAGGACGAGGCCTGCACTGGTCCCAGGGAGGAGAACATTTTGGGGTTTGCTGGAGATCCAAGTGGCCTTCAGGTCTCACAGAGGCCAGGCTGGGCCCTTCGTGGCCCCTCTCAGGTGTGAGGTGAGGCAGGCCACCCTGTGGGCGAGCTCAGTGTGTTCAGATGTTCTGGAAAATCCCAGCTACGAATCACACCTCCTTGTTACAGTTCCCCACTGCCCCCAATCCAGATGCCATGATCTTCCATGCTTTCCTTGTCGTCCTTGTGTGGTGAAATGTTGCCCACAGGCTTGTGTGTTTGAACCCTTGCTTGCCTGGTTTGGGCAGCTGTGGCACCTTTAGGAGGTGGGACCTCACCTGGAGGAAGTGAATTGCTGGAGTGGAGGGCTTTAGCCCAACCTGGCATCTGGCCTCAGCTCTGGGCCTCCTGGACTGCTGAGACGTGAGGAGCTCACAGTGACATGCGCCTGCCTCGTGAAGCCCTGATGCCATCCCTGCCACAGTGGACTCCACTCTCTATCTGCAAGCCAAGAGGCATCTCTGCTCTCTTATTTTGTTTATATTGGGTATTTGGTCACAGGGATGACAAAAGTAGCTAATACATTTTCTGACCCTCCTATTTTTTCATGCTTTTGCTACAGTATCGTGGCTAGGTTATAGGCCTGACAGCCATTGGACTCAATGTCTTGTGGTGAGTTTCCAAAACAATGACTTGGGTGAAAGGTTGGCTAGCTTTGCTTTAAAGGCTCAGAGGTGATGACAAGCTTTGTCTGTCATAGTTACTCAACTCTGCCTTATGAAGGCGACCACCTACAGTATGTGAATGAGTGGTTGTGGCGATGGGCCAGTAAAAATTAATTTAGAAAATCAGGTGGCAGGCCAGATCTGATCCAAGGGCTACACCTTGTTGACCTCTGCCTTAAAGGACTAGTCATGTTTTCATGTGTGCTTTATGTATGGTGGAAACAACCTTTAATATTAGTACTTTTAACATTGGAATGTGTAGCCGTCGGGTGTTTCTGTCTTTATCCCTCTTTTAATTATCATTCATACATTCCATATTTGACCTTAGAAATTCAACAAATCTTTTTCAAAAATTTTCATTAACAATTTTAATAGAGAGCGTACTGTAAGCTGGTCATGTTCACATCATGCGATCCTCTTTTGACCGTTCTCCCCTACCCTCATTCCATCGAGGCTCCTTCTCTTTCAGTGTAGTCCTTCTTCTGTTTTGTTGTCTCATTTTATCCTCCTCCATTCTCTATGTCGAAATGGTGATGGGACAGGCTGGAGAGATGGCTTAGTGGTTAAGGTGTTTGCCTAAGGACCCATGTTTGACTCTCCAGGTCCTATTTAAGCCAGTGCATGAGGTGATACAAGTATGCACGGTCACATGTGTACACAGGGGGCGCACGTGTCTGGAGTTCGATTGCAGTGGCTAGAGACCTTGGTGTGCATAGAAATCCCGTCCCCCATCCCCAACGAAAAGGGCTCAGAACAGCGCGGGTCTTGTGGGGGTGTTGGTAACCACTGTGGGATTATCCGCTGGGGTTTTGATGGACTTTCAGAGAAGTCTTTGGAGTTTATGGAAAGAAGAGGGTCAGAGAAAAAGAACAATGGGTTTGTTCATCAGTCTGACATTTCTAGAGACAGAACTTTGGAATCATACTTTCTTTGGTTAAAGGTGCAAGATTTATTCTTGTGAAGAGAAATCAGAGCATTGGCATTGCACCCGCTTTAGCGGTGGACACATGAATGACTAGGCATAGTGCTAAAGCAAAAGTGGTTTTTTTCTACCAGAGCATCAAGTTTTTGTCCACAAGTATTTCTATCTCTGTAAGGATAGAGCTCAAAGGAGTTTCTTCCAGCCGGATGTCACATTTAGATCAGTATTGACTTCCTGCCCATTTCTTTTTCTTTTTCTTTTTCTTTTTTTTTTTTTTTTTTGAGGTAGGGTCTCACTCTAGCTCAGGCTGACATGGGATTCACTATGTACTCTCATGAATTGAATTCACTGTGATCCTCCTACCTCTGCCTCCTGAGTGCTGTGATTAAAGGCATACCCCACCACGCCCAGCTTCTTGCCCGTTTCTACAGAAGTTGGTACAATGGGGCTGGAGGGATGGTTTAGTGGTTAAGGCATTTGCCTGCAAAGCCAAAGGGCCCAGGTTTGATTCCCCAGGACCCATGTTAGACAGATGCACAAGGGGACGTACACGTCTGGAGTTCGTTTGCAGTGGCTGGAGGCTCTGGCGTGCCCATTCTCTCTCTCCCTCTTTCTCTGTCAAATAATAAATAAATAAGTAAATTAGAAGTTGGTACAATGATTCAATTTATTTATTTATCTTTGTCAAGCCAACCCAGTGAAAAGGTTTTGGGTAAGGGTCAAATTCTTATTTTCTCTTTCTATGGGAGATTGTATTAGAAAGTCCTTTTCAGAGCCTTTGTAACTTCCTCTCTGGTTGTCATCTTGCTCCCCTGTGCTGGGATAGTGGGAACACTTCTTTTTCCTCTGTCTTCCCTAACCCTTCCAGTGACTCATGAACCCCTTTCAGCCTGCACATTCTGCATGCTAACCCTTTTAAAGCTCTGCCTTTAGGAGTATTTTCCATCCCTTGGGAGCTGGTCAGCGGTCCCCCTTTGTGTCCCTCACCTCATGAGAGACTCAGGCTACACGTACAAGGACCATGTCAGGCTCTAGGATGCCAGTGCCTTGCTGGGGTTACACACGCAGCCAGTGTGCGCTTAGAAAGCCTCGGCGTGGGGCCTCTGCACCGGCGTGGGACAGCGGGGACAGCAAGAGCCTCAGAGGTTGGTTCCAGAGCAGTGGACGTTAGGAATGGCTTCGGATAGCAGGCTGCTGACAGATAGCGACTCTAACCGAGATGAGGCCAAGCTCATGCCCTCTGACCCCTCGGCCCTCACGCACCATGATCCCCTGCAGGTCATTGGCTCATTATCCGAAGCAACTGGGACTTTCTCTGGCTGTCTGAGCATGCTTGTTGGAGCAGGTGGCAAGATAATGGGTGAGCGTGGGTGGGTAAATGCCTTGCTTTTGTTGTCTTGCTCCTGGTGGGGGCAGACACGAGATGTCTTCCCCAAAGGGCCTAATCCAGGTAGTCATGAAAATACTGTTGGTTTTCTTCTCTTTCTGGTCTCACTTCCCATTTTCCCAAGTGGTTTCTGGACGTCTCCTGTGTAAGTGATTCATACCCGGTGCCCATCTCAGCCTCAGCTCGAGGAGTTTGGCTGTGGAAAATACTTTTCAGGCAGCCTGGAGGTAGACCGCAGTAGGGGTGGCTAACCCGAGAGTTAGCAAGACCATCAAGCACCAGACTTCTGTCGCCCCCACTCCTCCCTTCCCAAAGGAGGCAATTCATGCTCTGGCTCCTCTTCTAATGACAGACACGCCTGCCTCTGCTCATGCGCAGTTGGAGGTATGTGGTCCCGGGGAAGAACGGAGGAGCAAAGTGTGGGAGGGATCTTTTCTTGCATCTATCTTTCCTGAAAAGCAGAAAAATTCATCTCCCAGAATGCACTTCTTCCTTTGCACGTATATGTGGTATGTGTGCCGACTCAAGGTGTTCATGCACACGTGTGTGTGTGTGTGTGTGTGTGTGTGTGTGTAGAGGCCCAAGTTTGGTTGCTGTGGGGTGTCTTCCTTGATCATTCTCTTTGTTTGATGGAGGCAAGGTCTCTTAGTTGAGCCCAGGGCTCGCAGATTCAGCCAGGCCATCTAGCCAGCTTGTCCAGGGGACCCACTGTCTCCATCTCCCCAGTGCTGTGAGGACGCTGGCCCCATGCCCACGTCGCATTTCCGTGAGAGCTGGGGAATCGAAATCTGATTTTCACACCTGAACTTTGTCCACTTCGGCCGTCTCCCCAGCCCTCAGAATGCGCCTCTTAGGTCTCCCGGTTCCCAAGCAGACCCCGGGGCTGGCCTGAATTGCAGAGGATGCTGGGTAAACAGATCACTTGTCTTCTTGGGCCCTGGCGACAGGGGCGGGCACTGGCAGTGAGTGTGCCTGACCACTGCCCTCACTCAAGCAGTTGTCTCATCCTCTTTTGAGGGAGTTTTGTGGTACATCTATCTGTTAGTTCAAAGAGGCCATAGGAAACCAAATGTGCTTCCAGAAAGGAATTTTAATCTGTTCATGGCTGAAAAGTTTAAATTTTGCAGCAAAAGTTTGAAATCTCTGCAAACGACAGAGATGAAAAGGTCGGTATTTAAATCTGTTTCCTTAACAGATGGCTCCCTGAGTGAGCTGAGCTCAGAATTCGCTTTCTGCGCTCAGCCGCTCTCCATAAAGCTGGTGGTGAGGTTTATGACATCAGCATGTCCCTGGGTGAAGTACACATGTCCGTGTAATGAGCTCTGCGTGTGATGCGGACAGGAAGGCGTCTTTGGTAACTGGGTGGATGGAGTAGTGTGTGGGTTAGAGGCTGATTGAAAATAACGGATGGAGATAAAGCTATATAAAGAGGAGGAGGAGAAAGTTACAGCTAGTTCAGGATGTTTCTAGTAGGATTTATCCACTCAATCTGGCTGTCACAGACCATTGTCCAGGGAGATGGAGACCTCTGATAGCTCAGGATGTCAAATAAAGAAGACCAGATCAAGTGGTTAAAAAGTACACATTTTTCTATTTAGGAACAAAGAAGTCTTTCTTTCCTCCCTGCCATAAACAGTTCCTCATTGAGAGCTATCAATCTCCTGCTCAAAGTCCGATTGCATACCTGGTGCTGGGTGGTGCATTTCAACAATAATTTTTCTCTTCTTTTTATCACACATACACACACACACACACACACACACACACACACACGCAGGGGGAGGGGGAGAGAGAAAGAGAGAAAGGGAGAGAGAATGGGCGCGCCAGGGTCTCCAGCCACTGCAAATGAACTCCAGACACATGGGCCCCTTTGTGTATCTGGCTTAGGTGGGTCCTGGGGAATCAAACCTGGGTCCATTGGCTTTCCAGGTAAGCACCTTAACCACTAAGCAATCTCTCCAGCCTGGTTTTTCTCTTTTTTTCACCAATAATTCCGAGTCTCAAAAAGAAAGAAAGAAAGAAAGAAAGAAAGAAAGAAAGAAAGAAAGAAAGAAAGAAAGAAAAGGTGTGATCCAGCACTTCTGACATCTCCAAGTAATACATCACAGTTCACTACAACAAAACCAAAGAATAGGGTTGGAATTTTGGCTCCATGGTACAGTGTGCCCTGGGTTCAGCTTTACAAACCAACCAACCAACCAACAACAACAACAACAACAGACCCCCAAACAAATCCAAATCCAAGGAATAGTCAACCAAGGGATTTTACCATGTTAGGTAGTGGTAGAAATATGGTGCTGGCTGAGGCACTTTTTGGGTCATGACAGTCTTGCAGATCCGGGGTGTGTATGTGTGTGTGTGTGTGTGTGTGTGTGTGTGTGTGTGTGTGTATTATTTGACCTGAAAAGCTAAAGAGATTTAAATTGATGTAAGGATGAACTTTTTCTATGGATGATACACAATGCTAAATTTTGAGGTCTCCCAAAGGCTGTGCCTCCTGAATTGGAGCTTGTGGTCAGAGGCGCATCCATCCTACTGTACCTGGCGTTGGCTCTCCTCAAGCACCTCACATACCCGCGGGCACTCACAGCTGCTGTACCAGGTCTCATGGGATAGACTGGTCCACTGGTAGCCACTAATCACAGGAAGTTCCTTCAGTTTAAAATATTTTATATTTATTTATTTGACAGAGAAAGAGGAAGAGGGAGAGAGAGAGAAACAGAGAGAGAATGAATGAGTGTGCCAGGGCCTTCAGCCACTGCAAATGGACTCCAGATGCATGCATCCCCTCATGCATCTGACTAACGTGGGTCCTGGGGAATCGAATCTGGGTCCTTTGGCTTTGCAGGCCACCAAGCCATCCCTCCAGCCCCTCCTTCAGTTTAAATTTACACTAATAATTACAATTACAAATTCAGCCCCTCTGTTTCACTAGCCACGTGTCGAGTGTTCCATAGCCAAAAGGGGCTAGTGAATTGCAGAAATGCAGAGCAGAAGAAATATCATCAAATCACAGAAAGTTCTATGGGTTGATCTGGATTAGGCATGAAATGGGACGGGTACAGCGGGACACGGGGATGGAGCGAACAGAGCACCTCTCCCTGCTGCTCTTGTCAACGAGCTGACAGGCACAGGGCGGGGATCAGGAGCGGACACGTGGCCTGTTAGTCCTCGTATAGAACATGGCCTTGGTTTACGGAGGAGGCGGGAGAGGATTATGATCACAGCATATTGTCAATACTTATAGAAGGTTTCGATAAGACGTTTAAAAGAAATGGCCCTTGTTTAAAAATTTCAGGGTGCGGGATGGGCAGATGGCTGATTGGATAAAATGCTTGCTGGGCAAGCATGCAGGTTGGAGTTTGGATCCTCAACACCCATGGACAAGTTATTGTGGGGCTGGAGAGATGGCTCAGCGGTCAAGGCACTTGCCTGTAAAGCCTGATGACTCAGGTTCCTTTCCCCACCACCCATGTAAAGAAGCAGTGGCTGGACGCCCTGGCATGTCCACTCTCTCTCTCTCTCTCTGTCTCTCCATCCCCATCTGCTTGCAAATAAATAACTTTTTTTTTGTTTTTTTTTTTGAGGTAGAGTCTCACTTGAGCTCAGCCTGACATGGAACTCACTATGTAGTCTCAGGGTGGCCTCGAACTCATGGCAATCCTCCCACCTCTGCCTCCCGAGTGTTGGGATTAAAGACATGTGCCACCACACCTGGTATAAAAATATTTTTTTTTTAAAGTTAATGTGGAAGCCGGGCGTGGTGGTGCACACCTTTAATCCCAGCACTCGGGAGGCAGAGGTAGGAGGATCGCCATGAGTTCGAGGCCACCCTGAGATGACAGAGTTAATTCCAGGTCAGCCTGGACCAGAGTGAGACCCTACCTCAAAAAACCAAATAAAATAAAATAAAATAAAATAAAATAAAAAAGTCGATGTGGAAGGCTGGAGAGATGGCTTAGTGATAAAAAGCACATGCCTACAAAGCCTAAAGACCCAGGTTTGATTCTCCAGGTCCCATGTAAGCCAGATGCACAAGGTGGTGCATGCGTCTGGAGTTCGTTTGCAGCGGTTGGGAGCCCTGGTCTACCCATTCTCTCTCTTCCCCTCTCTCTTTCTAATAAATAAAAATAAAAAAATAAATCTTTTTAAAAAGTCAGTGTGGCAGTATGGGCCTGTAACTGTAGCACTGGGCACGTGGAGACAGGAGGAGCCCCTGAGGCTTGTTGGCTAGTGAGTCTGGCCGAGTCAGTGAGCTCTGGGTTCAGGGAGAGCCCTCGTCTCAAAGAAAATCAGAGAAGCTGAAGATGAGACACTTGATGTCAACCTCTGGCCTTCACATGCCCATGCCCACTTATTCATGTGCACCTGCTGTATGTGCCGCATACATACATGTACACCAAACACACACACACACACACACACACACACACACACACACACACACACACGCTCAGCATCTTGGCTGGGCATGGGGCGCATGTACTTGCAAGGCTGATGGGAGTGTGAGTTCCATTCTAGCCTGAGCTACATCGTGAGAGTCTGTTACAGAATAAAACAACACAACAAAAAATCCAAGAGCCCGAAAGAGCATTAGACCAAGCACAGGGCTCTTCTAACACAAGCTGCGCATTCAACCCAGGAGTAATGGACCAACGTTTGCTGTTTCTGTAGTCACAAAAGCTAGGCACTTATACCAGCCTAGATGCCCACCCACACATGAATGGGTAATGAAAATAGGGTATCAATCCATAATGAAGTTTACTCAGCAGTACAGAGAAACAAAATTGTGAAATTCACGGGAAAATGGATGGACCCGGAAAGAGTTATTATGAAGCGAGGTAACTCAGAGTCACGTTTTGATAGTCGAGGAGGTCCCGGGTCAGTCTAGAGCGTGACTAGAAAGTGGAGGTATCCTGAGGCCGTGAAGATGAGAGGCAGTTTCTCGTAAGGATCTGGCTTAGACAGTCGCACGGGGCGTGCACGGAGGATGCAATGAGTGAGGAAGGTGGGCAGGCTTATATTTAGACCTTAGCGCTCAAGAGCAGAGGAGAATGCATACTAGAACAGACTAAGGTACTGACTATTTCAGCCATTATGCCAAGTCAAAGCGCTATAAGGAACAGAATCAAAACAAATATGTTAAGTTATTTGCATATTTCAGTAGAACAGAATATAGCTATTTGGGTAGATGTAGTTATATTCTTTTCTTTTCTTTTTTCATAATTTTTTTATTGACAATTTCCATGGTTATAAAAAATATCCCATGGTAATGTCCTCCCTTCCTCCCTCCCCCCACTTTCCCCTTTGAAATTCCATTCTCCATCATATCCCCTCCCCCTTTCAATCAGTCTATCTTTTATTTTGATGTCATCATCTTTTCCTCCTCTTATGATGGTCTTGTGTAGGTAGTGTCAGGCACTGTGAGGTCATGGATATGCAGGCCATTTTGTGTCTGGGGGGAGCACGTTGTAAAGAGTCCTACCCTTCCTTTGGCTCTTACATTCTTTCCTCCACCTCTTCTTCAATGGACCCTGAGCCTTGGAAGGTGTGATAGAGATATTGCAATGCTGAGCACTCCTGTCACTTCTTTCCAGCACCATGATACCTTCTGAGTTGTCCCAAGGTCACTGCCATCTGAAAAGAGAAGATTCTCTACCAAAAGTGAGTAGTTGTATTCTTTGGGATATCCAGTATTGTAGGATTTTCAAGAACAAATGGCATAGAATAATGACTTTTAGGGTTTCAAAGATTTTTTAAAAAATATTTTTATTTATTTTCAAGTAGAGAGATAGAGCGAAAGAGGAAGACAGAGAGAATGGGCACTCCAGGTTCTGCAGCTGCTGCAAACGAACTTCAGATGCATGTGCCACCTTGCGCATCTGGCTTTGTGTAGGCCCTGGGGACTCTAACTTGGGTTGTTAGGCTTTGTAGGCAAATGCCTTAACTGCTAAGCCATCTCTCCAGCCCCTTTAGAATTTCTATACAGAGGAAAACATTGTTCCAATGCATTTGATCTGCATTTTGACTAAGTCATATGTACCGTAAATGTTTGGTGAGCTGTAAGTTTATACTATTTCCATAACTAAAATAGATGTGTTTTGTTATTTTTATTATCTATATTTTTAGTTAACATACAGCATTTTAGGTGTCATTATGGCATTTTCTTTTTTAAAAATTTTTTATTTTTTATTTATTTATTTGAGATCAATAGAGAGATAAAGAGGCAGAGAGAGAGAGAGAGAGAGAGAGAGAGAGAGAGAGAGAGAGTGCAGAGTGGGCGTGTCAGGGCCTCCAGCTACTGCAAACGAACTCCAGATGCGTGCGCCCGCTTGTGTGTCTGGCTAACGTGGGTCCTGGGGAACCGAGCCTCGAACCGGGGTCCTTAGGCTTCACAGGCAAGCGCTTAACCACTAAGCCATCTCTCCAGCCCCATTATGGCATTTTCAAGCATAATTGTTTCAGCTGATTTTCTCTCCCCTACCGTCCCCTGACTCCCCATTCCCTTGTGTCCCCCATCTGTTTGTGTGTCACGTGTGTCCTTTTACCCTTCCTTCACCCTCCTTTCTCGTCATCTCCTATTACTCACCTAAAGGTTTTATCTACATTTGTATTCTTTTATATGCATATAGACATAAAGATAGCGCAGGTTGGATGTGTCTATGAGGGAGAGCATGTGGCTATAGGCTTTCTGAGTTTGGGTTACCTCACTTAATATCATTCTTTCCAGACTCATCCAACTTCCTGTGAATTTCACGATTTTGGTTTTTTCCAACTGCTGAGTAAAATTTCACTATGTTATCTATGCCGTATTTTCATCACCCACTCATGCGTTGCTGGGCTTATGGCTGGTTTATTTTCCTAGCTTCTGTGAATAGAGAGGCAATGAACACGGGTGAGCAAGTGTCTCTGTGGTAGAGTGTGGAGTCCTTAGGGTGTGTGCCCAGGAGGGGCTGAGCCCTATGGGAGGCCCATGAGCAACGTCTACGTGGCTTTCCCCAATGGTTGCACTAGTTTGCACACTTACTAGCAGTGCAGCACAGAGCTTCTTGTCTCTCTGCATATCCACCAGTGTAAGTGGTCAGTATTTTTTGTACTAGCTCACCCTAACTTTTTATGTTTCTTATTTACTTACTTATCCTTTTGAGTTTCTATTTTTTTATTAATTAGATTTGTACTCAGTGAATACAGTCAATTTGGTACCATTGTTAGGCTCGTCCATGTCCTCCCCTCCCCCCATTGTTGAGGTATATGGGTCATGCATTGTGGGATTAGCCCTTAGTTATGGGTAGGAGGAAATGTCTCTGCATATCATGACCCAACGTGCGGCTCTGACATTCATTCCACCCCCTCTTCTGCAAAATTTCCCTGAGCCATGTTGGGTTCATTTTGGGTCTGCTTCAGTGCTGAGGTGTCGGGGGCCTCTGGGTCTCTGACTCTCTGATTTGGTAGGAGTTGATTGTTCTCTGTGCTGATCTCCTTCACCCTTGTGCTGGTACCCGGTTTACCAAGAACACAGCACCCTTGCTTGTTTCGCCAATTATTCTTAGT
Source organism: Jaculus jaculus (assembly GCF_020740685.1). Lineage (NCBI taxonomy): Eukaryota > Metazoa > Chordata > Mammalia > Rodentia > Dipodidae > Jaculus > Jaculus jaculus. Next base: position 131,178,207 of record NC_059109.1, read on the forward strand.
TTCAGCCGGGGCCCTTTTGAGGTATGATGGGGTGGCTGTCTCCTTAGGATCCGCGTCTATCTTTCTTTCCCCGGGACAGACGGAGGAGAGGCCCAGGAAGCGATCCGGTCTGAGCTCCCGTTAGCTGCAGCCACGTGGAGGAAGCAGGCAGCGGCGGCACTGGGCCAGGGAGATGGAAGATTCCCGAGTCCCCCGGTGTCAGGGAGGAGCGGTGTCTCGCTGCCTCGCGTGCGCTGCTTCCTGCGAAGGTGTCTCGTCAACAGAAATGCTGATTCTCTGGCTTTCCGGGATGCTATCTTTAGAAATGACATTTACGTTCCCGCAGATCAACACCGCCTGCTTAGATCCAGCTCCCGAGCTTGGCTGTGACAGCGGCGATGTGGCTTTGATTCCCCGGGGGCCCCCTTGCTTAGCTCTTGGGAATTAGCAGAATTAAGAGGCGCCTGAAATTTGGTAGATGAAAATAGTTTAATGTGGTAAATGTGTATTTTCTAAAGGAGGTCAGAAAAAAATCTGTGTATGTGGACTTTCAAAAAGGTGGTTGGGGCGGCGGTGGGGAGGGAGCGGGAAATTTATCCCACGTTGTCCTTTCTGCCTCGCTCATTTATCATACCTTCAAGAACCTATTCCTCCCCCTCCCCCCAGCTCATTTTGAATCTAAAAGTTTCTGATGCCTTACTGACAGCTCAAGTGCTGACGGAAGCTGCTTTTCTTTTGCAGGAAGACACCGTTTCCCTGAACTTCGGGCCTGTGCTATGGGTATAGATAGCCCTGTCGGGTGGCGCTGGGAAATTTTAAGTGTTACTCTGACATCTTTCCGTGGTGGCAGAACTCTCACGACCACTGGTCACAAAGGAAAGGCACACATATCTCATTTCCTGGTCGAGGCAGGATGGCTCCGGTCTGTCTACGGGATTACTGATCTACCCTTGGTAGTAATGCTCTCTGGAACCCATCCTGAGATGTTTATGAAATCATGGGCATGTGTCACCACGAGAGGGCGGTATGCACTCTCTCCAAGAGCCCATAAAAATTACACGTCTCCCTGCTATTGCTAAAAGGATTTGTCTGGCAAAGGGCAAACCCATTAGGCATAAACATTCAGCTTTAAAAAAATTTTTTTTCTTTTTTTTTTGCTGTTGCCTGTCATAATGGAAACAATGATTTGAAAGTTCTGATTAAACCTGCAAGATTTCTTATCCAGTGTATGTCTTCAAGCATTTATGTCCAGAGTTTCTTTCCTTCTTCTTCTTCTTCTTCTTCTTCTTCTTCTTTTTCTTTCTTTTTTTTTTTTATCTCCTCCTGTGCAAGGCCCAGCAAGCGAGACCCAGGGAAACGTTTAGGACTTTGTATAAGGAAGCTTTCTTTGCGCTCGGTGTGGAAGCTCTCACTTGAACACAGGTGGTCATGAAGTAACAGGAAAGTGTTTATATACAAAATTTTTAAAAGGGCTTTTTTCCCCCCAAAGGAAAAGAATGTTCTAGTTAGTCCAAAATGTGCTGGGAAGTCCCTACTGATCAAAGCCTAATGCAACCGTGAGGACTTAGTGAGTCACTTTTCTTGTGTGGGCATGCGTGTTTGCATGTTGGTGTGAGTGTGGGCACATGTGTGTGTGTGGACTCATGTGGAGGCTAGAGGTTGACATTGAGTAGCCTTATGTATTTACTAAAATATTTTATTTATTTGAGAGAGAGAGAGAGAGAGAGAGAGAGAGAGAGAGAGTGAAAGAAGCAAATAGAGAGTGAGAGAGAGAGAATGGGCACACCAAAGCCTCCAGCCACTGCAAATGAACTCCAGACGCATGCGCTACCTTGTGCACATGGCTTATGTGGGTACTGGGGAATTGAATTTGGGTCCTTAGGCTTCACAGGTAAGTGCCTTAACTGCTACACCATATCTCCAGCCCTATTAAAATATTATATTCATTTGTGTGCATGTGTGTGTGTGTGAGAGAGAGAGAGAGAGAGAAAGAGGGAGATAGAAAGAGAACAGGTGGACCAGGGCCCGTTGCCACTGCAAACAAACTCCAGGTGCACATGCCACTTTGTGCATCTGACTTTATGTGGGCACTGGGGAATCGAACCTTGGCCAAAAGGCTTTGCAAGTGCCTTTAACCGCTGAGCCATCTCCTCAGCCTCCATCTTATTTTTCCAGACAGGAGTTCTTGCTGAACCAGCCATGACCCATAGATTCAGCTAAACTTGCTAGCCAGGAGGTGCTGAGGACCCTCCTCTCTCTGACTCCCTAAAGCTGTGATTATAGGCACATGACACCATACTCTTCCTCTTAGGTGGGTGCTGGAGATCCACACTTACGTTTCTGTGGCAAGCCCTTTGCCCACTGAGCATCTCCTAAGCCTTGTGAATTACTTTTTCATACCTTTTTTTTTCCCCCTGAGATATCGAAAACATAAATCCTTGTACACACGGCCCTTGCTAAGCCAGCAAGCAAAGGCCAGAGGAGACATTTGCACCTGAGGTTCACATTTTACATCTGGTCGGCTGTTCTTCTGTTCCTTCTAGAATATCAGGGATTGTTTCACTTGTGGATCTGGTACTGTCACATTGGCAGGATGATGTGGGATTGGCAAAATTATAAGTGGGTCACAATACTGCCCACATCCTCCTAGTTCATGAGTGAGGCTATGAAGAAAGGATCTGGTAGGCTCATTTATTTTAAAGCAAAATTCAGCAAATAAGTTGTTAGCTTTAGAACTACCGGGAAGGGTTGCCTGTGGCCCTGCGGCTTTCGGGCTGGCTATCATGGAGCATGCTCTTCAGCATGGGGTTCTCTAGAGAGCAGTGAAGACTGAGGTTCTTTCTGGAGTTTTCTGAGGCGATGGATCACCACCTAGGCAGCTGCAAAAGTCAGGGAGGGTAGCTGATGTTCCCACAGTGGGGCAGGCAGCGTGAACACTTCAGCAAGGAGCCACTGTTTCCTGCTTCATCCTGAGAGCTGGCATCCGGCGCTGACTATGGGAAAGCCTCTCTCCTTTTCTAAACAGAAGCATCCCAACTGAGCGCAGCTATGGATGTCCGGTCTGTGTATTGCTGATTGACAGAGGATTTCAAACTGAAATAACTCCCGGGATGGTGCCGTAGAGGCTGCAGAAAGCCCAGGGTGGCGATTCTGAGCAAAGCAGCAGGACGAGAGAAACCTTATCACCCCATGGTACCCAACTGGGGTCATCAGGCTCCAAGGGGATAGTTGGAGCCATTTTGTCCTTTGCCCGTCTATGTGGGTGTGATGTGTATGCAGGTTTCTATATGTGTGGGCCTGTGTGTACGTAGGTGTGGGTGTGTGTGTACATAGGTGTGTGCACATACGTGTTTATGTGTGTGTGCAGGTCAGAGGTTGACACTGGATATTCTCTCATTCACTCTCCACCTAAGTTTTCTTTTTAAAAGATATTTATTTATTTGAGAGATAGAGATAGATAAATAGATAGATAGATAGATAGATAGATAGATAGATAGATAGATAGAGAACGGGCATACCAGGGCTTCTAGCCACTGCAAACAAATTCCAGTTGTACGCCCCACCTTGTGCATCTGGCTTTTATGGGTACTGGGGAATCAGACATGGGTCCTTAGGCTTTGCAGGCACGTGACTTAACTGCTAAGGCACCTCTCCAACCCTCCACCTTATTTCTCAAGACAGGGTCTTTCACTGAACCCAGAGTGCACTGATTTGGCTAGATTAGCTAGCCAGTGAGCCCCCGAGATGTTCCTATCTGTGTCCCAGTGCTGGGATGATGGGTGAATGCTGCCATGCTGAGCCTTTATGTGAGTGCTGGAGATCTGAACTCAGGTCCTCACGCAACCTCTTTCCCCACTGAGCCATCTCCCTGGTCCCTTTGCCGAGACTGTTTTGATTGCTGTGATCTGTGGCATCTGGGGAGGAGGGACCAGCAGGGTTGCTAAGCATCCTAGACTGCACTTGACAGCCCTCAAAACAACGGGTTACTGATGTCAGGTGTTGACAAAGCTCTACTGAGAAGTGCGATAGACATTATCAGATAGGCAGGAAAGGAACTTGAAGGTTGGCCTTAGAAAACTGAACAGCAGCCAGTTACTTGGGCTTCCAGTACCAAAGCACTAAGTTCCAGGATGTGAGTGAGCACGTGGCCAGAGGAGATGTTCAGGTGACGTGAGACGGGGGGGGGGGGGTTGGGGGTGAGGGGGGAAGGAAATGCTATGAACTGTCAGGAGCTTGGGGCGGGGCCTTGCTGCAGCTCTGTGCCACTGTCTTCAAACCCTGACATGCCAACTCAGAGGCCCCTGGACACATGTCCCCAGAGCAGGCAAATGGCAGACTCTGATTGGGACCTGGGAAGCTCATCAGCTGTGGTCCTCAACCTGGGGTGATTTTGTACCCATGGGGAGCATCAGTTATGTCAGGAGACACTCCGGGGGGTCATGACTAGATCAAGGCTTCTTCTGTCAGCCAGGGCAGAGGGCGGGGGGTGCTGACTGAGGATCAGGGCAGAGCAGCACCCTCCTGTGCCTGGAGTCACAGAAACTTGCTGCTGTGGTTTGAATGGATGTCCCCCAGTAGATTCAGGTGCTGGCTTGCAAAGCCTGCTGGCCTGAGTTCACTTCCCTAGTACTCATGTAAAGCCAGATGCACAAAGTGGTGCATGTGTCTGGAGTTGATTTGCAGGAGCAAGAAGCCCTGGTGTGTGCATACATTCTCTCACAAACAAACAAACAAATAACTATAACAGATCTTCCCACCCTCCAGTATTCCACAAGTGACAGGAATGAAGGATGGGAATGATATATATTGTGGGTTTAAGGCTGGGTTGTGCATTCATTCACACTTAAAGGGACGGCTCTGTGCCTAGATGCAGACTCCTAGACAGAAAGAGCCAGCTGGGGCCATGCTTGTTCTTCCTCCGGGCACGTGTTTCTCCCCTCGCCCTCAGTGAACCAGGATAAGCAGGTGCCAAACGGTCCTGGCAACTGAACGATTTCCAGAAGGGACGTGGCCAGTCTCGGCAAGATCTGGAGGTGACAGTGACTTCACAGACGCCTCCAGAAAAGAGCCAGTGGGACCACCTGCCAGGGGACGGACAGGAAAGACAAATGCGACAATGGGGAGAGCTTGAGGAAGAGCTCGACGGAGGGGTTCGGATCCCAGCCGCACCACTTCCTAAACTGGGACTGGGGCTGGCGGCTCACTCCTTTCAACTGTAGTTTCTGCTTCTGTCCAGTGGAGACAATCGTAGCTATTTGTGTTACTTCAATGTAACTGTGCATAGAATAGAATAGGGGACTCTCGGAAGATGTAGCTTGGTGGGTAGATTGCCTATCTATTATGTACCACACCCTGGGTTTGAGTCCCAGAGCCCCCCATAAATAGGGTGTGGTGCATGTCTGTAATCCCAGCACTTGAGAGGTGGAGACAGGAGGATCAGAGGTTCAAGGTCATCCTTGCGCTATGTAGCAAGTTCACAGCCAGCCCTGATACATGAGAGTCTGTCTCAAAAATATAGTAAGTGGGGCTGGAGAGATGGCTTAGTGGTTAAGCGCTTGCCTGCCAAGCCTAAGGACCCCGGTTTGAGGCTCGATTCCCCAGGACCCACATTAGCCAGACGCACAAAGGGGCGCACACGTCTGGAGTTCCTTTGCAGTGGCTGGAGGCCCTGACGCACCCATTCTCTATCTATCTATCTGCCTCTTTTTTTCTCTCTCTGTCGCTCTCAAATAAATAAATGATAATAAAAATATATATAGTAAGTGCTTAATAAATATCACCGCGGTCCCTGCCGCGATCCCCCTCAGTGTGCTGGAATCTTCATCTGAGCAGAATCAAAAGCTTTCCCCTGTCCTTACTGCTGGTCACACCACATGCTTGTGCTGCAGATCCCCTGAGAAACCAAGCGGGAGCTGAGCTAGAGGGTCCCTTCCTGTTGACCAGCTGTCAGGGTGCTGGAAAGAGCTGTGCAGCCAGCTGGTGGAGGAAAATCAACAGTCTTAATCAGCAGTGGACCCTGCAAGCTTTATGGCTGGCCAGCGAGGCCAAATGTACCAACTGGTACAATGGTGGCATGTCTGTTACGGGGGAAACCAACTATTCCCTGCTTGGACCTGAGCCCTCTCCATGGGACGGAATTCATGCCTGATACTGAAAACCTAGTTAAAAGTCTATGGCTGGGAGGTCAAAAGCCCTAGGGAGGAAACTACTACTGTTGTCTGGCTAAATGGATATAGTATGCCCACCCAACTGCCTTCTAAATACTTATGTTTGTGCCTGTATTTTAATACTGCTCTCACTTAAAAAAATTTTTTGTTGTTGTTACTTTTCTTTATTTATTTGAGAGTGACAGGAAGAGAGAGAGAGAGAATGGGTGCACCAGGGCCTCCAGCAACTGCAAATGAACTCCAGACGCTTGCGCCCCCTTGTGCATCTGGCTAATGTGGGTCCTTGGAGAATCGAGCCTCGAACCTGGGTCCTCAGGCTTCACAGGCAAGCGCTTAACCACTAAGCCATCTCTCCAGCCCAGCTCTCACTTTTGGTTAGAGAAACATTGCTTTTCAGATGGCAGTGACTACTGGGGTGATTTAAAACTTAGCAAAGTGCTGGGAAGAAGTGACAGAGGAGTGTTCAGCACTAAGGGAGACATCTCTATCTCACCCTCCAAGGCTCAGGGACCATTGTGGAAGAGGTGGAGGAAAGAATGGAAGAGCCACAGGAAGGGGAGGAATGCCCACCATGCTGTCTTCCAGACACAAAGTGGCCTTGATATTCATGACCTCACAGTGGCTGATGCTTCCTACACAAGACCTGCAGAATAGGAGGGAAGAAATGATGATGTAAAAATAGACGAGAGACTAGTTGGAAAGAAGGAGGTTATTTAATGGAGGGCGGATTTTGGGGGAGTGGAAGTAGAACTTTGAGAACACTGAGTCAGTACCATGGGTCTGTGGAGATAAAAGCACTGTAGAAGGCTGGCCCCGTCAGGTCTGAACATGCTGACCGAACACCTTCAGCAATCTGGCATTTAGAACCCATGGGTTTTGTTTCTCTGTCCCACACCGTGACAACACCTTTACCCTTTTCCTCTAAACCTTTCTCAAAAACTGCGATTTTCAGCACCTTAACTTTCTCCCCTTACCCCTACATCTCCAACTACTTGTATGAACAGTACAGTGGAGGTCCTAAAAGTGGGTTGACGTGAATAGTTGGTCCTGGCCTCAAAGCTAAACTGTGGCCAAGGCCTGGCAATGCTCAGTGAGAGGGAAGCAATGTCTGAAGTTAGATCACAAATGGGAAAGCCTGGACGCCAGCTTGGGGGAGAGAGGAACGGGAGGAGTTGACAACAGGAGTGAGCAATCTGCTTTTCTTTTCCTCCCTCCCTCCCTCCCTTCCTTCCTTTCTTCCCTCCTCCCTTCTTCCCTCCTTCCTTCCCTCCTCCCTCCTTTCCTTCCTCTCTCCCTTCCTTCTTCTGTTCTTCCTTCCAAGCAGAGTCTCAACCCTAGCCCAGGCTGACTTGAAACTCACTCTGTAGCCCAGGCTGGTTTTGAACTTATGGCAATCCCCCTACCTCAGCCTCTTGAGTGCTGGGATTAAAGGCTTGCACCACCGAACCTTGCTAGGAACAGGCCGTTGTGTAACCCCAGTGGATTAAAGGTGTGCAGTGCCGCACCTCACTCAGCAGGGAGAGAATACACAGAGTGTTTTGGCAGCGAGGGGAGAAAAGCTGTCTGGATTCACATGTGTTCTCAACTGCACCTGCTTCCTAGACTCACTCACCCTGGGGTGGAAACCTGGCAGATGGTGGGCACTGCCTGTGTGCTGTCTTTCTGGAAGTCAGCTGACAATTTTCTCATTAGAAAGAATAAATAAAAGAGAGTGTGTGAAGCCAGGCGTGGTGGCGCACGCCTTTAATCCCAGCACTCGGGAGGCAGAGATAGGAGGATCCCCGTGAGTTCGAGGCCACCCTGAGACTCCACAGTGAATTCCAGGTCAGCCTAGGCTAGAGTGAGACCCTACCTCAAAAAACTAGCCAAAAAAAAAAAAAAAAAAAAGAGAGAGTGTGGGGAGGGAAGGTGGGGGGAGGTTTAGAAGAAGACTACTGAATGGGATGAAAGCAAACCTTCCCTTGAGCTTCGAGCTCAGATTAGGGGTAGTGAGCATGTACTTTCCTGTCTAGACGCAACTGTGTGACATTCTGGAAACTGCCTGAGCTCTGTCACCACAGAGGAAGAGGGTCCTACCTGCTCCCCACACTGCAGGAAATAAGAGGGGTGAAGCCACTGAGATCACAGCCCTGTTGTCTGCCTCCCAGATTCAATGCAACTGGTCAGGAGGCAGGGACCAGTTCACCCCTTTCCTTCCACCTCTTGAATTGTCTTCTCCCTCTCTTACTCTCTCTTCCCAAGCGGCCTTTGTGTGGCTGCCAAGGTGAAGGCTTGAACTTCTGAGGGGCAGAGGGTTGAGCTGCCGCCTTCAATGCTGACATTTCTCCTCGTGCCTGAGTTTCCAGACACAGGGGCCACAGGACATAGGAGCTCTTCATCAGGGCTTGTCATAAGGCCTTTGCCAACCCCACAGAGGAGGAGCAGGCGTCCTTAGAAGCTGACTTGGGGGAGGGGCAGAAGAGCTAGAAAAAGGAGCCCCGTTGTCCACTCCTTGACAGACAGACGGGCCACAAACAATCCCCTTCTCTTCTCAGTGGCCTGACTCTTTGATTTAAAAACTTGGCCACCTGTTTGGATTGCAACCTATCTAGTCTCTTCTTTTGAACATTCTGTTGATAGCTTTCTCCTCCTCCTTCTTCCTCTTCTCCTCCTTCTTTTTTGTTTTTTTGAGGTAGAGTAGTCTCAGGGTGGCCTTGAATTCACGGCAATCCTCCTACCTCTGCCTCCCGAGAGCTGGGATTAAAGGCATGCGCCACCACGCCTGGCTATTTCTAGCGTATTTTTAGTTAGTTATGAAAGAGGATGGCAATAGCCCCCTCCACTCCATCTCCAGTGAATCCTCCCTGGCCATCTTCCCTGTGGGACTGCAGCTGGCCATTGCTTTGCTGGCCCACGCATTGAAGGTCGTTGCTGGAAGATCAGCGTGGCTCCTCCACGCGGGGACCCAGCAAACACATGATGAGAGGCACCAAGTTCTCGTGGAGGAACCGCCTGTGCTTAGTTAGTTATGAAAGAGAGGATACATTTTGGCATGCCAGAGAATTCCTGCTGCTGAAAACTCCAGTCGCAGGCACCACTTTGTGTGTCTGGCTTTTCCTGGGTACTGAGGAGTCAAACTTGGGCCACTGGGTTTTACAAGCGAGTGCTTTTAGCTGCTGAGCCATCTCCCCAGCCCAAGCCTTCTTAGTTTGTGTCCTTGGATAGAGAGACTATATGTCTGGAGAAGACACGAGCACTATTAAACTGTAAGCATAAAGCAGTCTAAAGAGAGAAAGAAATGAGTTCCTGGTCGCTCTTGCGGGGAGGGGGGGGGCGGGCTTCTGGGAGGATGGGCTTCAGGCTGACTTCATGTCACCAGGTCGCTGAGGGACCTCGTGCAGCCTGCAGATGTGTGCTCTCCACGTATGTCCACTGCAGTGATCCCCAGCTCCGGGGCCATGCTGCTGTGTCCCTCCACCGAGCTCCAGAGGAGACATGGCCTGGGCCAGGAGCACAGGCGGTTCCTCCACGAGAACTTGGTGCCTCTCATCATGTGTTTGCTGGGTCCCCACGTGGAGGAGCCACGCTGATCTTCCAGCAACGACCTTCAATGCGTGGGCCAGCAAAGCAACGGCCAGCTGCAGTCCCACAGGGAAGATGGCCAGGGAGGATTCACTGGAGATGGAGTGGAGGGGGCTATTGCCATCCTCTTTGCTTAAGGCAAATGCTAACCATTTACTTCTTTCAGTTTGCTGATTTGTTTGACAATTTTGCGCAGGTATATAATGTATTTTGACTCTTATCACCTCGTATTACTCTCTCTTTCCCCCTCTCGCTGAGCGCCTTCTTTCTGTCTTCTACTTTGATTTTTTTTTGTGAGTGGTGTGTGTGTGTGTGTGTGTGTGTGTGTGTGTGTGTGTGTGTGTCCAATAAATATAACTAGGGCTACCTGAATGGGCACAGGTGGTGGGCATTTCTACTTACCAGGGGCTACACCACTGAAGAAAATCTGACCATTTGTAAACTTCACTTTTGCATTGCTTTTATAACCCAACTTCAGGAATATTGACACAAGGTTTATCTTGTACCTGTCCAAGGCAACCTTCAATTTAGAGACTACCACAGCTGAAGTCTAGGAAAAGTGCCAATCCAATGCCACATAAAAAGATCCTCTTCTTCTTAAAAATATTTATTTGAGAGTGAGAAAGAGGAGAGAGAGAGAGAGAGAGACAGAGAGGGGGGAAAAATGGGCATACTAAGGCCTTAGCCAATGCAAATGAACTCCAGACACACGGGCCACTTTGTGCTTCTGGCTTTATGTAGGTCCTGGGGAATTGAACCCCCGCCTTAGGCTTTGCAGGCAAGTGCCTTAACCACTGAGCAATTGCTCCAGCCCCAAGATCCTCTTCTTAAGATCACCACTGGTCTGTTGAAGTTCCTAGGCCAAACAATTCCCATGTGTTATCATACCTTTCTTTTTCCACTGTGACAAACCAAGATAACCATAGATATTCAATGGCTTCCAGCACTTCTCGTGTGGAGGAGAAATAATGGGGTTGTACATTCAGCATCTAGACCATCCATCTCTCACTTCTCCAGGGTGCATCTCAGCCCCTCAACATCTGGGTTTCCTTCTTATAAACAAATCCAAAATTACTGAGGAGTTTAAATTAGACTTTCATCTAGATAAATTGTCTGACAAAACTGGAAGGGAAAGACTATTTTGCTACATTTAGATGTAAAAGTAAAGCTATTAGAGGCACCTATCCCACCTTTTATTATGTTTTGAGTTGATTATTTTGGGGCAAATTTAATTTTAGACTTGGTACACCATCTGAATTTGATCTTACAGTAGAACCCAAACAGAACGCCTTCAAACACAAAGCTACGCATCTGCACTATTTGCTGACCAACACTGATCCATTTAGAATTAGAAATGAATCTATTATTTACCTACCTTTTTTGTCTCTCAAGTGGATTTCATAGCTAAAAATGTACCAATAAGTACAAAAAGGAAAGAAGAAAAATTTGTTTCTTAGTACTAAATGCTGTGTTAGCAAGCAGCATCCAACAAGGCTTGTTGATTTATGTTGAACAGAAAAATGAATAATTGACATTTATTGGTGTCATTTGTAAAGATCAAAATAAGCTAATCAAAATCTAAGAGGATATAAATAAATCATATGAAAACCTACGTTTTTGGGCAATAGAACACTCAGAAGCCATAGATTGTTACTAGAAAAGTTTTAGTGCCAGTGAGTTGTTGACCAGGGAGGTCCCTGGTACCCCCAAAACATTACAGGCCATTGTGGAGGCTCTTGGTTTCCCACCAGCAATAGATGGTAAGACTCTATTGCTGAAGACTCCACATACTTGGGCTGAAAGGTCACTGAGAAGTTCTGCTGGAGCTGAGCTGAAAACCTCCTCCATGTAGATCAGCTGACAGAAAGCTGGAGAAAGCTATGCTGCATGCAGTTCAATGAGTGAGAGAGAAATCACCAGTGAAGTTACTCACCAGTGGACACTGCAAGCCTTATATTTGGCTGGCCAGGCCAAATGAGCCAATGGATGCAGTAGTGGCACATCTGTTATGGGGGAAACCAACTGCCCTCTAATTGGACTGGAGGCCCGCTCCATGGGAGGGAATACATCCCCAAAACTGAAAACTACAACAGGGGTAGTCATGAGCCCTAGGAGTGTAATGTCTGCTGCTGTCTGGCTAAATGTGTATACTATGCTCACAGAACTGCCCTGTAAATACTTCTCTTAATGTTCATACTCATAGATTAATGCTACTCTCACTTTTGGTTAGAGAAGCTTCTCTTTTCAGATGGCAGTGACCTTGGAATGACTCAGAAGGCACCATGGTGCTGAGAAGAAGTGACAGAGGAGTGCTCAGCACTGCAGTATCTCAATCACACTTTCCAAGGCTCAGGGTCTGTTGTGGAAGAGGTGGTGGAAAGAATGAGAGCCAAAGGAAGGGTAGGACTCCTTACAATGTGCTCCTCCAGACAAAAATATGGCCTGGATATCCATGACCTCACAGTGTCTGACATTCCCTACACAAGACCATCATAAGAGGAGGAAAAGGTCATGACATCAAAATAAAAGAGAAACTGATTGAGATGGGGAGGGGATATGATGGAGAATGGAGTTTCAAAGGGGAAAGTGGGGGGGGGGAGGGAGGGAATTACCATGGGGTATTGTCTACAACTATGGAAGTTGTCAATAAAAATAATTAAAAAGTAAATAAAATTCCTGAGGCTGGGGAGGTGGCTCAGCAGATGAAGTGCTTGTCAGGTGTGTGCAAAGACCTGAGTTCAGGTTCCCAGGTGCCTCGATAAAACGCTGGCCATGGTGACATATGCCTGGAACCCCTGTGCTGGGGAGGTGTCCCTGGCGCTCATTGGTCCACTTTCCTAACCGAATCAATGAGTCTTAGGTTCAGTGAAAAACCTGTCTCAGCCAATAACGTGGAGAGTGACTGGGGGCAAACCTCATGCCGACCTCTGGCCTCCACACACCCGAACATGCATGTCCCCCACACACCCGAACACGCATGTCCCCCACACACCCGAACATGCATGTCCCCCACACACCCGAACACGCATGTCCCCCACACACCCGAACACGCATGTCCCCCACACACCCGAACACGCATGTCCCCCACACCTGTGCCCACATGCATCCATACTCACATGAGCACCACGTACACACACATGTGCAGAAGATAAAATTATTCATGAAGTCACATAAAAACCAAACAAAATACATTTAAAAAAAATTTTATTTTTAAATTATTTATTTATTTATTTGAGAGCGACAGACACAGAGAGGAAGACAGATAGAGGGAGAGAGAGAGAATGGGCGCGCCAGGGCCTCCAGCCTCTGCAAACGAACTCCAGACGCGTGCGCCCCCTTGTGCATCTGGCTAACGTGGGACCTGGGGAGCCGAGCCTCGAACCGGGGTCCTTAGGCTTCACAGGCAAGCGCTTAACTGCCAAGCCATCTCTCCAGCCCACCAAATACATTTTAAAGGAAATGTCATGTATTTTCAAGTAACGAGATTAAAAATATTCACAATATGATTCAAAGAGTGCCCATTGCTACCCCACCCCCTTAATGATGCAATACTTAAAAGGTACCCTGGAATAAAATAAGGCTCCAGGTGGAGTCTCAGTACTTCTTTTTTGTTGGGGGGGGGAGGCTGGAGGAGATGGCTCAGTGGTTAAGGCACTTGCCCGCAAAGCCTAATGACTGGAGATTAATTCCCCAGTATCCACGTAAATCCAGATGCACAAAGTGGAACATGAATCTGGAGTACGTTTGCAGAGGGTGGAGTTCCTGTCATGCACATTCTCTCTGTCTCCTCTCTATTTCTCGCTGCTTACAAATAAAAAAAAATACTTATTAAAAAAAATATTTGAGTAAGTATGTGTGTGTGTGTGTGTGTGTGTGTGTGTGTGTGTGTGTACACACATGTCCTAGTGCACATGTGGAGGTCGAGGACAACCTTGAGGCATCTGACATCTTCTACTCTCTGTGAGACAGGCTCTCTTCTCGCTACAAACGAATGCCTGACTAGCTGGTGTGCAAAGCTCAGATCCTCCTGCCTCCACCTCCTTTTGCCATAGGTGCCTCGGGATCTCAGATGCACAGAGCACTTTGTGACTGTGCTGGGGAGGCTAGAACTGGTGGACGGGCTTTGCAAACAGGTGTACTGAACTGCTGAGCACTCCCCCGCCCCATTCCTCTACCAGAGTTTGAACTCTGCTCAAGTGGACGTCATCTGGACCCACGCTGGCTTTAAAACGTACAGTCATTGTTTTTGTTGGGATATAACGGACTAACCCAAAGGATAACTTTGGAATCCAGATATCTGTATACTGATTTTCATTAGGAATAAATTATAATTAAAACAACAAACTACTCTACTTCCCGAGTCGTGGAAGTCATTAGTTCAGCCGAGCTTTCATTCAGTGGCAAAGTGTGGTTGCGCAAGGTCCATGGTGCTCACCGGAAGTCATAGTGCTTGATGAGGCTCCTTCTAAAGAGGCCTGGAACCATGAGCCTGAGCCTTTTCCCTCCCTCTTTTTCTTTCTTTCTTCTTTTTAAATATTTTGTCTTTATTTATTTATTTGAGGAAACGAGAGAAATAGATACAGAAATAGGCAGGCTGAGAAAGAAAGAGAATGGGCGCGCCAAGGCCTCTAGCCCTGTAACGAACTCCAGATGCATGTGGCCCCTTCTGCATCTGGCTTACGTGGATTCTGGGGAATCGAACCACGGTCCTTTGACTTTGCAGGCAAGCTCCTTAACCACTAAGCTATCTCTCCAGCCCTCCTCCCTCTTTTTGTTTTCTCTCCATACCTCCCTTCCTTCTTTTCTCTCTACTAACTTCCTCTTTCTTTAACTCTCTCATTCCTTCCCTCTCTCCCTTTTTTCTCTTTCTCCTTCCCTCCCTCCTTTTCTCCATTCTTTCCCTCTCCTGCCCTTCCCTCTTTCTCTTACCTCTGTCCTTCCTTTCTGCCTGGAAAAGGAGGCCCCCGCAGGGTTGGTCTGTCCTGGAATAATGCACACCTCCTGGAGGTCTCTGCGTCCTTCCACCCCACCGGAAGTTCTTACAGACCCTGAGGTCTCCCTTCCTTTACTCTTTCATTCTCTTTCTTGCATTTTCTTTTTTTTTTTTTTTAAATATTTTATTTATTTAAGAGAGAGAGAATGAAAGAGGGAGAGGGAGAGAGAGAGAATGGGCACACAGGGTCTCTAGTCACTGCAAATGAACTCCAGACCCATGCACACCTTGTGCATCTGGTTTTATGTGGTATTGGGGAATTGAACCTGGGTCCTTTGGCTTTGCCAGCAAGTGCCTTAACCACTAAGCCATCTCTCCATCTTCTTGTTTTCTAAACGCCATCTGAGCTTCAAGCTACAGCTTCAACAGAACCAGGCGTTCGGTGCCCAGGGTTATTTAGAGTCCCACCTTGTGGTCTCGTTGCCCTCTGGGCAGAGTTTGGTTTCCTACATGAATGTCTCCTTGCATCGTCTGTTTTCTTCTTAAGGGTGAGAATTTCTCTAGCATGTGGTGTGGCCTAACCAGAGGCTCGCGCCAAAGTAATGATTGTCCTGCACAAGCTTGTCTGCTTGCATGTGGACAGGTGCCCAAAGGCAGGTGCGCCCATGCACTGTGGGGTTCTGGCTAGCTGCGTCCTGCTATAAGCTCTTGCCCTGTACAGGACTGCACCCCACATTTTGCCTTATTTTCTGTGATGACTTAATTTGTTTCTGAAGATGAAATAACGTTTTATGGAGGCATAGACTTTTGTTGTTGTTAAAGATGAAATCCTATATTTTCAATGTACTAAAACATTTCCAAGTAATTTCTCAGTATCCCCGGTGGCTGGTTCCAGGAGCTCCCAGACCCATGGATGTTGCTGTGGTTGGAACCTGAACTCTCTCCTGAGGTCACGCGTTAAAGGTTTGGTTGTTAGGCTTTGGGAGTTTGGAAAGCGACTGGATCTCTGACCGAATCAATGGTCTAATCCCCCAGTGGATTTCTAACCTAGTGGCGTTGTTAGGAGATGGTATTATTGAAGGTGAAGGTAGGTCCCAGTAGGAGTAGGCACGTCACTGGCGCTTGCCCTGGAAACGTATACATTGCTCCCCACCCCTTCCTCTCTTTTCCCCTGTTTTGGGCTGATATGAGGCCACCAGCTTCCTCTTGCCACCATGTTGTTTTTATCTCACCTCAGGCCAGAAAGAGGGGATCCAGCTGAGCAAGGACTGGAATTTCTGAAGCTATGAGCTGAAACGAAGCCTTCTTTGTTTTAAGGTGTGTATTTTGTATATTAAGCATTTCGCTACACAGACAAAAGGCTGATTGGCACAGATGCTCATGTCCCATGTGTAAAGTGCTATAATGCTGGCATATAACTTCTGTCCCCCCTCTCATGTATTTTATTTTTTAAATTTTTTGTTTATTTTTACTTATTTATTTGAGAGTGACAGACAGAGAGAAAGACGCAAAGAGAGAGAGAGAGAGAGAGAGGGGAGAGTGGGTGCGCCAGGGCTTCCAGCCACTGCAAACGAACTCCAGACGCATGTGCCCTCTTGTGCATCTGGTTTACATGGGTCCTGGGGAACTGAGCCTTGAACCGGGGTCCTTAGGCTTCACAGGCAAGTGCTTAACCGCTAAGCCATCTCTCCAGCCCCCTCCCATGTATTTTAAATGACCCCTTGATCATCTACACCTCAATGATGTACATGCTAGGCAAATAATTGTTACGCTATATCGTATAGGAAGTGAACATAGAGAAACAGTCTGCATGTGTTCACTACGGATGCAATTGGTTTTGGAATGTTGTTTGGAATCTGTTTAAACCATAGATGCAGGGCCTGTGGATTTAGAAAACTGACAGTCTTCTGTGTGTGTAGGGGTCTTCCTTATGTGTAGGGGTGCAGATGTGTGTATACACACGTGGAAGCCAGAGGTTGACATCAGATGTCTTCCTTAATCACTCTCCAGTTATTTTTGGAGAATAGAGCTCACTGATATGGCTAGATCAGCTAACCTGCACGCTCCGCTCCCCCAGCACTGGGATTACAGGCTTGTGCCACCACTTTGGTATATTGTGTGGGTTCTGCAGATCCAAACACACAGGTCCTCATACTTGCATGGAGAGCACTGTACCTACTGAGTCACCCCACCCCCGGTTAACTGTATTCCTTTAATCCTAACAACTGCAAACATTTGTTGGTCCTTACTGGGACCCAGTCGACCTTGTCAGAACAGATTCGGGCATGGTGTGCCAGGCATACACTATTAAAATTTGGGGGGGGCTGGAGAGATGGCTTAGCAGTTAAGGCATTTGCCTATGAAAGCCTAAAGACCCACATTTGATTCACCAGGACCCATGTAAGCCAGATGCACAAGGGGCGCATGCATCTGGAGTTTGTTTACAGTGTCTAGAGGCCCTAGTGCACTCATTCTCTCTCTCTCTCTCTCTCTCTCTCTAAACAAGCAAATAAATAAATAAACGAACTTTAAAATTTGCCCTGGGTGTATGTGATTGGCTGAAGATGGACAAGGCTCTGCAGCCTCTCTGTGGGCAACTTGCCATGTGAAGATCTGCATTTTCGCCTTCACTGTCATAAAGGGACACAATCTCTCATCAAGGCTCATTAGCAGGAATTTATTTGAGCGTGTGAAGGAGAGCTCATGTCTGGGGCAGGCCTGAAAGCGTGGCAAAGGCCACTTAGTTGTCATGGGCTCTGACAAGGGTTTTTGCTGTGTTGTCTCTACGGTTTGCTGTGCTGCCCCACGCTGGACCACATCCTGACCTCCAGGGCTTGCATTTCATGGCCAAAGGATGTTCTCTTGCTGCCAGAGCATGCTCTGATGTAGGCAGAACAAGCTGGAAGTGCTGGGAAACCAGCATCCTCGAGGCTGAGCCCATCCTCCGTGAGCAATGGAATCAGCGTGTCAGCATGTGGCTCCTTGAGATGGCGAAACTGAGGCACGCTTTACCATGGATGCCAGGGACCCTGAGAAGGACTGATTCCCTTTGGCTGGTAACTATGTCTCTGCTGCCCACTTTCTTTTCTGGGTCTCACTTCCCCACCCCTAAGTGGGTGTTTCTTGGGATCCTAGACTGAGGCACTGCTTGCTTTAATCTTTGCCTCCGAACGTGTTCAGGGACAGTCAAACTAAGCTCTAATAAGATGTCCGTTATGATCTGAGTTCGAAATCTCCCTCACTGGGCCATGTGTTTGCACACCTGGCCCTCAGCCGGTGGTACTGTTTGGAGGCAGTTGTGGAATCTCTGGGAGGTATGGTCTAGCTAGCAAGACTGGGTCCCGGGAGTGGGCCTGGAAGGTGAAAGCTACGTCTGACTCCAGCCTGAGCTCTCTGCTTCCTGGTCCAGCTGCTACATGAGAAAATGCCTTACCCAGCACCATACACAATTCCCTGAAACCATGAGCCATCTCAATACTCAGTGACTAAGAAATGTCACCAGACTTTATTGGTGTAAGTATTAATTGCCACACTAGACATCATCTGGTTTGTTCCTGCTTATTTTTGTATGTGTATGTGTGTATACACACATTTTATTTATATTTTTATTTATGAGAGAGACAGAAAGGGAGAGAGAGAGAGAAAGGAGGGAGAGAAAATGTATAGGTGCCCCAGGATCCTTTGCTGCTGCAAACTCCAGAAACATGTGCCACCTTGTGTGTCTGGCTTTACATGGGCACTGGGGAATCAAACCTAGGCCATCAGACTTTGCAATCAAGTGTCTTTAAACTGATAAGCCATGTCCCCAGGCCCTGTGTATGCATTTAATTAATTAATTAATTACTTATTTACTTATTAGAGAGATAGAGAGTAAGAGGCAGATAGAGAATAGTCATGCCAGAGCCTCTAGCCATTGCACACGGATTCCAGACACATGCACCATCTTGTGCATCTGGCTTTACATAGGTCCTGGGGGAATTGAACCAGGATCCTTTGGCTTTGGAGGCAAGCACCTTAACTGATAAGCCATCTCTCCAATGCTTTTTTTGTGTATGCATTTTTTTTCTGGCACAGGCAGCTGTGAACACCACATACTCTGAGCCAGGTTTAAATATTTTATTTGTATTTATTTGAGAGACAGAGAGAGGGGGAGAGAGAGAGAGAGAGAGAGAATAGGTACAGGCACATCAGGGCCTCCAGCTACTGCAAACAAACTCTAGATGCACATGCCACCATGTACATCTGGCTTATGTGGATCCCAGAGAATTGAACCTGGGTCCTTTGGCTTTGCCGGCAAGTGTCTTAACTGCTAAGTCATGTCTCCATCCCATGTGTGCATTTTTGTATGTGAGTGGCTGCACGTGCATACATGGGTGTGCATGTGGAGGATGACTTTGGATGTGTTTCTTAGGTGTGCTCTCTATGTCTTTTTTGGGACAGGGTCTTTAATTGGCTGGAGCTCACCAGTTAAGCTAGACTATGTGTCTAGGGAGCTTCAGAGATCCACTGGTTTCTGCCACTTGAGCTTGAAATTACAGGCATATACCACTATGCCTGGCATTTTTATGTAGATACTAGGGCTCAAACTCAGGTCCTTATGTTTGCAAGGCAAGCACTTTATCAACTGAACTATATCCGCAGCCCTGGTCTTTACATATAAAATCACGTTGTAATATCAAATCTACTATTTCACATCTCTTCCCTTGTGATTCAAACTTACCATCCTGTGAAAACTTCTCCTCTAATGAGCATCACTGGACTTTTGTACTGGGAATGACCTGGCGCTCAGGAGAACTTTATTGGTTTATTTATATGCTGCTGTAGAAAGCACATTACCCTTATTGGTGCCCAAGGTAGAACTCAGGGAGAAGGTCATGCCCAGAGCTATTGATTTGGCCTGAAGTATTGATTTGAAGCTATCCACGTGAAGGTGAGAGTTCAAGTCATGTGGGACAGAAATGATTGCCTGTGGGCAAAACAATAGGAAGGAAATAGAAGGAAAGAAGTTGAGAATCAACATTGAACTGGTGAGTAGTGATGGAAGAGAAGGATCCACTTAGGAAATTAGATGAGAAGGGATAAAAAACCTAACATAGTTGGGGGGGGGTGTCACTGAAATTAGGAGGGAAAAGATTTGAGGAAGTCATGCATTACAACATGGAGTGGTGATGGCTGTATTAGTTTGAGCTTGGGGAGTGTTAAACTAAAACAAGGATGAAGGAATTGGGTGCGGGAAATTCAATGGTTAGAGGGAGAGAGCGTGGTTGTGGTGAAGTGCTGGGGATGGAGGGGAAGAAGGGATGCAGGACCAGTGAAGCAAATGCAGGCTAAAAGCCCACACTGCTAAGCTGCCCAGAGCTCCAAACAATGAATCCATTTGCATATTTAAATTCACCCTCTTCAGAGAGAGTGTTTGCGTTTTCCCTTGCTCTCTCCTTTCCTTCCCTCCCCTCTTTTCTTTCTTCCTCCCTCCCTCTCTCAGGACTTATTTTTTTTTTTTTAGGAAACCAACTAGTCCCTCTTCTACTTTGATGTCTTTTGTTTATTTGTTGTTTTTCCTTGAGACGGGGTCTCAATGTAACCCAGGCTGACCTGGAGCTCACTCTCTAGCCACAAGCTGGCCTTGAACTCACAGCATTCCTCCTACCTCAGCCTCCCCAGTGCCACCACATCTGCTTACTTTGATATCTTTTTATTTGTGCCGGGGGTGGGGGGATGTCTTATAATGGAATGTTGATGGGACCAATATTGGACAGGGATCTGCAGTCAATTTGAGGCTGTGAATGCACTGGCTACGCCATGTCAGGAAGACGGTATTCCACGGGGCATCTTTCTCTTGAGAGTATCAACGTGACTGATTTTAGGGTACTTATTCAGACATCCTGGAGTATAACATATATACAATTGACACCCCAGTGTAAATCAAAGTAAACTAGCTTATGCTGCAGTACAAATGATACCCAAACAGTAAAGGGTTTTACTTGTCTATTGTGGGTCAGTTGGGACTTTCTGCTTCCTGTCATCTTCATGGGACACCAGCTGTGTGGAACACTGCTCATCTCATGCCAGGGGGCCACATGGACACAAAGGAACCCCATGACGGCTCTCTGAGTTGCTCGGAAGTGGCACACATGACCACAGCTCACCTTACAAGGGACAAGCCGAGCGACCAGAGCTCCGCAGAGCAGAGATGGATCTTCTCCCTGCAGAGAGGGTCCGCCCCGGGAACACGCTGGATGACAAATGAACTTGTCATGACTTCAGACATGAATTCTGAAACGATGTGGCTGCCATAGTTTCATAGAAAGACATATGTGTCCTCTACTCTTTTAAGAAAAAGAAAGTGGCTGGAACCGAAGCTTTCCCCGAAGACAAGGTGATGGCCACTGACTGATCTGTCCAGGCTCTGTGGACAGGCTGATCTCATAAGAAAGACTGGAACTGAATGAGCTAAGTAAGCATCATTTGGTTGCTGCTAATGAGGCTGTGAGGAAAGAGGAGGAAGCCTTATGCCCTTGCTGGGGGCAATGAAAACTGGTACAGTCATTATAAAAATCAGTGTGGAGGTTTTTTAAAAAGAACAAAAACCAACAAACAAAACAAAACCCAACTACAACGAAAGCCAGGCGTGGTGGTGCATGCCTTTAATCCTAGCACTTGGGAGGCAGAGGTAGGAGGATCACCCTGAGTTTGAAGCTATCCTGAAACTACATAGTGAATTCCAGGTTAGCCTGGCCCAGAGTGAGACCCTGCCTCAGAAAAAAAAGAAAAAGAAAAACAAAACAAAACAACAACAACAAACCTACAAAGATTTCTGGAGAGATGGCTTAGTGGTTAAGATGCTTGCCTGCAAAGCCAAAGGACCCGAGTTTAATTCCCCAGGACCCACGTAAGTCAGATGCACAAGCTGGAGCATGTGCCTGGAGTTAGTTTGCAACTGCTGGAGGCCCTGGTGTGCCCATTTTCTCCCTCTTCTTAAATAAATAAATAAATACTTTAAAAAGATTTAGCCAGGCGTGGTGGTGCACACCTTTAATCCCAGCACTCGAGAGGCAGAGACAGTAGGATCATAGTGAGTTCAAGGCCACCCTGAGAATATATAGTGAATTCCAGGACAGCCTGAGCTAGAGTGAGACCTTACCTCATAAAACAAAAACAAAAACAAGCCGGGCATGGTGGTGCATGCCTTTAATCCCACACTCGGGAGGCAGAGGTAGGAGGATTGCTGTGAGTTCGAGGCCACCCTGAGAGACTCCATAGTGAATTCCATGTCAGCCTGGGCTAGAATGAGACCCTACCTCAAAAAAAAAACAAAAAACAAAACAAAAATTAAAAAGATATTTAGGGCTGGTGAGATAGCTTAGCAGTTAAGCGCTTGCCTGTGAAGCCTAAGAACCCTGGTTTGAGGCTCGGTTCCCCAGGACCCACATTAGCCAGATGCACAAGGGGGTGCATGCATCTGGAATTCATTTGCAGTGGCTGGAGGCCCTGGCATGCCCATTCTCTCTCTCTCTATCTGCCTCTTTCTCTCTCTGTCTGTTGCTCTCAAATAAATAAATAAAAATAAACCAAAAAGAATTAAAAAAAAAGATATTTAAAATAAACTACAAAGACAGCTACCATATGACCCAGCTCTACCACTCCTGGGCGTAGCCCCAACAAACTCTAAGTCAACATACATGGAGATTCTGCACATCCGCATGTGCAGCTGCGCTGTTCGCAGAAGCCAGGAGATACGACAAGTCCAGGTGTCCACCAGCACCTGAATGGATAAAGAGCTTGTGATCCATAGACATGATAAAATATGTTTTTCAGGTGTAAAGAAAAATGAAATCCTGACATGTGCAGGAAGATGGATAGAATTGGAGACAATTATGTGCCGCAATGTAAGCTAGACTCAGACAAATGTTGCATGCTTTCTCTCTTTGCAGAATCCAGTGTGTGTGAGTGTGTGTGCCCTGAAAGTGGAAAAGGAACCGTGAAGGGAAGGAGAAGGTCTGAAGGGAGTGGGAGTGTGGTGAAGGGATGGCAGTGGAGCTCGTGGGGCACGAAAGCACAAGGGAGGACTGTTTGGTGGGAAGAAGGGGACTAGAAAGAGGGGAGCAAGGGACGTAGAGGAGGGTAGTGGGGAAAAAGATGGACACAAAAGTGTAATGGCATAACTGGATGAACATGGCATATTGAAACCCATCACTTTGTATGTTAGCTATAAAAATTAACTAAAAAATCATTTAATCATGTGCTTGAAAGGGGCATAAACTCACATTACTTAAGTAAAAGTAGGGCTTACAATTATTATTATTATTTTATCTTTCTATTTCAGGTTGACCTGGAATTCACTAGCTAGTCTCATGGTGACCTCGATCTCATGGCTATCCTCCTTCCTTTGCCTTCCAAGTGCTGGGATTAAAGGCGTGCGCCACCATGCCTGATGGGCTTACAATTTTTTTTTAAATTTTTTATTTATGTATTTGAGAGCGACAGACAGAGAGAGAAAGACAGATAGAGGGAGAGAGAGAGAATGGGCGCGCCAGGGCTTCCAGCCTCTGCAAACGAACTCCAGATGCGTGCGCCCCCTTGTGCATCTGGCTAACGTGGGACCTGGGGAACCGAGCCTCGAACTGGGGTCCTTAGGCATCACAGGCAAGCGCTTAACCGCTGAGCCATCTCTCCAGCCCGGGCTTACAATTTTTGCTCACTGCATTGGGTACCCTCTTGTTGCTGGGATAAAACACCTGACACAATTCAGCTTAAGGAGGGCAGGGTTCACTTCACCTACAGCGCCAGGTCACACAGTCCTGTGGAAGGTGTGGCGGCAGAAGCTTGAGGCCGCTCGTCATATTCAGTCCACCGTGCGGAAGCCGAGAGTGATGAGTGTGGGCGCCCAGCCAGCTCCGTCCTTTGTATTCAGTTCAGCTCTCCAGCTGAGGTGTGCGGTCGCCACCCATGGTGCAGGTGGGTTTTCTTACCTCAATTAACCTAAGCTAGAAAATCCCTCACGGGTGACTCTAGATTCTCCCCCTCCATGTCCCAAATTGACAGTCAGTATAAGCCATCACAGATGCTTTAATAAAAACACCACCCTGTGGCTTAAGACAACAAAACTGTATCCATCCATAGCTATAGAGGCCAAAGGTTTCAGATCTATATTCCTGGGCCATAGTCAAAGTGTTTACAGGGCTGTGCACCTGTGGAGGACCAGAAGGAAGACTCTGTTCCTTTCCTCTTCCAGCATCTGATGGTTTCTGGTATTCCTTACGTATGGCCACGTCTCTCTCTTGTCTTCCTCCAGGACTGTATTGCTTTGACTTCTGTGTGTTGAATTTCTCTGTCAATACCCCCAGTGACTTGTGTCTGCAGAGTATTTTTAAAAGTCATGCCAGTGTTTGGCATACTCTCCTATTACTATGGTCCACCTTATGTTGGCCAGGGGCTGATGTCCACCCTCTGCTCATGTTGTCGTTTTCCCTGCCATCATGGAGCTTCCCCCTTGACCCTGTAAACCAAAACAAGCCTCTTTTTTCCCCCATAATCTGATCTTAGTTGGGTGATTTCAACCAGCAATGAGAACCTGACTGTAACACACAGGACCCACATAAGCCAGATGCACAAGGTGGTGCATGCACCTGGAGTTCCTTTGCAGTGGCTGGAGGCCTTGGCATGCTCACTCTGTCTATCTGCCTCTCTCTAATAAATAAATAAGTAAATAAATAAATAAAATAATAAAAAATCATATAAGGTAATGATCTCAGGTTTCTGCCATTAGGATTTGCATGTTTTTGGGAGGGCACGATTCAGCCCACCACATGCACGTAGGGGGCAGCTCTGCCTTCTGGCATGGCAAGACTTAGTTGCTCAGACGTTACCACCAGACTCTGCTCATTTATCAACTTTCTTCTGTCTTGGGCCTCATTCTCAGACACAGGAGCTGGTCAAGTAGCCACCAGGAACTGTAGGCAAGAGATCAGCAAACAGTGCTTCTTAGATTGAATGCTTTCTGCCTGCTCTTATAAAAATAGTTGTGGTTGTTGTTGTGTGTGTGTGTGTGTGTGTGTGTGTGTGTGTGTGTGTGTGTATGCACTGACCTTGGGTATTTTTCTCAATAGCTATTTATTTATTTGTTGAGATAGATCTCTCAGTTAGACCCAGAGCCTACCAATTCAGCCAGCGAAGCCCGGGTGATCCTCTCACTGCTTTCCAAGGGCTAAGATTACAGGGTAGCCATCACACCCAACTGATGTTCATGAGGGTGCCAGGGATCTGAACTTAGGTCCTCAGACTTAAGCAGCAGGTGCTTTTTAAATAAATAACTTTGCTTTTATTTATTTATTTGAAAGAGATAGAGAGAGAAAGAGGGAGGGAAGGGGAGAGAGAGAGAGAGAGAAGAGAGAATGGGCATGTCAGGTCTTCCAGCCACTGCAAACGAACTCGACACGTGCGCCACCTTGTGCTTAGGCTTCACAGGCAAGTGCCTTAACCGCTAAGCCATCTCTCCAGCCCAGCAGGTGCTTTAGTAAGTGAGCCATCCTCCCAGCCCAGACCCTGGGAGCACAGCTATGCCACACCGTTCACATGTTTGCAGCAGACATTTTATGCTTGTAAAGCATCAAATAGTCCCTTTTTGCTCATGACAGAGTTTGTTGATGTCTGTCCTTGATTGATGTCTTACCAGTTCAGCAACTAAGGTGGAAAATTCAATATTGAGATATATCGACCTAAGATACACCTAGGGCTTAGTCTTGACCCAGTCAGTCACCAGGGAAATGGACAGTTCTGATAGGTGCAGTCAACGTCTAGGGCCCACACTTGTAGCCTGGGCTTCAGGTAAACCCCACTTAAATCACGGTTGCATGAGCCGGCTGGGGGCATATACCCCTGAAATCTCAGCACTTGGGAGGTAGAGGCAGGAGGTACAGAAGTTCAAGGGCATCCTTGGCTTACGTGATGTGGTCCTGGAAACCCTGTCTCAGAAAACAAACCAACCCCAACCAAAACAAAAGCTTCATGAGTGCAGACGAGAGAGACCTTGTTTTCCAGACAAGATCTTAAGTCCAATTGCTGAAATGGCAGGGAATGGGCGCCAAGCAAAACAAGAGAACGCTTCACTGCAAACATGCTGGTCAGCAAGGTAGAACACATCCTTGGAGATGTAGATGAGAGGAGCAGGTGGGGGAAGCACTGGGCAGCTCTGGTATAAATTTCGATCTCCACATATTCCTCATAGCAGGTTTGAGGGACAACCAAGTGGCAGAAGGTTCTAGAAAACATGAGGGGAAAAGACTTGCCAATATGTTAGGAGGGAAGTCTGCAGAGGGCAGAGCTACAGGGACCAGAGCAGAGTGCCAAGGGTAGCACTGTTGGCAGGGTCAGGTGCCGCTGAGGGCACCAGGGGAGAGTGAACAGATCAGATACCCAGGCTGAAAAAAATGGCTGCAGGATGGGGTCTTCTTCATTCAGACCTCAAGTGCTTCTCATGGCCTGAGTGGTTTAGTTCTAAGGAGCGGGTTTTACCAGCCACTGGCCTCTACAACAGGGATTGCTAAGAATAATAAAACACTTACACCAAGAGCTTTGAACTTACAGGAAATTATTAAAATGTGCTTAGCTCTTGATCCTCACAGCCAAGAACTTTTGCAATGCTCAAACTGTTTTTTTTTTTTAAATTATAATTTTACTTCTCAACAAAGTATTTTGAGATAATTTTTTAATGGAAGATGCCATATAAAAAATAAATTGGTTTGAAATGGCAGAGGCTTTAAAAAGATTATAATAGATTGATAAAGTGGGTCACCTCCTTACATGTTTGGCGTGATGCCCAGAGAAAGAAAGGTAAAAAAAAAAAAAAAAATAAGAAAGACATGAAAGTTGGGATGGGGTAAGGAACATTTAGCTAAGGAAGGTGAGCACTGTCCTTTTGGATGAGAACGGGAACCTTTAACCCTTTATAGAGTGATCTTTATCCTCATAGCCCAAAGATATTCTAGCGGGAAACATCCCAACTGCTGTAAGGTTTCTGACTAAAAATAGAGTGTGTGCACATGTGTGGCCTCATAAAGAGATAAAATGTATGTTATGAGTGTTTGATTGTCTCCACTTAATATTCCAGGAGAGATGGGAAAGTGTTAATCATAGGTGAAAGGTAAAAATCATAGCATTCATTGCCTTTGGGCTGTAGCACTGTTCTGGAAAACTCTGCTGTCAATATATCGATGCCTTCTCTCTCTCTCTCTCTCCACACCTGGCAGCTTTAGGTGTCAGTGAGGATGCCTCTTCCCAGCAAAAGCCTTTTAAGAAAATATTGACTTAAAATGCAATATTAATTTGAGCATGGTGCAGAGATTTGGGCAACATGGAGCAGTGCGCTTCACCAATCATTGCTGAGCCCTGGGAACCGGCACCCGGGATGCAGAGGCCCCGCTCGGCCTCAGAGCCCCTCGAGCTCCTTGCTTAAAATACAGTCTTTGTTCTCACCTTGGACAGGATGGGGCAAGGTTTGGGAGTCTGTTCATTTGTTTCCTCAGAGTTTTTAGCATATTTACACATTGATGTTTAAATTTTCTTCATTTTGAATAGATGACATATATTCAAGTATAAAACTCAAATTGATTTAAATTGTTTGAATTTTTTTTTTTTTTTTTACTTCTTTGTATGGGTTCTGGGGAGTCCAACCCAGGTCCTTTGGCTTATTCAGGCAAGTGCCTTCCTTGCTAAGCCATTCCTTCCAGTCCCTCAAGTTATTTTAAGCAACATAGAAGATGTGGGAGACTTGGTCACACACCGCATGTTCCAGATAATTTGTGCTCTTCTCAACACTGTTACCTGACCTTTCTAGAGATATTTACTACTTGTCAAGCGTAGATTTGTATCTGCTTCGACATGTCTATATCTCTCTAATATATACAGACATATATAACTGTATGTATATGCACTTAAGACAAGAGAGATAGCAAACAATATACATGATTACAGGAGCTTTTTAAATTTTTTTTTTGAAGCTCGGTCTTATAGCCATCTTGTTAGTTTTCAGCTATTGACTTGATACATCATCACTGGTCAGATTCCTACTGATGGATATTTCACTTGACTCCAACATTTGCCTGTGACAGACAATGTCATAATGGATATTTTTTTTGTCGTTTTTATACACAAAGAGGACCTAATTCACTATGCTAGTTGGCCCTTTTAGTTTCAAAACCATAGAAAATTAGCTCTGGATTGCTTCAAAAGACAAGGGTTTATTAGAGGACCTAAAAATGTTGCCACTGTCACTGCCGGGCATGGAAGCTACTGCCTGGAGCAGGGATACTTCCTTGGTGGAAACCGGAGCCTCAGGTTCCATCACAGATGCTGCCCGCTGGGAACTTGGATGTAGCCTCTCAGCACTGTAGGTCCTTTTGCCCGAGGAGATGGTTCCTGAGCCCCGCTTTATTTATTTATTTATTTTTAACACTTAAGCAATGCTATGCATAATATTTTTTATTTTTTTTATTTTTTTTTAAATTTTTTAATTTATTTGTTTGAGAGCGACAGACACAGAGAGAAAGACAGATAGAGGGAGTGAGAGAGAATGGGCGCGCCAGGGCTTCCAGCCTCTGCAAACGAACTCCAGACGCGTGCGCCCCCTTGTGCATCTGGCTAACGTGGGACCTGGGGAACCGAGCCTCGAACCGGGGTCCTTAGGCTTCATAGGCAAGCGCTTAACCGCTAAGCCATCTCTCCAGCCCGCATAATATTTTTTAATAGTAGGCTTAGCTGACTCAAGACAAGTATTTTAATTTTTTTTTTATTTTAGAGAGAGTGGCACACACACGCACACACACACAGAGAGAGAGAGAGAGAGAGAGAGAGAGAGAGTGAGAGAGAGTGAGAGAGGGAGAATTGGTGCACCAGGGCCTCAGCCACTGAAATTGAACTACAGATGCTTGCACCACCGAGTGGTCATATGCGGCCTTGCATTTATTTGCCTTACCTTTGTGTGTCTGGCTTACATGGGATCTGGAGAGTAGAACATGGGTCCTTAGGCTTTGCAGGCAAATGTCTTAACTGCTAAGCCATTTCTGCAGCCCCCTGTCCCCTGCCCCCCACTTTTTTTTTTACTACAAAGTTCCAAAGGCTCTGTTGTTTGGACTTAAGCCATATGAGCTCCTAGGGAGTCCAGGAAAATGAGAACAAAGCTCTATGGAGTTTGTCTCTGACCTTCACTAAGTTTCCTAAGGGAAGTGGGGGGGGGGTGGCAAGATCTTAACAAAAGTGGGTGTGTGTTAGGAGCCGCGCAGATGCTATTACAAGCTGGCGCCGGTTTCTGGCCTCTTATTGGTCACAGCTGGTGTAAATTTAGCACAGTGCGCATGCTCCAACCCGTTGCGGGCCGATGCTAATGAGGCATCCAGAAAGTAACCAATCACTGGTGGCCACATATCCACAGTTGACCAATCATTTGTGGGTAAGCAGCCTAAACCCTATATAAACAGTTGCCTTTCGTGGTTCTGGGTCTTCGCGTCTTCGCATCTAGCAGTTTGGCATTCCCCAATAAAGTGTGTTCAGAAGAATCCTGATTGTGGCGTCCTCCTTGCTGGCGAGGCGGGCGTGACAAGTGGTGCCGAAACCCGGGAAATTGAAGAACATCTTGCACCAGCGAAGACCCCTGTTTTAAGGAGGATTCAGAACTGACACACGGGACGGACGGATCCGGACTTTTTTCTGAAAGGTATGCTGCCCTGGGAGGTTGATCCTATTGTTGTAATTTTCTTCTTGCCCTGTGTGCTCATTATAGTTTTTGTTTGTTGTGTTTTTTGTTGCTGTAAGTCAGAGGTAGATAGCTCTGCTGGCTGCCCGCTCTTGTACGTACAAGAGATGGTTAGAGCTTGTCTGGATGACAAGCAGTGTGAAAAGAAAGTGAAAGAGGGCCAGAGGACTTTAGCGGAACATCAGGACAGTATGTCAGAAACAGAAAAAAGGGAACAAAAAGGAAAGAAAGAAAGAAGGAAAGAAAGAAGGAAAGAAGGAAAGAAAGAAAGAAAGAAGGAAAGAAAGAAAGAAAGAAGGAAAGAAAGAAAGAAAGAAAGAAGGAAAGAAAGAAAGAAGGAAAAGAAAGAAAGAAAGAAAGAAGGAAAGAAAGAAAGAAAGAAAGAAGGAAAGAAAGAAAGAAAGAAAGAAGGAAAGAAAGAAAGAAAGAAAGAAGGAAAGAAAGAAAGAAAGAGAGAAAGAAGGAGAGAAGGAGAGAAAGAAAGAAAGAAGGAGAGAAGGAGAGAAAGAAAGAAAGAAGGAGAGAAGGAGAGAAAGAAAGAAGGAGAGAAGGAGAGAAGGAGAGAAAGAAAGAAGGAGAGAAGGAGAGAAAGAAAGAAAGAAAGAAAGAAGGAGAGAAAGAAAGAAAGAAAGAAAGAAGGAGAGAAAGAAAGAAAGAAAGAAAGAAGGAGAGAAAGAAAGAAAGAAAGAAAGAAAGAAAGAAAGAAAGAAAGAAGTACTGAGATACATGGAGGGAACTTCTTTCTGCAAGCCAAAAGAAATAAGAAAAATTCAACAAATATTTCCAGTGTTTGACGATCCAGCTCAGGGCCGATATCATGAGCCCATAGGACATAAACAGTTAAAAGATCTTGCAGAGTCAGTTAGGACGTATGGGACTAATGCCTCCTTTACTCAGGCTCAGGTAGAGAGGCTCACTGCTCATGCAATGACTCCTGCAGATTGGTATAATACAGTGAAAGCCTGCTTAACAATGGGACAATATCTTGATTGGAAATCTATCTATCAAGATGCCTGCGCCACTCAGGCTAGACACATTTAATTTTTTAAATTTGGACGTGATGGGTAGGTCAGCAGCAGACAGGCATTGTCTGCCACCATCACCAGTTTCAGAAAAAATAAAATGGAAAGATGTTATATCTAATCAATGGAAGGGCCCGGATCTTGTTTTAATAAGATCCAGGGGAGCTGTTTGTGTTTTTCCACAGGATCAAGACAATCCCATTTGGGTTCCTGCCAGACTGACGCGAGTGGTCAAAGAGAGTCCAGAAAAGGATGAAGATCGTGATTGCTGTGCTGATGATATTATCCCTGTTCAACCTGCTGGGGATATGGACAGAACCCCGTTGGGGAATACTCTCAGTATTCCCAAAACCTCTACCTGTAATTCATGATGCTGTTCTCCTAGTTCTATGACTTTGTTTAGAACCAAAAGAGATTTTGGGATTACTACAGCCATTGTGGCTGCTATTACTATATGCTGTTCTCCTAGTTCTATGACTTTGTTTAGAACCAAAAGAGATTTTGGGATTACTACAGCCATTGTGGCTGCTATTACTATATGCTGTTCTCCTAGTTCTATGACTTTGTTAAGAACCAAAAGAAATTTTGGGATTACTACAGCCATTGTGGCTGCTATTACTATACAAACTGCTGCGACTTTGAATAATTTATCAGCTAATGTAGCTAATACTTTGGATGTTCAAACTTCTATTAATGCACAATTAAGAGGAGGGTTAATGATTGTTAATCAAAGAATTAATTTAGTGTAAGAACAAGTTGATACTTTATGGTAATTGGCACAATTGGAATGTGAATGGAAAATGGATTGTGTATAATCTGTCACGCCAGTTATCACATTATTTGCTTACTAACTGGACTGCTGACCCATGCGAATTCAACATGAGTGGACTTGTTTTTGGTTACGGGATTATTGGACTGGATATAGAAAGCTACCCTTTATTTGAAGGAATGGGCTGGAATGGGTTCCATGATGCTGTTTATGATTGCTGCTGCAATCGGGTGTTTTTGGTGTTTCTGTAAAATGCGAAGTCAAAGACTCAGAGACATTGCTATGCTAGTGCAAGCATTTGCTGCACTGGAAATAGGACACTCACCTAACGCTTGATTGATAACTCTGAAACAATAGGGAGCTGAAACCAGTGATTGGTGCTTACTCTGGGCCTCGTTGGTACTTGCATGATGTGCCTGTGTGTAATTTTGCTATTGCTTGACCTGGACGTTTTCTCCCTTCGTTTGAGCTGTCTTGTGGCCTTTGCACCCTGAGAGCTTATTCTCATTGCACCAGGTTAGGCATAAGACTTTTAGTTTTATTTCACACTCAGCCTTTGCACATCCCTGAGGAATAACTCATTGCACAGGATAAGGTGAGTTGTGAGTTTTCCAAGGCCTTATAACCTTGATCGCCTGTTGCCAGAAGTGGGAAAGGCTAGATCGGTGATTTGGTCCCTTGGTGTCTAAATAATAAAAAAAGGGGGAGATGTTAGGAGCCGCGCAGATGCTATTACAAGCTGGCGCCGGTTTCTGGCCTCTTATTGGTCACAGCTGGTGTAAATTTAGCACAGTGCGCATGCTCCAACCCGTTGCGGGCCGATGCTAATGAGGCATCCAGAAAGTAACCAATCACTGGTGGCCACATATCCACAGTTGACCAATCATTTGTGGGTAAGCAGCCTAAACCCTATATAAACAGTTGCCTTTCGTGGTTCTGGGTCTTCGCGTCTTCGCATCTAGCAGTTTGGCATTCCCCAATAAAGTGTGTTCAGAAGAATCCTGATTGTGGCGTCCTCCTTGCTGGCGAGGCGGGCGTGACAGGTGTGATCCCTGGAATTCAAGCCAAGGCAGATCCTGTGCCAAGGCTTTGGGTACAGGGAGTACCTGGATCATGATTCCATGATGCATAAGGGAAGGACTGGGGGAAACGAGACAAGAAATGTGTCTCCCTGTGTGGTATGCTGTGTTACCCGCTCCCCCTTGGGGAGTGCACAGGGGGTTGAATACAACGTGCCCCAGAACTGACCCACTGGTGCTGGGGAAGTTACAGGGTGCACCTTTCACCTTTCATTCCTCCTTGAGCCTTACACCCATGACATAGCAAGCTCTTCTTGGGGATAACAAGCCAGGGTGACTTGAGCTGGGACATGCCAGTGTGTCCACTTTCTGGGGGCGGGGTAAGCTTGGAGGTCACTATGACAGCGGGGCCTCTTTGATACCTGCTACAATGGGTTCCTCACCTGGGTAGACAAACACGAGATGCTGGGAACATTGCAAAAGAAAAAAAAAAAAGGGACACTTGTAAACAGAAGAGTAAATGTGAGTGTGGTTTACTTGTTGACCGTTGAACATGCGCTTTCTTGATAGGCCTGATCTAGAATCGTGGGATGTGTAGTGATACCGACTGGTGTTGCTAGAATGTTCTCACTCGCTTGCTGTTGGTAGACATGACTCGGAGGACACCAGCTAGTGTGTGCTTTGCCACTGTCAGCTGGCAAGAACATATTTCTATATGCCAAGATTTTTTCTCTCTTTCTGAGTGGCACTGACGAGCACACACAAAACCATGACTGCGCCATTAGGTTTGAAGAAACCATATAATTGCTGCACAAATATTTTGAATTTAATTGCATGTAATGTAGTTAACACTCTGTTATCAGTGCCAGTAAGGGGAGCAGTGGCATAGATAATTCAAAACAGCGGGAAACACAAAATCATTTACTTGAGCCTTTGTAGGCCCATATTTGACTCAGGACAGCTGATTCACCTTTTTTAATCAAATTTTGTTTAGGCTGGTAGAAAATTTATATTCATTTGAAAGAACATGGACTGACGGGACAGAGGAGTTGAAATGTATCCCGGGTGTTGGCATTGGAAGTTTCCATTTGCTAGACATGTTCGGATAATAACAAGGTCACTGGCTCCAGTCTCATTAGAGTCAGTCCAGTCATTCCTCCCTGGGGTTCATGTGCAGTAAGCACAGGACACTGGGTTAAGTCCTCTGACCTCGCAGCCACAGCCATCAGGAGGAAAGAAAATTCTAGAATCTAACTGGGTGGTTGACATCTTGATCAGTTATGTGGAACTGGCCAAGTTTCTAAATCAGATGACAAATAATAATAATATTGGGAAGCCGCTGGAGGAGGAGGGTAGCTGTCCATGGTGATGGCACGAGGTGCCCTGCATTAGGCTGGCTTGCCCTGAGACAGCCTCTGAATGGTACAGACGGGGTCATTCTTGAAGTCAGCCTGCGGGACTTGTTCTGCTAGCAGCAGGTTGAGGTCTCAATGAAGCTTCTAGAAGTGAGCTCCTTATTTTAAGTGCTTTGGAGTTGTCTTGAACCTCGGTGAAAAGCAGAACCTCACTCGGTAGCTCCAGAACAGAGACTGAGAGAGTTATCTCACCGGGGCACTGGAAGGGGCCATGGCTGTGGCTTGAGGACCTCCTCCCGAGTAGCCAGGGGGTAGATACTTCGGTTACACTTTTGAGTTTCATGTCATTTTGTTTGTGTCTGCAACAGGTTCAGAGAAGAAATAAGAACTTTTGTCATTCTTTGCCCTACAAAGTCCACACTTTTATGAACTCTTCATACTTGGTTGGGGTCCTCCAATATGTTCCTTTCCAACTTTTCCAGTATAGTCATATAAATGTACTTAAGGTCTGAAAGCAGTATAGGAAACCAACCAGGAACACAAACCCCCATCACTCAGAATTTCAGTTGACATTCTTTTAAAAAATATTTTAGGGCTGGAGAGATGGCTTGGTGGTTAAGCACTTGCCTGTGAAGCCTAAGGACCCTGGTTCAAGGCTCGATTCCCCAGGACCCACATTAGCCAGATGCACAAGGGGGCGCACGCGTCTGGAGTTCGTTTGCAGTGGCTGGAGGCCCTGGCGTGCCCATTCTCTCTCTATTTGCCTTTTTCTCTGTCTGTTGTTCTCAAATAAATAAATAAAAATAACAATCTTTAAAAAATATTTTATTTCTATTTATTTGACAGAGAAAGAAGGGGAGAGATAGAGAGAATGAAAATGGGTGTTCCAAGGCCTCCAGCCACTGCATACAAACTCCAGACACGTGCACCTTCTTGTGCATCTGGCTTATGTGGGTCCTGGAGAACCAAACCTGGATCCATTGGCTTTGCAGGCAAATGCCTTAACCACTAAGCCATCTCTCCAGCAGCCTTTCAGTTGACATTCTTGTGTGGCCTTCAGCTAGTAGCTTCTTTGAGCTTCAGGTTTTTATTTTTTATTTTAATTTATTTTTTTTTTTTTGGTTTTTCGAGGTATGGTCTTGATCCAGCCTAGGCTGACCTGGAATTCATTATGTAGTCTCAGGGTGGCCTTCAATTCATGGTGATCCTTCTACTTCGCTCTCACAGAACTTATTTTTATTATTTTATGTCTGTCTGTCTGTATGTATGTGTGTTGTATGCACGTATATTTTCCCTTTGCAGCAACACATATACTCACGTGAAGTGGGGATTTCTCACATATGGTTGTTGGAGTGGAACATTGGATGTCCTGTGCATTGCTCTTCTGTTCATTTGCAAGAAGAGAGAGAGATGAAGTGGGGGGGGGGAGAGAAAGAGAGAGAGAGGGAGAGAATGAGCAATCCAAGGCTTCCTACTGCTGCAAACAAACCCCAAATGCATGTGTCACTTTGTGCATCTGGCTTTATATGGGTACTGGGGAGTTGAACTCATGCTGAAAGACTTTGCAAGCAAGCACCTTAACTGCTGAGCCATCTCTCCAGTCCCTGGCCTTATTTTTGAGCCAGAGTCTTTTTTTACTGTTTCTAGAGCTTGCAGGGCTCTGATGAGTCTCAAGTAACTGCTCCCCAGTGGGACTGGGGTTCCAGGTGCACATGGCCACACTCAGCTGCTGCTTTACATGGTTCTGGAGATTTGAACTCAGGTCCTCATGCTTGCCCAGAAATCACACCTAACTGATGAGCCATTTCTTAACCCCTTGTCTTCAGTTTTTAATTTTTATTGATTGATAATTTTTTATTAATTAATTTTTCATTAATTAATTTTTCATTGACAACTTCATAATTGTAGACAATATCCCATGGTAATTCCCTCCCCCCCACTCCCCCTTTGAAACTCCACTCTCCATTACATCCCTTGCCCCTCTCAATCAGTCTCTCTTTAATTTTTTTTTAAATTTTGTTCATTTTTATTTATTTATTTGAGAGTGACAGACAGAGAGAGAAAGGCAGATAGAGAGAGAGAATGGGCACGCCAGGGCCTCCAGCCACTGCAAACGAACTCCAGATGCGTGTGCCCCCTTGTGCATCTGGCTAACGTGA
Organism: Jaculus jaculus; assembly: GCF_020740685.1. Lineage (NCBI taxonomy): Eukaryota > Metazoa > Chordata > Mammalia > Rodentia > Dipodidae > Jaculus > Jaculus jaculus. The sequence continues at coordinate 131,213,917 of NC_059109.1, forward strand.
GTCCTGGGGAATCGAGCCTTGAACCAGGGTCCTTAGGCTTCATAGGCAAGCGCTTAACCACTAAGCCATCTCTCCAGCCCAGTCTCTCTTTAATTTTGATGTTATCATCTTTACCTCCTATTATGATGGTCTTGTGTAGGTAGTGTCAGGCACTCTGAGGTCATGGATATCCAGGCCATTTTGTGTCTGGGGGAGCACATTGTGAGGAGTCCTACCCTTCCTTTGGCTCTTACATTCTTTCTGCCACCTCTTCTGCAATGGACCCTGAGCCCTGGAAGGTGTGATAGAGATATTTCAATGCTGAGCATCCCTCTGTCACTTCTTCTCAGCACCATTGTACCTTCTGAGTCATTCCAAGGTCATTGCCATCTGAAAAGAGAAGCTTCTCTAACCAAAAGTGAGAGTAGCATTAATATACAAATGTGAACATTAAGAGAAGTGCTTACCAGGCAGTTCAGTGAGCATAGTATGTACATTTACCCAGACAGAAGCAGACATTACACCCCTAGGGCTCATGACTACCCCTGTTGTAGGTTTTCAGTATCAGGCATGTATTCCCTCCAGTGGAGCAGGCCTCCAGTCCTATTAGAGAGGAGTTGGTTTCCCCCATAACAGACATGCCACTATTGCACCCATTGGCTCATTTAGCCTGGCTAGCCAAATCTAAGGTAGGCAGGTATCCACTGTTGAGTATCTCTACTGGTGATTTCTCTCTCTCCCATTGAACTGCATTTACCAGCTTTCTGTCAGCTGGTCTACACGGACGAGGTTATCAGCTTTGTTCCAGCAGGATTTCTCAATGGCCTTGCAGCCCAAGTATGTGGAGTGTTTAGCAATAGGGTCTTACTATCTATTCCTGGTGGGAAACCAAACGCTTTCGCAATGGCCTGTAATGTTTTGAGAACATCAGGGACCTCCCTGGCCAACAACTCACTGGAAAGTATCCTGTCCCTAGCACTGGAAATTTTCTAGTAACAATCTATGGGTGTTCTATTGTCCAAAAAGGTAGGTTTCCACATGATTTATTTATATCCTCTTAGATTTTGATTAGCCCTCCCTCCACCTTTCCTTTACTCAATCTCTTCCCCTGACCTTGATTAGGCCTTTTCACTCCTATTAGTCTGTTCTTTTACTTACATATATACAATACCATGCTATTAATTCCCCCTTCCTCCCTTTCTATTCCCTTTATATCTCCTTTCTAGCTTACTGGCTTCTGCTACTGAGTTTTATTCCAACTCACATAGAAATCTAATCATTTGTAACTAGGGTCCACATGTGAGAGAAAACATGTGATGTTTGGCTTTCTGGGCCTGGGTTACCTCACTAAGTATAATTTCCTTATAATTTCATTTTTCTTTACTGTGAGTAGAACTCCATTGTATAAATGTGCCATATCTTCGTTAGCCACTCATCAGTTGAGGGACATCTAGGCTGAGTCCATTTCCCAGCTATTGTGAATAGAGCGGCAATAAACATGGTTGAACAAGTATCTCTAAGGTAGTGAGACGAGTCCTTAGGATATATGCCTAAGAGTGATATAGCTGGGCTATGTGGTAAATCCATTTTTAGCTGTCTCAGGAACCTCCAAACTGATTTCCACAATAGCTGTACCAGATTGCATTCCCACCAACAGTGTCGAAGGGGTTCTCTTTTTCCTGGTTGACAATTTTTTATATGTGTATATAATGCATTTTGACCATAATCACATTACCTTCTCTTTCTTCCCTCCCTCTACCACTGAACCCCTTCTTCATGGCTAGTCCCCTTTCTCCTTCAATGCCCCCCAGTCTCCCACCCAGTCTAATTTGAGTTACTTACATGAGCATGAGCGTGAGGTTCCTTACCAAAACGCAGATCGCTTACCAGTGGCTACATCACTGAAGAAAAATAGAACTTTATTTTTTGTAAAATATGTTTTTTCATTAATTTATTTTTAAGCAGAGAGATAGAGAGAAGAGAGACGGGGAGGGGGTATAGAGAATGGGAATGCCAGAGCCTCTTGCTTCCGCAAACAAACTAGACACATGGGTCACTTTGTGCATCTGGCTTTACGTGGGTCCTGGGGAACTGAACCTGGGTTGTTAGGCTTTGCAGGCATGTGACTTAACTGCCCAAACCTTTAGTTTTGGTATCTGTAAAATGGCAATATAAGCCACAGAAGTGGATGAAATTAAGATGAGGATGGATCTTAGCTCAGTGGCTGGCACCAGGCAAGTGCGTGACAAGAGCTCGCCAAAGTTGTAAGCAACGTGAGTGTGCGTGTCGTGTGCGGGTCCATTTGCATTTTCCTAGAAGTCTAGTCCAGAAAACCCACATTTTTAGCTTGTTGGTTTTCCCGGGTGGGGGGCATACCTTATTTGCTAGCCTGCTTAAAGGATTCTGAGAATGGTCCAGCTTTTCTTATTGGTATCACAGAACCATGGCCGGGGCACACCCGGGACGCGGTTTAACTTGCATCTGTGAGCATTTGAAGTCACTGTATCTTTCTGTACCAGCCCTGATAACAGTAAGCCTCAGCTGCAGACTGATGGCTCACACCGCGGGCCTCACTGCGTCTCTCCCTCACAGAGCACGGTGGCTGAATGACTGCTCTGTGTTTTCCTTTGTAGATTAGCATCTGAAAGGAGGCAGGCCTTGTCCACACGGACTCGAACCTAATTCTACGTAATTCCCTTCTAAAATTTTATTATTTTCGTAAGTGTGTGTGTGTGTGGGGGGGGCACACCAGAGTCAATGTCACTGCAAAAAAATGCCCGTCTGGCTTTATGTGAGCGGCAGGGGAATTGAATCTAGATCTGGCAGCCCTTGAAAACAAGTGCCTTTAACCACTGAGCAATCTCCTTAGCCCTTTTACTTTTGGTAGCCAATGCTGTATTGATCAAAAATTTTGACACCTCGTCATGTTGGATGATGGAGATGTTTTAATTAATTATTTATTTATTGGTAGGATGTCACGATGATGCTCAGGCTGGCTTTGAACTCTTGGGCTCAGTTCAAGTCACTTGCTTTCAGCCTCCCAAGGAGCTGGGGCCACAGGCACGCACCTCTGTGCCAATCTCAGGTAAAGATCAGATCAGTTACAAAAGAAAGACGTATTATTCTTAATTCAAACAATAGAGACTAGAAAATGAAAATGTAACCAGAAGAAATAAATGCCAGCAGTTTCATTTGTATTCTTCCAAAGCGTCTTGAAATATATTTAAGAGGGTTGAAGTGTAGTCATTTTAAATTTTGTGCAATTCAGGGCGTATATATAATGTTCTTCAGCTTGCTTCTCCCCCTTGCGTTCAGTGAAATATCTCAGACAGCTTGTCGATACCGTTGTAAGTGACTTTGCTTAATTTCAGCTGGCGTTCATTATGATATGTTTATACTTTTATACTTATTGTGGTCAGTCAAGGTAGGGTCTCACTCTAGCTCAGACTAACCTGGAATTCACTATGTAGTCTCAGGGTGGCCTCGAACTCATGGCGATCCTCCTACCTCTGCCTCCTGAGTACACCACCATGCCAGGCTAATGTGTGCTGTTCTAAGCATGGCTTTCCTAGGCTGAGCATCGGTTCTTGTTTATTTGAGACATGCTCAAGCTGGTTCTCAAACTCATTATGTAGCTAAGGCTGGCTTTGAACTCCTGATTCTCTTACATCAGCTTGCAAAGTCCTGGGACGATAGGTATATATATCCTCACAGCCAATTCTGAGCACTTGTATGCATGTGATTTTCCTGGGGAGTGGACGAGGCAGGATTGCTGGGGGAAGGAACCCAGACCACCCTATAGTCCTCTGGGGGAAGACCTTGGGGGCATGGGCTGTGAGCAGCCAGCCCTCATTGCTGTTGGAGGAGAGGAGTCACCCCATTAGATCTATCAGGACAGGACACTAATGGTATCAGCCAGACATACTTCTGTGGCTGGCAGTTTTCTATTTGAATCATATCAGGATGAACATCCTCCTATTTATGGCTTTATGTGCTGTGAAGAATTCTTAGATGTGAAAATTCCAGAATTAGGCTGTGACAGAAAGCTCTATGTCCAAACAACGTCCATTCTTTCTTCCTCTTTCCTCACACAGCAACCATTTGCCGGCGCCTTAACATTCCTTGTTTAAAATGTTTACATGTCTCACTTCTTTGTACACGGAGACAGTTTTTTGTTGTTGTGTGTGTGTGCACACATGTGTGCACATTCGAGCATGCGTGCGTGTGTAGGTACAGCACCCCATATGTTGGCCTGTGTCTGGGGGTGCTCTCCTACAGTGGCTGGCATGGAACATCTGGTGGACCATTGCATTGCTCATTAACCAGATCCTGACAGAGTCTCTTTAAGGACCTGGGCCATCTCTCCAGCCTGAGACAGTTTTTTTTTTTTTGAGGTAGGGTCTTGCTCTAGCCTAGGCTGACCTGGAATTCACTATGTAGTCTCTAGGTGGCCTTGAACTCTCAGCGGTCCTCCTACCACTGCCTCCCAAGTGCTGGGACAAAAAGTGGGCCACCACACCTGGTTTGAGACAGTATTTTTTTCCAAAAATATTTTATTTTACTTATTTATTAGAGAGAGAGAGAAAGAGGCAGATAAAAGAGAGGCCACGTGTGGCTGTAATACCAGTCCCATGGGGGAGGGGAGAGAGAGAGAGAGAGAGAGAAAATGGGCCTCTAGCCAGTGTAAACAAACTCCAGATGCATGTGCCACCTTGTGAATCTGGCTTATGTGGGTCCTGGGGAATTGAACCTAGGTACATAGGTTTCATAGACAAGTGCCTTGACTGCTAAAGCCATCTCTCCAGTTTTGAGACTAATAAAATATCAGTGAAGTCCTTGGATAGACCTTTATGAAAAGCTAAGTGGAGGCGGGGGTGGGGGTGGAAATTGAGGGCAGCCACACTAAAAATGCGCCTTTGTGACTTTGGCCCTCCCTTCTCCCTGCTTCCATCACAGAGGAGATGGTAGGTGGAGAAGACATCTTGTGATTGGGTCCCCGGCTGTCCAATCAGGAGACACAATGCAGCACTAGGTGGGACACTTAGCAACCTGAACTTCTAAACACCTGCCTTACCTCTCCAAGGGGAAAGTGTATTACCTGTGAAACCTTCTGATGGACATGGAGGATCCGCATTTAAATGTGGTACCCACGGTGCAGCTTGCTTTCACGGGGCGTTGAGATCTAACGGAGTCTCTAACCTTGGCACTGTCCTTACTTGGCCCTGGAGAATTGTTTGGTGGGGGCTTCCTGTGCGTTAAGGAATGTTTACTAACGTCACTAGCCTTTACCTTCCGGGTATTAGCAGCGCCTCCTTCCTCAATAGTGAGAATCAAATATCTCTCTAGATGTGACCAAGAACTCCTACTCTAAAATCAGAAGGGAAAACAAAAGAAATGCAGTAAAAAAAGAAAGAAAGAAAGAGAGAGAGAGAAGGAGGGAGGGAGGGAGGGAATGGGGAGGGTTGCTCAGTGGTTAAAGATACTTGCTGACAAAGCCTGCTGACCTGGGTTCATTTCCCTCATACCCACATAAAGCCAGATGCACAATATGGCGCATGCATCTAGAGTTTGTAGCAGTAAGAGGCCCGGGCACGCCCATTCTCTCCCTCTCCCTCTCCCTCTCCCTCTTTTTTTTTTTTTTTTTTTAAAGAGTCTGCTCACTGTATGTGGCAGGACATACCCATAATCTCAGAATTTAATTTTTTTTGAGGTAGGGTCTCATAAGTATTTGTTTATTTTTATTTATTTATTTGAGAGTGGCAGAGAGAGAGAGAGAGAGAGAGAGAGAGAGAGAGAGAGAGAGAGAGAGAATGGGCGCGCCAGGGCTTCCAGCCACTGCAAACGAACTCCAGACGCGTGCACCCCCTTGTGCATCAGGCTAACGTGGGTCCTGGGGAATTGAGCCTCGAACCAGGGTCCTTAGGCTTCACAGGCAAGCGCTTAACCGCTAAGCCATCTCTCCAGCCCTCCCTCTCCCTCTTAAGTAAATAAATAAAACTTATTTTAGAAATAATATTCACTGAAGGACTATTATGTGCCTTGTGTTCTTAGAGCTAAAGACAGATCGCTATAAAGATCTCTGCCTGCTAGATTTGCTCTATCCATGCTTGGTGCCATGTTTAGATATGTTATTTACATATATCTACATGTATATGTGTTTATGTAATATGCTGCTTTGTATCCCTGAACATTTAAGATCTGGGTGTATAGTTCTTTTTTTAAAATATGTATTTATTTGCAAACAGAGAGATAGAAGAGAGACACAGAGAGAGAATGAGAATGGTTGCGCCAGGGCCTCTAGCCACTGAAAACAAACTCCAGATGCATGTGCCAGTGTGATCTGGCTTTACATGGGTACTGCGGAATTGAACTCAAGTCCTCAGGTTTTGCAGGTAAGCGCCTTACCTGCTGAGCCACCTCTATAGCCCCTGGGTATATATTCTTTATTATCAGTAATGAAAGTAGCTAATGTAATGATCTACAGCAGGCATTCATATACTGTAGCTCATGGCCAAGCCCACTTCACAATTTGTTTTATTTTTATTTATTTATTTACTTATTTTTTGAGGTAGGGTCTCACTATAGCCCAGACGGACCTGGAATTCACTATGTAGTCTCAGAGTGGCCTTGAACTCATGGCAGTCCTCCTCCCTCTGCCTCCCAAGTGCTAGAATTAAAGGCATGCTCCACTATGCCTGGCTTAATTTGTTTTATTTTTTAAATAAAGCTTTATTGACACATAGCTACCCCCATCATAGAGCATTGTCTATAGCTGGTTTCACCTACACAGTCTACAATGGCAGAGTTGAGTTGTTGCAACAGACACTCTGGGGGCCGTAAAACCTAAGCTATTTGCTGTGTGGTCCTATACAGAGTATGTTTGCTGACCCTGGCTTAGAGATTCACAGAATATGCATATGGCAGCCCATTAGAACTGAGTCTTTCAGCTATGAATTCAACCAACTGTGGCTCAAAAATCTCTTTCTTTAAAAAATATTTTTGGGCTGGAGAGATGGCTTAGCGGTTATGCGCTTGCCTGTGAAGCCTAAGGACCCCAGTTCGAGGCTCGGTTCCCCAGGTCCCACGTTAGCCAGATGCACAAGGGGGTGCACGCGTCTGGAGTTCGTTTGCAGAGGTTGGAGGCCCTGGCACGCCCATTCTCTCTCTCTCTGCCTCTTTCTCTCTTTGTCTGTCGCTCTCAAATAAATAAATATAAACAACAAAAAGTTTAAAAAAATATTTTTATTTTTATTTATTTATTTGAGAGAGGGAAGGAGGGGGGGGGGAGAGGGACCGACGGGTCCTTTGGCTTTGCGGCAAGTGCCTTAACTGCTAAGCCATCTCTCCAGCCCCTCCAAAATCTCTTGAAGAGACGTTGTCTTTGTACTGAATGTGTGAAGAGTGTTTTCCTTGTGGTTGTATCGAAACCAGACAGCGCAGTAACCACTTTCATAGCATTTGCAGTGCAACGGGCCTTGCAAGCAACCTAGAGATGATGCACATTACACAGGGGGCTGAGCGCTGGTTCTATGCAACTATTTGCCACTTTATTTAAGGGATTTTGGTGTCTCCTAGGTCCTGGAACCCATCCCTGCGGATATGGACACAGCTGCCGCCCATGCTGTCGCTTCTTCCTCTGACAGGGCTCCTCCTTCCCCTCGGGTTTGGGTTGGTAGCTGAGTGCTTGGAGGAGAAGCGGCTTGTGTGGTCAGCCCAGCCAGGGAAGGCCTTGGGGGTTGCTTCAATGGCAGTCATGTTCTGTTTGGGATTCCTGCTACCCTCAGTGTGGGTTTGGAAAGGAAACTGTGTGAGCACATGTCAGGGCCTTCCAACCAGACCATCGTACTTGCGGAGACCTGTGGACTTCCCACTGGCGAGGAGCGCGGGTGGGGGTCACTCAGTCCTGCTGGCCTTCGCTTGCGAGGCGCCCAAGGGCCCAGCAAGCCGCTCCTGTCCAGGGCAGGCGGGAGCGGGCTTAGGTTCGAGGGCTGAGTGTTTGGCTTGAGCTGCTGACCGAGTGGCTTGAAGGGCACAGCTTTTTGTCCCCATGGTTCTGGGTCCCCATAGCCTGGGTCTGCTGAGAGTGCTTTTCCTGGACTGGAGATGGTCACCTCCGCATAGGGCAGGCATTGCTGGATGGAGAGACTGGGAACTGCTGCTGGTTCTAGTGCCCCCCATCTTATTGTCTCCCCCTTCTCTTCCTCCCTCTCTTCCTAGGTTCCTTCTTTCCCTCTCTAAGCCTCCTTTCCTTCCTTTTTTTCCATCCTGCTCTCCCTTCAGGTCGATTCTTCTCCTTTCCTTCTTTCCTGAGCTCCTCCTCTCCCACCACTTCCTTTTCTTTTTATTCCTCTTCCTCCTCCTCATTTTCCTCTTTCTCTTCCTCCCACTCCCCATCTTCCTCTTCCTCTTTGTCTGCCTGTTTTTTTATCCTTCTCCTTTTCATTGTCTTCAATAAGACCATAGTCCTAGAGGATTAGAGCCTGTATTTAGTTTTTTTTTAAAAATTTCTTATTTTTAATTCTTTGTTTATTTGTTTGAGAGTAGGAGACAGACAGAGAGAGAAAGGGGAGAGAGAGAGAGAGAGAGAGAGAGAGAGAGAATGGGCGCACCAGGGCCACCAGCCACTGCAAACAAACTCCAGACGCGTGCGCCCCCTTGTGCATCTGGCTAACGTGGTTCCTGGGGAATCGAGCCTCGAACTGGGATCCTTAGGTTTCACAGGCAAGTGCTTAACTGCTAAGCTATCTCTCCAGCCCCCTGTATTTAGTTTTGATTGCTACTAAGACTCCTGTCTCCCATCTCCAGAGTTCGATGAAGGGATTGGGGACACTGGTTGGAGTCATTTGTCATGCAGCGCTAGGCAGGTAATGCAGTGTAGTGAGCAAATGAGCCTAAAGTTATTAGAAGGCAAAATCTAGGCACCACTATGACACACACACACACACACACACACACACACACACACCTCTCCAGTGAGGAAAGACCCTTCATAGTCTGTTTGAAGCCCTCTAACACAGGTTGAGAGATGAAAATTGTAACAGGAGATTTATTATTTATTTATGAGAGAGAGAGAGAGAGAGAGAGAGAGAGAGAGAGAGAGAGAGAGAGAGAGAATGGACACGCTAAGGCCTCTAGCTACTGCAAATGAACTCCAGACACATGTGCTACATTTTGCGTCTGGATTTCTGGATTACGTGGGTCCTAGGGAATCAAACCTTGGCCCTTTAGTTTTGTAGGCAAATGCCTTAACCACTAAGCCATCTCTCCAGCTCATAACAGGAGCTTTTATTTTTAAGCAGTGGAGCCTTTATGGTATTCCAGTGACACAGAGAGACAGACAGAGACACGGAGAGAGTACATCATTTGAGAAGTTCAACCTTCCATTACTACCAGCAGCAGCCTGGGCACCTGCCTATTATATTTACAGGTCAGCAAGCTATTTGCATTTTCAATATCCACTCACAGATCCCAACATGCCAATGGTCCTCTCCTCTCCCTGCCTTGTTTCTTTCCCCCTGGTTTCTCCTAGCAACACAGAGTATACAGAGCAGTATTTCTCACTTGGAACCTGGCTTTTCCTCAACGCTGCATCTTTCCCATTGGAGGAGCATGGGAAGCGGGAATAGGCTTAATATTTCTGTAGTAACAAGACTCCTGCTTGTTCCAGCCCTCAGAAGCTCACAGTCACATCAAAATAAATGTGGTCTTACCAGCCTTACAAACACTCCCAGGTTCTGTCACTGCAAACAAAACTCCTCATGTGTGGTTATGGAAAACGTTTCTGAGCTGCACAGGAGTGACTAGCTTTTCCCTCAGGTTTCAGGGTTGAGTGGATGGAGCTTTTTCCTGCCCTGTCTTTAATGCAGGGTTATATACATGGATCAATGACAGAACTTCTCTTGCCTGTTCTCCCTGCTGGGGGTACACCTGTTTCTGAGGGCTTAAAATCAGAAAGATGGAAATCCACAGGGTGGTTCTAGTTGTAGTCCCAATGTCCAGAGTTTCACTGTGGCAGACTGGTGTGTGTGTGGTGGTCCAGTGATAAGAAGGCTGTTGGCTGGAGACAAGGAGGTTTTCAGGGTGTGATGGACAACTTTCTCAGTGTGAGCCAAGAAACCCAGGCACAAGGTATAACATTGTCTTTGCCAGTCCCACAGTCACACAGTGGTAATTCCAACAATATTTATATGCAGCCCAGTCTTATTTCATGTGAGAGGGGCTGTATTAGATGCTTTTGTGTCACTGTGACTACATTACCTGTCACGGACCACTTAAAGGAAGGGAAGATTTATTTTAGCTCACGGTTTCAGAGGGTTCCGTCCATGATTGCTTGGCCCCAAGTACTTAAGCAGAACATTGTGGCGGTGGGAATGTGCGGTGGGAGACATCTGTTCCTCTCATGACAGACCAGGAGACAGGCAGTGACAGGAAGCAACCAGGGATAATGTATCCCAAGGACTGGCCTCCAGTGACCTACTTCCTCCAGCTTGGCCCTGCCTCCTGATGATTCCAAAATAGTGCCACCATCTGTGTACCAAGTCCCCAACGGATGAGCTGATGGGGACATTTTAGAATCCAGTCATAACCTGGTCGGGAGGAGCAGGAGGCTAGCATCCCTGGGACCCTCATGGAAGCTGGTGACTGTACAAACTTACTACGCATTTGGCACTGCCTTCCACGTGCGCTACCGTCTTGATCATGAGGGAGGGCACAGCAGTGTGAGCTAAGGTCCACCCCTCTGAGAAACTGGAGCACAGAGAGCTTCAGCATTTGTCTAAATCCACAGCACTCATCAACGGTGGGGCTGGGATTGCAGCTCACACTTGGGAAGCACACATGTAAGCTTTGGGATGTTGAGGCAATTTTTCATTCACCTTTTGTCTTTGCCTTGAATTTCTAAAATCCTGGATTCACATACAGCAGGTAAATTAGAGATAAATTCTACATGCATCCCATAGATAAAGTTTTTCTTTTTCTTTCTTTTTTTTTTTTTTTTAAAGAATAGATAAATTAGAGCTGGGCATGGTGGTGCATGACTTCAATCCCAGCACTCGGGAGGCAGAGGTAGGAGGATCACCATGAGTTCGAGGCCACCCTGAGACTACATAGTGAATTCCAGGTCAGCTCTGAGCTAGAGTGAGACCTTACCTTGAGAAAAAAAAAAAAAAAAAAAAAAAAAAGAATGTATAAGTTGGGGCTGGAGAAGTGGCTCTGTGGATAAAGCACTTTTTGATTCCCAGCACCCATGTAAGTACTAGATGTGTTGGTATGTCCTTGTAAGACCAGTGCTGGGGAGGCAGACACAAGGATACCTACCTACGGCTCACTGGCCAGATGGTCTAGCCAACTTGGTGAGCTCTGGTTCAGTGAGAGATCTAATCTCAAAGAATAAGGTAAAGGGAAACTGAGAAGACACCCGATGCCAACCTTTGGCCTCCACATACAAGCTCACAAACATGCATGTGCCTTTGCACCCACATGTGTGCTCATACACATATGAACATGCACACATGCATGCACACACACACACACACACACACACACACACACACACACACACACACAAACCATGTGGCCACTATAGTAATTAGAAAAATGTTTGCAAGGAGATAGATAGATAGATAGATGGATAGATAGAGAAAGACAGCAAGGGAGAGAGAGGGTGCATCAAAGCTTTCTACAACTGAAATTAAACTTCAGACACATGTGCCACATTTTGCATCTGGCTTTACAGGGGTACTGGGGAATTGAACCCAGGTGGCAGGCATTGCAAGCAAGCACCTCTAACTGCTGAGCCATCTCTCCAGCCCCTGCCCCAATCTTTTTTTTATTTAAAATTTTTTGTTAATTTTTATTTATTTGAGAGCGACAGACAGAGAGAGAAAGAGGCAAATAGAGAGAGGGAATGGGTGCTCCAGGGCCTCCAGCCATTGCAAACGAACTCTAGGCACGTGCGCCCCCTTGTGCATCTGGCTAGTGTGGGTCCTGGGGAATCGAGCCTCGAACTGGTGTCCTTAAGCTTCACAGGCAAGCACTTAACCGCTAAGCCATCTCTCCAGATCCCTGGCCCCAATTTTGATGGCACAAGATATGATCAAAGCAGGCGTGTCTCTCATTTAAGAATGTGGTTTGCTTCTTGGGCATACACACGTGCCTCTGGCATGCTTCTCTTTCTCATCCCCAGGGTGTGTGGTGGCCATTGATGCTGATGTTCTGGCTGTGTGGGGTGTGGATTCACACCATTCTGGTTTCCCATAACTAGAGGGACTCAGTCTCCCACGACCTCATCTCCAACCTCTAATGCAAAGCAGGCTGCCTTGCTTTGACAGACTAAAGGATAAACAGAAAGCGGCAGATTTATAGAGTCAGCTAGCACTCTGCCATTATGAGTAATATGACCTAACAGGAAAGGAAATGAAAGCATCAAAGAGTCGCAGACATCATGAGATTTCCCCTCAAGAACTTATTTCCAGTGAACCTCAGAAAACAGAACCAGGAAAAGCTCTTGGAAGAGCAAGAGGCATAAATATTGATTGATTGACTCATAATCATGTCACAGCTTCTGCAAATGATTTGATGTCATTTAGAAAAAAAGAAATGTTGATTCTAGTTTTTTTTTTTTTTTTTTTCCCCCTTGCAGGATATTATTGCCACAGGCATTCAGGTAACTTTGGAATAGATGGTCAGATTTTGGGATGTAAAACCAGTGGCTTGCCTTGCTCAGAATTTGATTTTTTTTTTTTTTTTAGTTTGTAATATAATCTTAGTGATGGAAACAATTGGTGCTAGAAAAAGAATAATGTAGTCTATTGCTTCATTTATATCAAAAGTTATATATGCCTTTGAAAAAATTAAAGAGTTAAAATGTAAAAGTGAAATATGGACATAAGGGGCTGGAGAGATAGCTCAGCAGTTAAAGGTGCTTCTTTTCAAAGCCTAACTACCCGGGTTCAGTCCCCTAGTGCCTACATAAAGCCAGATGCAATAAGTGACACATGCACCTGGAGTTTATTTGTTGTGGCTGGAGTCTCTGGTGTGCCCATACTCACTCTGTCTGCTTTTCTCTCTCTCAATAACAAATAAATAAGCAAAAAATAAAAATAAAATAATTAAGGACAGGGATCAGCAGTTAAGGCATCTGCCTGCAAAGCCTAAGGACTCAAGTTTGATTCCCCAGGACCCATGTTAGCCAGTTGCACAAAGGGGCACATGTGTCTGGAGTTCCTTTGCAGTGGCCAGAGGCCCTGGCACACCCAATTGTTCTCGCGCCCTCTTTCTCTATCAAATATATAAAACTAAAATATTTAAAAAATAAGAACATAAGAAGACATTTTGAATCATATTATCATTGTTAATTGTTTCTGGTAAGGAATTCTAGTTTCTAGTATCTTGTTCTTTTTTTTTAAAGAACCACATACTTTTAAATTAAAAGTTTATTTATTTATTTATTTTTGAGGTTGGGTATTTCTCTAGCCAGGGCTGACCTGTAATTCTCTATGTAGTCTCAGGGAGGCCTTGAACTCTTGACAATCCTCCCACCTTTGCCTCCCAAGTACTGGGATTTAAGGTATATGCCACCATTCCTGGATAATCTTTTAATTTTGATGTTTTGGACTGGAGAGATAGCTCAGCAATTAAAGGTGCTTACTTGCAAAGCCTGCCAGTCCAATTAAAAAAATATTTTATTTTTATTTATTTATTACAGTGACAGAGAGAGAGAAAGAGAGAATGGGCATGCCAGGGAGTCAAGCCATTGCAAATGAACTCCAGACACATGTGTCACTATGAGCATTTGGCTTATGTGGGACATGGAGAATTGAACCTGAGTCCTTAGGCTTTGCAGGCATGCATCTTAACTGTTAAGCCATCTCTCTATCCCCCAGTACTCACATCAATCTAGATGCATAAAGTGGCAGTTCATTTGCAATGGCAAGAGGCCCTGGTGTGCCCATACACCTTCTCTCTCTCTCTGCTTGAAAATAAATAAATAACTAAAATATGAAAACAACAAATTTTGTGTTTTGGTGAAATTATTTCCCTAAGTAACTGTGGTCACCTCAAAGGCCTTCCACCCACAGGAATGGTGATAGATGGGATGGGCATTACAATATCATGGAGATAGATGGGGTGGGCATTACAATATCATGGTGATAGATGGGGTGGGCATTACAATATCATGGCGATAGATGGGGTGCGCATTACAATATCATGGCGATAGATGGGATGGATATTACAATATCATGGTGAAAGATGGGGTGGATATTACAATATCATGGTGATAGATGGGATGGGTATTACAGACATCTCCATATGGCTGTAGACACCCTGGGGTGAGATTTTGTTGCTATCACCATTGTGGGCAAACACTATTACCTGACAGGTTTGCTGGATATGAGATTAGAGGCTGTGGTGGCTTGAAGATAAATGTATGTCCCCTATAGCCTGAGGTATTTTTTAAAATATATTGTGTGTTTATATATATATATATATATATATATATATATATATATATATATATATATGTATGTATATATATTGAGAACTTCTATACTTACAGACAACAACCCATGGTATTTTACTACCCTTCCCCACCTCCCCCTTCATAATTCTGTTCTCCATCATATCCCCTCCCTCTCTCCATTAGTCTCTTTTAATTTGATGTCATCATCATTTTCTCCTATTATGAGGGTCTGTGTAGGTATTGCTAGGCACTGTGAGGTCTTTGATATCGAGGCCAATTTCTGTCCGGACAGTTGTTTGTAATGAGTGGTGCCCTTTCTTTGGCTCTTACATTCTTTATGCCACCTCTTCTGCAGTGGACCCTGAGCCTTGGAGGGTGTGAGCTATTTCAGTGTTGGACACTCCTCCATCCCTTCTTCTCAGCACTATTACCTTTTGGGTCATTCTAGTGGTCACTGCCGTCTGAGAAGAGAAGCTTCTCTAACCAGACGTGACAGTAGCATTAATACATGAGCATTAAGTGTAGTTTCAGGGCAATTTGGTGAGAGTGATTTATCCATTTATCCAGACAAGAGCAGGCTTTATACCCCTAAGCCTCATGACCTCCCCTGCCTTAGGTTTTTGACTAGGTTTTCAGTACCAGGCACGTATTCCCTCCAGTAGAGCAGACCTTCATCCAACTGGAGAGCAGTTGGTTTCCCCCAGAGCAGACATGCCACTATTGCACTTGTTCAGTTATTTGGCCTGTCTGGCCAAACTGGAGGCTTCCAGTGTTCACTGTTTTTGCTGCTGACTTCTGTCTCCCATAAGGCTGCTTACAGTGCAGCTTTTTCCAGCTTTCAATTGGCTGGGCTACAGGGAGAAGTTTTCTGCTCAACACCAGCTTGATTCGTCACTGTGGGGTATTTTTAAAAATATGTTTTATTTATTTATTTGAGAGAGAAAGAGGAAGAGAGAGAGAGAGATCGAGAGAGAGAGAGAGAGAAGGAGGGAGAGAATGGACACGTCAAGGCCTCCAGCCACTGCAAACAAACTCCAGATACATGCGCCTCCTTGTGCATCTGGCTTACGTGGGTTCTGGAGAATTGAACCAGGATTATTTGGCTTTGCAGGCAAATGCCTTAACTACTAAGCCATCTCTCCATCCCAGCCTCAGGTATTTTTGATTAAGATTAAACTTCCTACTTAGTCTTCAGCAGGCAAAGCCTTGCTGGAGGAGGTGTGTCACTGGAGACAGATCTTGAGTCCAGCCCTAAGGCGTGTCAAGAGTCAGCTTGATCTCTGCCTGTGTGTGTTTACAGGTGCTGGTAGTTATCTCTCTGCTGTGGACGTAAGATGGAGTGAGCCAGCTTCTTCTGCCATGTTGAAGCTTCCCCTGGAATCTGCATGCCTGAAATAAACTCTCTCCTCCCATTGTCCCAGCAATGAAAAGGTAACTGCAACAGAGGCCAAAGTCAGGGCGAACTACCTTGAAAGCACTGTGAGAGGGTGTGCCAGAAACAAGGGAAAGGGAGGACAGCGAGGAGGGACCAGTCATTGTGGTTTCCCCACTGACCAGTCCGACAGGGCACAGAGAGGCTGGGCTCCTGGTGAGCTGCTGCGGCTCTTACTGAGCATGGACGCCTGCTTTGCACCAGATCTCTTTCTTCCAGCATCAGCAGCTTGGATCCCTTTGGGAATTACTCCTCCCCCACTTTCTGCCTGTGTCATTGGAGGGGACTGAGTCTGTGCCGGCTCCATGGGTGCACACATAACTCACAGGATTCTTGGCTGATTCCAACCTTTCGCCACAGTAGTGGCTTCAGGAATGGACACATGACCAGCCCGAGGCCAGTGTGAGACTCAACTCTCTTAGTTTTGATGGATGGACCAGGCTGAAGTGATTCATCTTAATTCTGTCGGGTTTGTATCATAGCTTTGAAAAGGTAAGTGCTGGCCCAAGACATAGCTGAGAATGCAGCCAAGGAGGGGCGCCTTAGCCCTGGAGCACCCCAGTCACACACTGCCTTTCTCTTCTTATTTTCTGCTCAGGCGTTTTGAGTTGTGTCTCCATTGCTTTCAACCTAAAGAATCTGACCAGCTGACACTACCGCCTGTGAATATAGACTGATGCCTTCCACACTCCCCAACAGAAGATCCCCTGTCTCCTGGGTGGGTTTTCTCACATGCTCATGAGCAGACGAGGTTGGTTTTCCGTCTTGGCCATCTTATCCCCCTTGTCTGACCTGATTCTTCCCTGACTGATGTTCCATTGTCACTCTTCTGGAGGGTCACAGATACACTAGGCCCTGCACCCATGCCTCCCAAGGGCTACAGATTTGTTAACATTCATTGCAAACTGTGAGGGTCATCTCTTGCAGCCCCAGTTTCCTGTATCTCTCTGTCATAGACTAGTGGATTTCTGTTGTTTGAGTTCTTAGTCAAATAGCTCTGTAACTTTTGCCTTCTTTTTTAGCTTTCTCTTACCTCTGGATTCAGATGTCAGTACCTAGGGTTTGGGTGAGAAAACTTGAATATATATGGCATTCCCACTTGTCCAATAATCAAGCTAAGTTTAGTTAGAATAGTAGGTTTTGCTTGTTAAGATACAAATATATACATATAATTTTTACCAACAATTTTCATACATGTATATAAAGTGTTTTGATTATTATTCTGGTTTGAATTAGATAGCCACCGTAAGCTCATGTGTTTTGAATACTTGTTCCTTCCTGAGTGGCATTTTGGGGGGTGGAGCCTAGCTGAGGAGGTGTGGCGCTGGGGGAGGGCTCAGGAGTGTTACAGCCAGCTCCACCTTGCCAGAGGTCAGCTCACTTTTGCTGCAGTGGCAGAGGTGCTGACCAGCCTCTGCTCATGCCATGCTGTCCCTTGCCTTCATGGAGCTTCCCCTCAGGACTGTAAGCCAAAATAAACCCTTTCCTTCCATCAGCTGCTTCAGGTTGATGGTTTGTCCCAGCAACGAGAATGTGACTACAACAATCATGACCCTATCCTTTTACCTTTTTAAAAAAAATTATTTTATTTTTATTTATTTATTTGAGAATGATAGAGAGAGAAAGGGGAGAGAGAGAGAGAGAGAAAGAGAATGGGTGCCCAGAGCCTCCAGCCACTGCAAATGAACTCCAGATACATGTGCCATCTGAGTATCTGGCTTACATGGGTCCTGGGGAATGGAGCCTCAAACCGGTGTCCTTAGGCTTCACAGGCAAGCACTTAACTGCTAAGCTGTATCTCCAGCATTCCCTTTACCTTCTTTTGTCCCTCTTCCCCCTTCTTTCCAGCAACTCACTCTTCTATTTTTTTCTGAGTTAGGGTCTCACTCTAGCCCAGGCCGACCTCACACTCATTCTGTAGTCCCCAGCTGCCCTCAAACTCACAGTGATGCACCTACCTCTGCTTTCCCAAGTGCTTGCATTAAAGGCGTGTGCCACCATTACCAGCCTCTTCTATGATGATGTCCTTGTTTTGGTCCACCCCCATCATCAATGACAGAATGTTGGTGGGCCCAGTATTGTGCAGGTAACAATAGCCTCTGTGAGCTCGTGAAGTTTCGGGCCACATCCTGCCCAGAAGACAGCATTCTAGAGCATTCTCCCAATCCTCTGGCTCTTACGATTTATTTCATTTTATTTTTTGGTTTTTTGAGGTAGGGTCTCACTCTAGCCCAGGTTGACCTGGAATTCAGTATGGAGTCACAGGGTGGCCTTGAACTCACGGCGATCCTCCTACCTCTGCCTCCCGAGTGCTGGGATTAAAGGCGTGCGCCACCGTGTCCCTCTTTGGCTCTTACATTTTTTTTCTACCACCTCTTCAGCACTGTTCCCTGAGTGTTGGAGGCGTGATAGATATGTCTCTTTCAGCACTGAGCCCTCAACAGTCATTCAGCACTGAGCCCTTAATAGTCACTTATTCTCAGTACTCTGATGAGTTTTGAGTCTCCCCAGCAGTCACCACCCACTGCAAAGAGAAGCTTCTCTGAGCCAAGGCGAGCGCAGCGCTAACCTGTGGGCACAGACATATGCATTTAGAGGGTAATGTGATTGCTCCTTAAGATCTTGATCTAGCCCGAGGATATTCCTGGCCTCACACATACGCAGTGGACATCCTGCAAATCCAGCGGTGAGCCCAGCTGAAGTTGGGCACTGATCCTCTTTGTGATGTTTTGGATGCTAACTGTCCCCATAAGCTCATGTGTTTGGGCACTTAACTTCCAGCTGGTAGCTTTGTCTTGGTAGATCATGGAAGTTTCTGGGCAGGGTGGCATTGTAACTGGTGGACATAGGGCAGAGTCATAAACGGGCTCCACTCCCCACTCCCTGCATGGGTTCTCTGTTTCCTGGTATTCAGAGATGCGAGAAGCCTCTGCCACATGTCCTGCTTCCATGAGCTCTGCAATACCTTCCTCACTGGGATGGACTGACTGTATCTTCCCTAGGCATGAGCCCAAAGAAATCCTTTCTCCCTCAATGTGTGTCTATCCAGGATTTTGTCACAGTGATGGGAAAAGTAACTGGCATGCTATATCTTTTCTTTGTGTGTGTGTGCGCATGCATGTTTGTATTCATGCACATGTATGTATGTATTGTATGCGCATGTACATGTGTGCAAATATGTCTGGAGGCAAGAGGTTGATGCCATATGTCTTCCTCAATTACTGCTGATGTTACTTACTGAGACAAAGTCTCTTACTGAACCAAGATCTCACCAATGTGACCAGACTAGCTGGCCAACAAGCACCAGGGATCCTCCTGCCTCTGCCTCCCCAGTGCTGGGACCACAGATGCATGTGCCACCACACCTGGCATTCATGTGGGTGCCGTGGGTCTGAAGTCAGGTCCTCCAGCTTGTGTGCCAAGTGCTTTCCTGACTGAACCTTCTTCCCAGTCCTTAGTCCTAACACACTATATGCAAGAGGGTCTCCAATGGGACAAGAATTTAGGATTTTACTTCATTCATTGTTAGGCCACATGACAATCTTAACAGTTTCTCTCTCTCTCTGTAATTTTTTTTTTTTCGACAAGGTCTCATGTATCCCAGGCTAATCTCAAACTCACTATGTAGTTGAGCATGGCCCTGTGGTCCTGATCCTCCTGTCTCAACCTCCCAAGTGCTGGAATGACAGGTGAATTTCACCCTGTCCTGCCTGATCTGTCCCTTAAGAGGAAATTGATCACCTTTGGCAAAATAATAATCTCTCTTTAGAGCAGAGCTAGACTGCGCCTGGCTTCCCAGACACTGACATTTGGGAGGCAGATGCTGCTAGTTGCTCCTTGTGACTCCATTTCCTTGGCTTCTCCCCGCTCTCCCGTGTCACGGCACACTCTCCACTACAAGGCACACATCTCCAGGACGTTCACTCTTCAGCGCCCCCACCCCTTGTGCAGAGGACATCTGCACGTGACTTACTCTAGCTCGAGGAGCCAGAGGTTCCAGAGGTTTCAGCGGAGACGGCTGTCTGGGAACAGCTGCTGCTGTTTCTGCTGCTGCCTGTGGGGCCTCTCCTCCCCTTCCTTGGCTCCCTCCTCCCCCTCGTTCTTCTTTTTAACACCTTTATTGAGGTATAATTAGCAAACTGTAAATTGAGCATATTTAATTGTACAACTTGATAAGTTTTGACATACGTACACACATGGGAAACAATCACCACAATCACAGTAATGAACAAATCCATCACCCGGAAGCTTCTTGTGCCCTCTGGTAATCGATCCCTCCTTCCTCTGTCCTCTTTCTGCCCAACTTTCCTGAGTCCAGCAAATACTAATCCGCTTCTGCTATATTAATTTGCTTTTTCCTTTGACCTTTGACATACATTCTCATATATTCCAGGCTGGCCTTGAACTCGCTATGTAGCTGAGGATAACCTTGAACTCCTAACCCTCCTGAGTGTGTCCAAGTATGCAGCAACACACCCGGTCTGTGTGGCGCTGGGGATCAAACTCAAGGTGTCTTACATGTATGGCAAGCATTCCACCAACCATTCCTAGAATCTTCAACAAATGAATTCACATATCATGTGCTCATTTTTTTTTCTTTTTTTGGTCAGACTTCTAGGTATATTTTTGAGACTTATTCTACTCTTTCATGAGCCAGTAGCACATATCTTTCTGTTGCTAGGCAGAGTTCCAGCGATTTTGTTGTGTGAACATGACACCATTTGATCACCCCTCCTCCTGATGATGGTTGTGCGTGTTGTTTCCAGTTGGGGCTCTTTCAAGTACAGATGGTGCAAGCGCTCGTTCATGGGCATATGCTTCTGTTTCTCTTTCTCTCTTTTATTTTTAAGGTAAAGTCTCACTCTGGCCCAGGCTGACCTGGAATTTACTCTGTAGTTCCAGGCTGGCCACAGACTCACAGCGATACTCCTACCTCTGCCTCCCGAGTGCTGGGATTAAAGGCGTGCACCACCACGCCTTGCTTCTGTTTCCTTTCTTATTAGAGGCGTTTGAGAGCTCCCTGAATGGTCTGAATGCAAGTCCTGTATCAGATCTATGACTTGTAAATATTTTCTTTCCATTGGTGACATGTCTTTTGTGAATTTTCTTAATGCTATCTTTCAAAGAACAGATATTTAAATTTTTTCAAAAGTATAACCACTTCAGCTTTCTTTTAACTTGTATTAGTACTGTGTGTGTGTGTGTGTGTGTGTGTGTGTTAGTGTTAGTGTTAGAGATTGAACCTTTAGGCAGGAAAAAGCTTAGTTTGATATTTTTTTGAAATCCAATCCTCAATCTTTGTCTTAAATTCAGATTATTTAGACCATTTACATTTAGTGTGAATGTTGTTCATGGCTATGTTAAAATTGCTCATCTTCCTATTTTATTTCTCACATTTTTTTATTTCAAGTTTAGTCTTTTTTTGGATTAAACATTTGATTGTGTGTGTGTGTTTGTTTTTTCAAGGTAGGGCCTCACTTTAGCCCAGGCTGACCTGGAATTCACTATGTAGTCTCAGGATGGCCTTGAGTTCATAGTGATCCTCCTACCTCTGCCTCTTGAGTGCTGGGATTAAAGGTGTGCACCACTACCCCCAGCCTTGTTTTGTTATTATATTGATTATAGTACTTACTATAAAATTTTCACTTGCCACAGTCTATGTTCAGGTGATATTATACCACTTCACATATAGTATAAAAACCATATACACTTCTTGCTCTCTCCTCTCAAGGGAAATGACTGTGCAAATATGTTTGATTTTTAAAAATATTTTATTTATTTATTAGAGAGAGAGAGAGAGAGAGGGAGGGAGAGAATGAGAATGGGTGCATTCTAGCTACTGCAAATGAACTCCAGATGCATGTGCCACCTTGTTCATCTGGCTTGCATGGGTCCTGGGGAATCAAACCTGGGTCCTTAGGCTTCACAGGCAAGTTGCCTTAGCCGCTAAGCCCTCTCTCCAGTCCTGATTTTTTAAAAAATATATGATGAAGTTATACATATTGTCATTACTTTTGTCTAATAAATCAAATCTTTTAAAGAAATCCAAAAATTCTTAAATTTTTCTAGAATTCACATTACCATTCCCCCATTGCTTTGTGTTGATTTCAGTTTTCTTCTGGAATCACTTTCCTAAGGCATCCATTAACATTTCAACAGGATGCAGGTCAGTTGAGTTTGTACTCATTTAGCTTTTGTATGTCAGGAAAAGTTTAATTCCCCCCTCTAGCTTTAAAATGAGTGTTTTACTGGGCATGAAGTTCTAGGTTGAGAAACTTCATTTTTTTGGTAATTTAAAGATGTTCTGTATTGTCTCCTCACTTGACCCTTCCTTGTGAGAAATTTTTGTCATTCTTATTTTCTCTTGCACATACTACATCTTCATATTTCAGTATTCATGTCATGTCTTTTTTCTCTGGGAACTTTTAGGATTTGGTCTTTACATGGGCCTAAGTAATTGTTCTGTGTTGGAGTTCTTCATAATTCCAACATCTGGCATTTATTGACCTTCTTGAATATGGGTTTATGGTTTCCATACAGTTTGTAAATTTATGTACCACCATTCTTTCAGATATTTTTTTTTTCCTTTTCTATTTCTTTACTTTTAGGGATTCCAATTAAATAAACACTTAGGCCTCTTGAAGATGTTTTGCAGTTTACTGTTGTTCTGTTTTAAGAATAATTTTGGGTTGTTCCTATTGCTATGCATTAATATATTTTCTTCCATAATGTCTCATCTGCTATGAATGCCATTCAGTATATATTTTACACCAGGTTGTGTAGCTTTCACTTACAGATGAAATTTGCTTTTTCGAAAGACACATGTTCCACAAGTCAATTAAACTTCTTCAATATAAAAAACGATTTACATTTATAATTGAATACAACACTACATTTCTATTAGGGTCTGCTGAAAACTTTTTCCCCTCCTCTGTTCATAGACTCTCTGCATTTGATCCTTAGAGTCCTTAGTCATTTGTGTAGTACAGGTTAAGGACAGGAATTTAGATGGAAGTGGAAAAGGCAAACATGTCAGAAAAGTCTCACAGGTGTGTTATTTTAGCACACATTAGGAAGCGACTCAGCCAGCACCTTCTACTCATAGCTTCCCGCATATTGCTGCTAAGGACAAGGCCAAGAGTTTAAAGAGAGTCATTTATTGTTGATTTAAATGCTAATTCAATGGCACCTCAGATAGTAAGTACATGGCTATGATAAACTTGTGCATGAAGACTGCACACACTATGGGTTGAATAATTGTCAATGTCCCACCTTCCCTTTGTTCTCCCAGCCATTGACCACGCAACCCATGGCTCAGCATTGAATCATCAGACACCAGCAAGGAAGACGGTCAAGGACTCATGCTCTGACGGCGAGGGAGCTTGTGCATGCGCTGTCCTTGACGTCGGAGGTTCCAAAGGTGTCCTCCCTCCACGTTCAGCACTCCACAGTAGGTGACATGTGTTGAACATGCGACATGCATAGTCATTTTTTTGAATAGTTTTTTTAAAATTTTTATTTATTTATTTATTTATTTAAATTTTTTGTTTATTTATTTGAGAGCAACAGACAGAGAGAGAGAGAGAGAGAGAATGGGCGTGCCAGGGCCTCCAGCCTCTGCAAACGAACTCCAGACACGTGCACCCCCTTGTGCATCTGGCTAACGTGGGACCTGGGGAACCGAGCCTCGAACCGGGGTCCTTAGGCTTCACAGGCAAGCGCTTAACCGCTAAGCCATCTCTCCAGCCCCATAGTCATTTTTATAAGGTGATGTGTTGAACACATGACATGAGTAGCCATTTTTATAAGGTGACGTGTTGAACACGTGACATGCACAGCCATTTTTATAAGTGCTCTCCGTGTACCGATGCAGCTTTCATAGCAGCCGAGGATGCTGACACACACCGACAATCCAAGCACTTGGCAGAAGGATCAGGAGTTCAAGGCCAGTCTTGGCCTCAGAGCAATTTTGAAGCCAGCCTAACCTACATGAGACCTTGTCTCAAAGCAACAATAGCAACAATGATTGATGGAGTATGTGCCATTACTTCAGTTTTGTGGGTATTGCTTCTTATTTTAGAAGACTCCACTTTTCAGTGGAGGAATTTGTATTATTTCCAAGCGTGCACTCTCACTATCTTACCCGTATAGTCTTGGGGCCATGGAGACGTGCCTTCAGCTCTCCCCTGAAGAACTCAGGCATGCAGAGTGTAGGTGACTTTCAGTCCCACTGCTCTGTTCATACCAATGCCATGTTTTACCCAGCAATGCCCAAGCCAGGGGGCCAGTGGTGAAGATAGTAGAATTGTGCCATTTGCGCCCGGCTTGGGGCTCCTCTGTGGACAGTGTTGGCTTAGAAACTTATTCTCTGCCTTTCTAGTGCCTTCTTGGACCTACAGTGTGGTCTGCACTTGACTCCTCCTTCCTCTCTGCTCCTCTTTTCCATTGTCAGACCTGCCTGGGATGCTGGGCATCTTCCCTTGGCTCCTCCTGCTTCCTCCCCCTTTGTCAATCACAGCAATTTCCAGGAATCAAGCTCTGGCACATCTAACCCCATCTTTGCCTCTGTTTCTCAGAGGACTTGAATGGATGTCACATCCTGCCCTTTTCTTCACAATATTTGTCATGAATTTTAATTATAAATGCATGTATTTGATCATTTAGTTTTGGTCTGTTTCTCCACAAGCCTATACATTCCTTGAGAATTCTTTCCTCTCTCACTCCCCTCTGTTTCTCTGACGTCACAATGCTGACGCCATCGCTATTGTTCCAGTGCTGGCTGGTGGCTTCCATGAAGCCAGGTGACTTCATTTCATTCAAATGACTCCAGAGTTTGCTGTGGTAGCTCAGAGTCCAGGCTGGCGGATGGACACCTGATGGCAGAGTGCTTGGGAAAATCCAGAATGTTTCAAGGTTATTGCCAAGGTCAACCACGATAGGGATGAAAATTAAACCTACATGAGCTTTATTAGTCATTCTAGGCTCACTCTTTACAGCCTTAAAAAAACTATCCTATTACTTGGCTATGGAAAATTTCTAAAGACACGATGAAGTCGAAAGAATTCAGTGAAAAACTGTAAGCCCACCTTAAATTCTACAACTGCCATACTGTTTGCTTTTATCATGAACATCTTTTCATCCATCTTGTTTTTGACTCACACTAGAGCCAGTTGCAGTCAGTCCACCTCTGCCTAACCCTCTAATCGTATCACTGGTTACACTTCACCATTTACAATGTTCTCTTCTGCTGCGATGTTCACGACCAAATCCTGAATGTATATTTGATGCGCTTTGACAGATAGACACACCCACGTAACCAGATTCCTATCAAAGAACAGGAGGCCTGCATTCCAGAACCTTTTCCTCCAGCCCTTTCTCAATCCCGAAGTCACTCTTGAGAGGCAAACATCTTTTTGACTTTTTGCCATCCTAGGGGCATTGTGTTCTAGAATCTCATAAGCTGCTCTCTTTTGAGGAAGGCTTCATGCCTCTCTCCTGTCTCAAATTCGTGGGCGCAGCACCACCCTTGATGGCACATGCGGCAAGTAGCTGAGCTCTTTGTGGTCCCAGCTTTGCCCCCCAGTCAGCCCTTCTCCATCACAGCTCCCACAGTGCCCTGCTCTTGTTTGCCTCCGCACCTCACTTTCACTTTCCCTTCACACTTTCACTTTCACTTTCCCTTCACACTTTCACTTTCATTTTCCCTTCGCACTTTCACTTTCACTTTCCCTTCACACTTTCCCTTTCCCTTCGCACTTTCAGGGTTGCTTTTCTCCATCTAGTGCTCACTCAGCATCCTTCATCCCTGCCCGGCCTCCTGGTTGCCTGTTGCTTCTGTCTTCCCAGCGTCCCCTCCTGCTCCTCTGTTCACCTCAGTCTCTCCCTCCGTATCTGTCTTCATCCTCCACACAATTCGTTGACCTTTTCTGTATCAGGTCTCTGCCTCCCTGCCAGCAGACCTGGCAACTTGTATTCACACAGACCCTTAGCAATTACCCCCTGGTAATAATTTAAATTTAGCATGTGATCCAAGCTGGGCTAATCCTTGTCCTTCCAAAGACTGTATTATGAAAACTTCCAATCCCACAGGGAAAGCCTGTAAACTCCTGTATACTCACCACTAACGTCTACAATGAATATTTCTCTTTACATGATCCCACACAGACTGTTTCAATTGCCTGCTTGGCCAGCTCTCCAGCTATCAAGCCACATTATTGTTTTGAGGTGCATTTGCAAGTACCAGTAGAATGTCATCCTTGGATAGTTTACAGCTGTTACTAAAATTCTTTAACTTTTTTACTAATTTATTCATTTATTTGCAATCAGATAAAAACAGAGTGGGAAGAAAAAGACACAATGGGCAGGCCACGGCCTTCAGCCACTACAAATGAATTCCACACACAAGTACTACTTTGTGCATCTGGCTTATGTGGATACTGGGGAATCGAGCCAGGGTTGTTAGGCTTTGTAGGCAAGTGCCTTATCCACCGAGCAATTACTCCAGCACCTAGAATTCTTTTCTAAAAGTGTGTGTGTGTAGGGATGGAGAAATGTCTTAGCAGTTAAGTACTTGCCTGTGAAGTCTAAGGACCTCCGTTCAAGGCTTGATTCCCCAGGACCCACGTTAGCCAGATGCACAAGGGGGCACATGTGTCTGGAGTTCATTTGTAGTGGCTGGAGGCCCTGGTGCACCCATTCTCTCTCTATAGCTGCCTCTTTCTCTGTCTGTCGCTCCCAAATACATAAATAAAAATAAAAATAAATTTAAGTGTGTGTGTGTGTGTGTGTGTGTGTGTGTGTGTGTGCATGCACACATGTGCTTGAATGCATGTCACAGTGCATATGCAGAGGTCAGAGGATAATCATGGGGTGGAAGTCCTCTCCCTCCACTTGTTTGAGACAGGCTCTCTGATTGCTGGCCTGTGAGCCTCTAGGGTTTCTAGATTCTCCCAGCTCACCCCCTCTCCCTACTGCCATGGGCATGCTTAGCTGGTGCTGGGGAATCAAACTCTTGGGGAGCAAGTTCCTTTTACCACTGAGCCATTTCTCAACCCCTAGAATTCTTAGCATCTCTTTGAAATAGGGCTCCCTGACTTCTGACCTGAAGGATGTTGCCTTTTTTGCTTTTTTAAAATCAAAATATTTTATTTATTACAGAGAGAGAGAGGATGGGTGCGCCAGGGCCTTCAGCCACTGCAAACGAACTCCAGACACATGTGCCCCCTTGTGCATCTGGCTTACATAGGTCGTGGGGAATCGAACCGGAGTCCTTAGCCTTTGCAGGCAAACACCTTAAGTGCTAAGCCATCTCTCCAGCCCTTCTTTTGCTTCTTTAAGCCTTTATATAGAAAAGACCTGCTAATATGTTATGATGTGTCCATTGTAGATAAGCATGTTTCTGTTCGGGCTTCCCTCAGTAGTATCCTTCTGGGGCACATGTAGTGACTAAAGCTATGGCATGTGATGAGACTGGCACTGTTGGGCTTGCTACCCAAGACCAGGTGGTCCCCTCTGCCTGAGCTTCACTCATTCCAGGCCCCAATTTCTTTATCCACTGGAAATGATAACCCCAAAATGAGTATGAAGAGGTAAATCTCATTGGCTTTCAGCAGGACCTTTTGTGTTATGTGCACAGAGAACATTCAGCGGTTTATGCACTTCTCAAGCAGCATAGGCGCTCGCTGATTTGTGCCAGCAGAGGAGGGTGGAGAATTGTGCGTCAGCTTTCACTGCACCAGGGATCTCCAGGTGGTGGGAAGTTATAACATAACATCAAATATGATATGATATATGATGTGATGTGATATGATATAATATAATATGATATGATATAATATAATATAATATAATATAATATAATATAATATAATATAATATAATATAATATAATGCTTGGAAGGAAGGGAATGGAAGATCTTGTCACACAGAAACCACAGTGGCTACTTGTTTCTATTTTCTAGTGTTCAGGTGTTCTTGAGCCCTCCACAGTGGAACTCGTCATGGCATTTGAGGGGAAGATCACGCAGAATCAGATTTTTGGAAGGCCTACTTTTGTTTATTAAGAGCTACCTGCGAAGCAAGTGTGTTAAGTAGGGCAACTACTTAACTTCTCAGCAGAAAAGATTTATTCTCCCCCAGGTAATTTCAGTGTTAGTCAGCATTCCAGCGCCAGCTTTCTGTTGTAGCAACCTGGGGGATTTTTTTTTTTTTTTTTTTTTTAAGTTTGCAGGGGAATGAATCTTAGAGGAAGCTCTTGGGTAAACCTTGGCTTTTTCAGCTGTTTATTTTCTGAGAAACGTTGATCACCATGTAGTTAAAAGTTGGATTCCCCTGTTCATGAAGATGAAAGAAAGAACAAAGGTGTGGGTGTTGGTGGGGGGAGAAGGCTGCATTTGTTTTTGGTTTTAAGAGTCTTTTAAAAATAAGGAATAATGAATATCAGTAACGGGTAGGTATTCAGTAAACCAATTAAATTAAATTAGCACATCCGGGAAACAAAGAAGTCATCCTTCAGCTCTTCCATTTATATCATCATCTCAGCAGTCACAGCATGAGGCAGAGGAGGGGCCGTGTCGTCAGGGAAGATAATTAATATTACGTTTTCATTTTCCCCAGTTAAAATGTCTCCCCCAGCTTGCCAAGACAGTTCAGACGCATTATTCCTCTTCTCTTTTCAGTCATGACAAAATCGTGATGAAATCAGCATGTTTGCAACCTTCTCCGCCGCAAGTCTGTGTTGAAGGTTGAGTCCTGCTCTGGTTTTCTAACCAGCTTCTCCTCGGGACTCCCCCATGGCTCAGCGTGGTCTGGGCATAGCAGGGATGGGCTGCCCCAGCCCTGTAACGAATTCCAGCTTTGGAGAGTTGTCTTAGGCCAAGAATTATTATTTCTGGAGGCCTTCAAGATCTAGTTATAGGTTTCTGCAAGCCCTGTGGGCTCGTATGATAATGCTTTTCTCCACCATTATTGTTATAAGGTATTAAATCAGTCAGATTCATGAGTAACAAGAGGTCAATGTCTGATTGAAATTCATAAGGTCAAAAAGGAAACTAAAAATCAATTTATAAGATATGAAGATTTAGGTTCAAACTCCATCCCTGAGCCATAAAACCTCACATCCATAAATGTAAGAAAATCAGTTATTAAACTTGAGGGGGGAAAGAAGACTTATTAAGTTTTACACACACATAAGGCAGCTAACACATAATTTTATCAGACATTACTGAAATCCTGTGTGTAATATAAGTGATGATGGGCTAAAATGCTAAATGGTTTAGCACTAAATTATTAAGTGATGTATCCCTGAGGTATTAAACATAGTGATGCGGGGCAGGTGTCTCTCCTAGCAAGACTAGATCATGGGTTTAAGTGCATATTGATAAAAAGTGCACTTCAGAGGGAAAATAGTATTAATAATATTTTTGCTGTGCGAAAGCCTGATGTCAAGATGACTAAAAGCTTCTCCTTGACAAAGAAATGTTCATTTTCTTCTTCTTTCTTTTTTTTTTTCCCAAGGAAAAAATTAACCATGTTAAATGTTGGTCCCCGTGGAGCAAAAGGGGAGCTCTGGTGGGATTTGATTATTTTCTTGTCTTTTCCCGAACGCCACCTTTATATGCCCAAAATAGAATTGATGTAAAAAAAAAAAAAAAGATCGCTCTGCAATGTGCAGTAAAAATTGAAAATGTGAATGCATTCGTGTGGCAACATAAGAAGGTAATTTCGCTGGGCTGCATCAAAGACACAGCCCGGATCACAGCGTGGTTCACACACTCTCTGCATCCCCCTTACTCTGCATTGTGTCCTGGACCCCGGACCTCTCTGAAGGTCCACTTGGTAATCAGAAGCTCAGGTTGACAGTGAAAATATGAATTTACAGCAGAGTCGAGGCCAGTTTTCTTGTCCACGTGTGGACCTGGGAGTACGTGGCATAATTTGCACTCAGAACACAAACAAATTCTCTCTCTCTCTCTCTCCCTCTGTATATGTGTATGAGTAAGTTACACGTCATAGGACAAAGCCAAGAAAGGCTGAACTGGTAAAACTCTGGGCTCCAAAGTCTGATGTTCGCATGCCCAAGCATGTTCCTTGGGAAGGTAACCCCACACTAGGATGGAGCAGTTGGAGTTGAGGATTGATTAATTTCATATCATCTCCAATATTACTTTAGAAAGAGGTTCTCAGGCTAGGGTCCAAAGGATCATGATAATTTTTCATGCTGTGGGTAGAAGCTAATCTTTTTTGACTTTGTGGAACACTGCCCGCCCCCTCCCCCCCCCCAAGTCTGTGAGTCTTCCTGTAAGTCTATGAGCCTGCCTGTGAGGATGTGTGGACAGTCATGTGATTACTGATAAAGTAATAGCAATGGGCGATGTTATTTAACTGGATAACGTCATTTCAAAGAGAACAATTCACGGCTGCCCTGTTGTGATGTTCTCATGTCTGTGCCCGTAAGGCAAATTCTGCATAGTATATCGTGGTATTCTGCAAGCGGCATACTGGACTTCAGTGGTGGCTAGGTGGCTTTGGGGGGTTGGGGCAGAGCAGCGATCCACACTGTAAGACTGGATTACTCACTATTTATTTGGTTTGTAGGTGACAAAAGTCCAGCTCAAATAGCTAGGCATGGTTGGAACACACCTTTAATCCCAGCACTAGGGAGGCACAGGTAGGAGGATTGCCCTGAATTCAAGCCAGCCTGAGACTACATAGTGAATTCCAGGTCAGCCTGGGATACAGCGAGACCCCACCTTGAATAATAAAATGAAGTCCAGCTCAAACTTGGTACATTATTGACCTTGACCTCTATAAGGAAGAGCAGGGCTGCACGTGGATGCAGGCGCTGCTGTTTCCAGGTCAGATGCCATCACGGGGGCTTTTCTTCTCTTCCTAATGTCCTCTGGTTGGTCTAGTCTCCTGGAGTTGTCTGCGGTCCTTGGCACTGCTCACTTACACCACATCTATAGCTAAAGATTTCAGAGTTGCTCTAACAGCTTCCTATGAGATCCAGGCAGTGTTTCTGATTGGTTCTGCCTGGCTTATCTGCCCAACTTGGGACCAATCAGGGGGCCCAGGATAAGGCACTTTGATTTGTCAGATTGGAACTAGATCTCACGGTTAGATGTGTACCCAGAAGGGGTCGTCCCACATTTGATAACGGTCTGGGAGGCGGAAGGAGGAAATTCCTGAAAAGGAAAGGAAGTACTGGGAAGGATAGAAAATGACTCTCATTGAGGGCAGGGGGGAGACACAGTCATCTCTGGGGTCAGAAAGTACACCGATTGAGGGGCTGGAGAGATAGCTTAGCCCTTAAGGCGCTTGCCTGCAAAGCTTAAGGACCCAGGTTCAATTCTCCAGTACTCACATAAACCAGATGCACATGGTGGCAAATGAATCTGGAGGTCATTTGCAGTCGCTAGAGGCCCTGGCATGCCTATTCTCTTTCTCCTTTTCTCTCTCATAAAAAGATAAATAAATAAGCCAGGCATGGTGGTGCATGCCTTTAATCCCAGCACTCAGGAGGCAGAGGTCGGAGGATCACCATGAGTTCGAGGCCACCCTGAGACTACATAGTGATTTCCAGGTCAGCCTGGGCTAGAGTGAAACCCTACCTTGAAAAAAAATGTAAATAAATAAATAAAAATAAAATAAAAAATGTTTAGAAAGTACACTGATTGAGAACCCAGAAATCCACTTGGCAATGTAAGCTTTCTAAGACCAGACATTCCATTTCTTTTGCCCAATACTTCAAACACAGGGCTTGTCATGAAGTCAACAACTGAAGAAATGCTGTTGTCACATAGGCCATGGGAAATAAAAATTTAGTAGTAAATATCAAGAATGCAACTGGGCGTGGTGGCGCATGCCTTTAATCCCAGCACTCAGGAGGCAGAGGTAGCGGGATTGCCAAGAGTTTGAAGCCACCCTGAGACTCCATAGTGAATTCCAGGTCAGCCTGAGCTAGAGTGAGACCCTACCTCGAAAAAGAAAAACAAAAACAAAAAGAAAAACAAAAACAAACAAACAAAAAAAAGAATGCCCTATGCCCTGGGGCGATGTGGTGGATTAAGAAGTGCTCACCAGGGCTTGTTTCCCACATAAAGGAGGGAGTCTGTTTTCCCATTCCACGCACCTGGTTTGGGAACATGGCTTGCTTAAGCCACAGGACATGAGCTAACGTGACGCACACAGACGCTCTCTGAAAGTCGCCTGTGTATGGGCCTCCTCTTGCATGGCTCTGCCATTGGTCAGTGTTCCCAGGTCTGCCAGAAGGAGGACGAGGGGCCCTGGGAAGAGGCTGAGGACCCTCTTTCCCAGCCAGTGAGCTTCCCAGTTCCCCCAGCAGGTCACGGTGGACCGCAGTGAGTCTCTGGGAAGTCACAGACCCCAGACCAGCAGAACCTCTCTGTATTGGTGGGGAGGGCTTGTGATGCAAAAATGTGCAGAGACGGATCATGCTGTTTTTCTGAATGTGTGTCTAGTTGTGTGTGGTGTGTGGCTTGTGTAGTGTGTGTGTGTTTATGGTATATGTGTGGTTTGAATGGTGTGTGCGCGTGCATGTGGTGTGTGCTGATGGTGTGTGTGTGGGGTCTGAGTGGTGCATGTGCATGACACGCTGATTTGGCATGCCATGGGCTGGTCTGTGAGGGGCAGAGAAGAACATTAGGTGTCTCCTCTGTCACTCCTCTGCCTGTTTTTCCTTGTGACAGGGACTCCTAACTGCTGTCAGAGCATGCCATCTGTCCCAGGGCTTCTCTGGTCTCTGACCCCCATAGGGTGGGCTTGCAGCTGTGTGTGGCCGTACCCAGGTGTTTTACCTGGGATCTGGAGATTTGAACCTGGGCAGTCTCAGCTGCCTCCACCCCCTCAGGCTTTCATGATTCACTTAACAGCTGAGCCATCTCTCCAACTGGAGGTGGCTAGGTTCTTTCCAGAAAAGAAAGACTTGTCAGGGTTCAATTCCCTTGGTGACAATTCTTTCCCTTATTATTGGTGTCATTTTCATACCCAGGAGGTTTAACAACTTGAAGTTCATGCCTGGGTTTCCCCCTTCCCCCGTGTGCAAATAGACCCCTCACATTTGCATTTTATCAGCCTCCATAGATTTCCCTGGCACACCGTCCACGGAGGAGGAGCAGGCAGTTTATAATTATTAGTATTCTTTTATTGCCCCATACACGTCTCAGTTAGTGCCGACACGCTCGTTCGGCTGATGTAACCCCGGTTAAGAATCTTCATAGCTGCATATTGATCATTGCTGTAAGCGAAGGGTGGGGAAATAGATCCCTTCTCTGCCTTCGCGAAGAGGAGACAGACGGGATGAACCAGCACATGCGCTGTCTTAAAAGACGCTGCCTTTACTTCTGTTGTCCTTTCAAAAGTGATGTGAAGATTGCTTGGAAGTTTCTATAAAATAAGTATCAGTAAAATTGTTTGGGATTTTAAAATATTTTTATTTATTTGCAAGCTGAGTGAGAGAAAGAGAGAGAGAGAGAGAGGGGGGGGAGGGAGAGGGAGAGGGAGAGGGAGAGGGAGAGAGGGAGAGAGGGAGAGAGGGAGAGAGGGAGAGAGGGAGAGAGAGAGAGGGAGAAGGAGGCAGGCTGGGAGTGTCAGGGCCTCTAGCTGCTGCAAACAGTGTCCAGATGAGTGCACCACTTAGTGCATCTGGCTTTATATGGCTACTGGGGAACTGAACCTGGGTCATCATTAGGCTTTGCAGACAAGTGCCTTAACTGCTGAGCCACTTCTCCAGCCCTTGTTTGGGATTTATAAAGAAACATACATGCTCCTTTAGAATGGTTTCCAGGTGAGGTTTTGTAAAAATTCTCTTTATGACAGTGTGTACGTTTTTATTGTATTAAAATATAAATTATGTTACATCACATTATAAATTGTTATTAAAATGATCTGCAGCATAACTGGCAGGGAACTTAAATATAACTGTAAAAACTGAAATAAAAATCTATCAATGCAATAAACCTACTTAATAAAAGTTACTTTCATATTCAAAAACAAAATGTTAAGGCATGCTTCAGATCCGAAAGTCAAAAAATGAGGGAATAAATTAGCGAAGGTTAAGAACCTTGTAGCAGCTGACTTACAAAGCTCCAGGGGATTATAAAATTTCATGCTCTTGTAATAAAAAGGATAAAGGATTGGCTAGCAGACCACTAAAAGTTAAAATAAATGAACATAAAGGAGATGAAAAAGTCTGACATTACTGAGACTACTAATGTATAAAGACTAAAGAGACGGTATTAAAGTGTTAGAGACCGGAATTAAATGCAAAATGAATTCGGGTAGTAGATTAATAGAAAATTATAAAGGTAAATGAGTTCGGTTTCATGGTTTCAGAAAACTTTATATATCTCATTATTTTTCTTAGCACTTAAGGAGAAGCAGAGAAAAGAGAAATTAAAACCTGACATAAACCATATTGGAGCGGGTGGAAGTGCCAATTACACTCTAATGCCCGACCCCCCTTGTTCCCTAGAGCCGACTGACCTTCAGTTGCTTAAGGGATTCCCAGCCGCCTCCAGTAAAGGAAGCTGTCCCATACTCCTTTGCTGCCCAGTGGGACCCTGAATCTAGACCAATTCTTGGTGCTGTGGTTTGAATGTACAATGTTTCCCACAGGCTCATGTATTTGAACATTTGGTCCCCAGCTGGCGACACTGGGAAGGCTGTGGGACCCTTAGGAGGGGCATGTAGCCCTGCTGGAGGAAGTGGGCCTTGAGGTTGGGTAGCTCAACTCCATTTCCTGTTTGCTCTTTGCTTCCTGACTCTGGCTGAAATGTGACAAGCCAGCTTCCTGCTCCTGTCCCCATTTCTTCTCTACCAGGATAGAAAATATCTCCCTGGAGCTGAAAGTGAAATCAAACCCTTTGGAATCTTGCTTCTCTGTAGCCACCTCATCCGCCCCGAGACTCCTAAAGCCAGACTTAAGACACTTCATCCAGTAGTGAGGAAATAATGCCAAGAAAAATGTACACATTCAGGAGAGAAGCGACCCCCCCCCCCACTCCTCTCTATTTCCCTGCCCCCTTTCCCTGCCTTGACCTTCTGTTCCTCACAATTCTCATTCCCCTTTCAAATAAAAACAGATGTCAGGGCTGGAGAGATGGCTCCGAGGTTAAGGCGCTTGCCTGCAAAGCCTAATGACCAGGGTTCAATTCCCCAGGAGCCATGTAAAGCCAGATTCACGAAGTACTGCATGTATCTGGAGTTCATTTGTAGTGGCCAGAGGTCTTGACACACCCATTCTTTCTCTGGGTCTCTATCTCCTCTGTCTCTCACTGCTTATAAATAAATAAAGAAAGAAATATTAAGCACACACACA
Organism: Jaculus jaculus; assembly: GCF_020740685.1. NCBI lineage: Eukaryota > Metazoa > Chordata > Mammalia > Rodentia > Dipodidae > Jaculus > Jaculus jaculus. Next base: position 131,249,128 of record NC_059109.1, read on the forward strand.
CACACACACACACACACACACACACACACACAGTAGAACACATGTGCTTTTGCCAAGTTGCTGGTCCCTAGAATGCCTTGAGGAAGTCAGCTGCTAAGACCCCATGTTGACTTACTAAAGTATAGTTGTTGTTACTCAGCTAGGGTGGGGAGTTATTTTTTTGGCGTGGGTGATGTGTGTGCACAGATTCCTGTGCTCCGGGTGCACATGTCTGGGGGCCGGAGGAAGACACCAGGTGTCCTCCTCTGTCTCTGCTCGGCCTCATTTTTCTGACACAGAGCCTCTCACTGAGACTGATGCTCCCTGTTTGCAGTTAGACTGGCTGATCAGGAAACTCCAACAATCCTCTTGACCTTGTCCTTTCTGTGTGGGGGTTGCAGGCACATGTGGACACACCTGGATTTTTTTTTAAATGTTATAGCATCTTTTAAATATAAACAGCATGAAAATTCTGCTCCTTTAAAAAATATTTTCATTCATTTATTTGCAAGCAGGGAGATAGAGAAGTGACACAGAGGGAAAAGTGATGATATATGTATGTATGTATGTATGTATGTATGTATGTATGTATGTAGAGAGAGAGAGAGAGAGAAATATATATGGGCTCTCCAGGACCTCCAGCCACTGCAAACGAACTCCAGATGCATGTGCCACTTTGTGCATCTGGCTTTATTTGGGTCCTGGGGAACTGAACTTGGGTTATTAGGCTTTGCAGGCAAGGGCCTGAACAGCTGAGCCATCTCTCCAGCCCACACCTGGCCTTTTAAAACATGGGTGCTTGGGATTGAACAAAAGTCCTCAGGCTTGCACAGTAAGCACCGTGACCCCACTGAGTATCTCCCCAACCTAGAGATGGAATTCTTAACCTATGCTGTCATGTACCTAGGCACACTTGTGAAATTAACTACACACACACACACACCCCCCACAAAAAACCAACTACAGATTCACTTCCAGTATCCAAGTTGAGAAGAACCAGACAGGCTGAAGGGTGTGGAAGCAGAGAATCAACAGGAAATAGACAAGGATGGCTCTGAGCTAGGGTCTAGAAGTGCAAAATAAGCCGAGGATAACGTCAAGCATTCAAAGAATGGATTTGTTCCTATTTCAGGAATGCAGAAAATTTACCTGGGAAACACAGCCAGGACAGAAATTATAGTTTAAGAATGACCAGCCCCCAAAATGTAAAGAATGGGGCATTGAGGAAGTGGCTATTCATGAAGGATGTATCCTTTATCTATATGGGGGGAGGGTCACATTCAGCATGGGCTAGGAAATCCCAGAACAGCCGCCGAGTACCAGGGTCTTAACACGCTGAAGCTGGTACGGGGTGGGAGATGTGCTCTTTGCGCTGTAGCGACTCAGGGACCTGGGCCTAAAGCAGACCACATGCTCACATCCATCACTGAGGTGAGCGGGAGTTTCCCAGCCCACCACGCACCTGCCGGCCAGAGCAGCACTATCGAAAGGCTGAGGGAGCATGCACTTGGCCGTGAGGAGGCCATTCGCCATCGCCCACCAGCTCCTTGAAGCAGAAACCCCTTCATCAGTCTCAGTTCTTGTTTGGATGTTTGTTTTTTTTCCTCAGGGTAAGGTCTCACTCTAGCCCATGGCAACCTGGAACTCACTCTGTAGCCTAGGCTGCCTTTGAACTCATGGTGATTTTCTTACCTTAGCCTCCTGAGTGCTGAGATTAAAGACATGTGTCACCATAGTTCATCTCCCCCATCTCTCTGTGGTACTGGGAATTGAACCCAGGACCTCACAAGTCCCTGGCGAATATTCTCCCCCAGAGCAACATCTCCAGTTCCCCACAATGCACTGCTGTGATCACATGTGCATGGCACACAGTTTCTCGGTAATTACTGGTTGTAAGGAATTGATTTTCACGTCATGTAATTCCTCAACCCTCTTATGGTTATTGGTTAAAAATCTCACCCTTAATTAGTGTGAGTTTATACATTATTTACCTTACAAAGCTCTCTGAGCTTTTCAAGCACACTCTAAATAATTTATACTCATAGTTGCACACTTTCAAATTTGTTTATTAATGTGTTCCGGAAGATAGAGAACAAAGCGAAGTCGTGTGGACTTGAGAGTAAGACCAAAGGTGCCAACCGCGTGTCTGACGTGAAGGTCCAGCTCTCCTCTGATGGCGAGCGGACACTTCTGCTGAGGTCAGCCGTGGCGTCCATGCATTTACATCCACGCACTTCCCACTGCATGCTGAGCATGCAGTGAGCTTTTGGAGTCTGCAGTGCTGCATGTATCCAGTCTTCTCCTGCACTGGGGTCTCTTTTGATCTCACAGGGTATATTCTGTACATACCCAAATGGAACCCCCTTCTTGTCGCCCATCTAACAGCTTTAGAAGTCTTTCCGCATCCTGGGGACTAGAAACTCCAGCCATTCCAGGGCCCGAGCCATACACCTGACGAATGGCCTCACGTTGGTGCATCTGCCCACATCCTGTGTCTCGTGAGAAGTCCCGGGCCAACCCACTGCCACTGCTCTGGCATTCTGTTCAACACGCACACCTTCAGTCCTATGCAAACATCAGACAAAACTCGACTGAGGGATTTATTCAAAGTTATTTTTGTAACTAATGAGGAGAGAGAGAGAGAGAGGGAGAGAGGCAGAGAGGGGGGTGGGCATACCAGGGCCTCTTGCTGCTGCAACCTGACTCCAGATGCATGCACCACTTTATGTGGGTACTGAGGGGTTAAACCCAGGCCAACAGGATTTGTAAGCAAGTGTTTTTAACTGCTGAGCCATCTCCGGACACAAGGGATTAAAAAATATATTATTTGTTTATTTATTTCAAGCAGGAAGAGAGAGAGAGAGAGAGAGAGAGAGAGAGAGAGAGAGAGAGAGAGAGAGAGAGAGAGAGAGAGCGCAGACAGAGAATGGGTGCACCAGGGCCTCTAGCTGCCACAAGCATATCCCAGATGCACATGCTCTTGTGCATCTGGTTTTTATGTGGGTACTGGGGAATTGAACCCAGGTCATTAGGCTCTGCGGTCAGGTACCTTAACTGCTGAGCCATCTCTCCAGCTCTGATTTTATTTTTATTTATTTATTTATTTATTTATTTTACAAAATAACTGGGCAGTGCTTTTCCAAGACACCAAGGTCATGAATGAGTGGACTGGGAAAGTGTCCCAGAAGGGAGAAAGCTAGGCCATGTGACCATGACATGGAGCCCTGGCTAGACCTTGGTCTTAGACCAGAAATGGATAGTGGTGAAAGTGAGTGATTTTTGAATGATATCTGCACATTATAGACTTGGAGGTGGGGAGATAGTCCAATGGACAAAATCCTTACTGTGCAAGCCCAAGGACGTGAGCTTGGTCCATAGAATCACAGGAACATGCCAGGCACACACATGGTGGTACACATTTATGGTTCCAGAGCTGGGGAGGTGGAGACAGGAGAATCGCGGGGGGGGGGGGGGCTCACTGCTCAGCAAACGTAGACCAACTGGGGAGCTCCAGGCCAGAGAGCAGACCCAAGGGAGAGTATCAGAAGAGCGGACAGCACGCCTGAAGAGGACGCACCCAAGGCTGTCCTCGGGCTTCCACACACATGCATGCACATACGTGCACGACTTCACATACGTGTGCACTCACAACCATGCATGCACACATTGAAAATCTGTAAATAACGCCAGGCGTGGTGGCGCACGCCTTTATTCCCAGCACTTGGGAGGCAGAGGTAGGAGGATCGCTGTGGATTCAAGGCCACCCTGAGACTACATAGTGATTTCCAGATCAGCCTGGGCTAGAGTGAGATCCTACCTTGAAAAAGAAAAAAAAATCTGTAAATAACTTGGTAGTTACTAGTTTTTAAAAATATTTTATAATTTATTTTTATTTATTTATTTGAGAGAGAGAAAGAGGCAGAGAAAGAGAGAGAGAGAGAGAGAGAGAAAGAGAGAGAGAGAGAGAGAGAGAGAGAGAGAGAAAGAAAGAGAATGGGCACACCAGGGCCTCCAGCCACTGCAAATGAACTCCCCCAAACACATGCACCACCTTGTGCATCTGGCTTACATGGGTCCTGAGGAATTGAACCTGGGTCTCTTGGCTTTGCAGGCAAGCACCTTAACTGCTAAGCCATCCCTATAGCCCTTATTTCTTTAATAATTTTTTAATTTTAATTAATTAATTTTTATTTTATTTATTTTTGGTTTTCTGAGGTAGGGTCTCAATCTAGCTCAGGCTGACCCGGAATTCACTATGTATTTAGTCTCAGGCTGGCCTCGAACTCTCAGCAATCCTCCTACCTCTGCCTCCCAAGTGCTGGGATTAAAGGCGTGTGCCACCATGCCAGGGTTTATTTATTTGAGAAAGAGAGAGAGAGAGAGAGAGATTTAAAATATTTTTATTTATTTATTTGCCAGGAGACAGAGAGTGGATGCACCAGGGCCTCTTGCCACTCAAACAGATAAATGCCAGAGACATGGGCTACTTTGTGCCCGTGACTTTACATGGGTACTGGGGACTCAAACCCAGACTGTCAGGCTTTGCGAGCAAGTTCCTTCACTGCTGAGCCATCTCTCCAGACTAGTAGTTACTATTTTGATCTATTTTAAATAGACTATGGCTTTGTAAAATAAAAACATTTGGGGCTGGAGAGATGGCTTAGTGGTTAAGGTGCTTGCCTGTAAGCCCCAAGGACTCAGGGTCACCTCCCCAGAACCCACCTAAGCCAGGTGCACAGGTGGCACATGAGGCTGGAGTTCATCTGGCCCATTCTTTCTCCTCTCTATCTCATAAATAAATAAAACATTTGGAGAATTTGGTAAAGAATATGTAGGTATTTGATTTGCAACTTTCTTCCTGTGAACTTTAATTCACTGCAACATGAAAAGATAAGAAAAAAATTTCCTGAAAACCACATTTTTTTTTTCTAGATCAGTGGTTTTCAATGGCTCTTAAGTAGGGGCAAGCTTTCCTCTTCTCGTCAGGAGGCATATGGCAACATTTGGAGACATCTTTGGTTGTCACAACTAGGGGAGAGGTGCTATTGGTATCTAATGGATGCATGTTAGAGTTTATCCTAAACATCGTAGGGTACTCCCACAACATATGTGTGTATATGCCCCAAATATCATCCATTAAAAATATGTGGGGACTGGAGAGATGGCTTAGCGGTTAAGGTGTTTGCCTGCAAAGCCACAGGATCCTGGTTTGATTCCCCAGGACTCATGTTAGCCAGATGCACAAGGGGGACATGCATCTGGAGTTCCTCTGTAGTGGCTAGAGGCCCTGGCGTGTCCATTCTCTCTCTCTCATAAATAAATAAATAAAATATGTTTAAAAAATGGGCTGGAGAGATGGTTTAGTGGTTAAGCTCTTGCCTGTGTAGCCTAAGAACCCCGGTTCGAGGCTCGAATCCCCAGGACCCACGTTAGCCAGATGCACAAGGTGGTGCACGCGTCTGGAGTTTGTTTGTTCGTTTTCAGTGGCTGGAGGCCCTGGCGCACCCATTCTCTCTCTCTCTTTCTGTCTCTGCCTGTTGCTCTCAAATAAATAAATAAAAATGAACAAAAAATTAAAAATAAATAAATAAGTAAAAAATATGTAGGACTGGAGACAGGGCTTAGCAGTTAAGGTGCTCGCCTGTGAAGCCCAAGTACCCATGGAAGCCAGATGCACAAGGGGGTGCATGTGTCTGGAGTTCATTTGCAGTGGCTGGAGGCCCTGGCGTGCCCATTCCCTCTCTCTATATATTTGCCTCTTTCTCTCAAACAAACCAACAAACAAATAAATAAATATTAAAAAAACGTGATTGCAAGGCCTGTCAAGAGGAATCAAAGAACAGGCATTGCATGGGTCCGTGGTGCGCCTGGCCACCACACATGTACACCTCATTAGAATGTGAATTTTCCATTTCTATCTGGCCTAATGTCTTGGATTCTGTGAGTTCAGGGGCAGAGCCATTCGAGGTTAGAGGCGCCAGGTGAGCATTGTGACCTTAACGCTCACTGCGAGTGGCCGTCCTTGGTAAAGTATTTCCTTTTTCTCCGTGGTCTCAGGCACACACATCAATCTGACCATTTCTAATGAGATCTAAGATCTGACTGTGTGGATGAGCCTTGCTGTCAGCCACTGCATGGTGGGCCTAGAGGAAGAACCAATCCTTCATTAATTAACCTTCACTTTCCATGTAGATTCACTCATTGAAATGCAGGTAATTAAAACAAGGTCATTTCAAGGACTGACAGGAAAAAAAAAATCGAGCAGTTGGAAAGTTGGAAAGAGACAGAGTTTTTTTTTTTTTTCTTTTTTGGGGGGTGGGGTAGAGGACTTGGAATCCTATTTTTATCCTGAAGCAGAATTGTGGAATCATCTTTTCTTTTAAATAATCTAACCTTTATTTTCAATGGGACGCTCTTAAGTTCACCACAAAACCCTATCTCAGAAATTTTTAAAGATTTAGGTTATAGATACGCCCTGTGTGATTCAGAAAGAATGCTCAGATGAAAGTTCAATTTCGAGGGGATTTGTCATGCAAAGGGAAGAGTGCAGAATTACATTGAGGACAAGAGGACACACTTTGGAGCAGAAAGAGGAGTTTTAAATTGCAATTGCTTTTTAGTTGGTGCTTTACATTTCTTGATCTTGGTTTTGTTTGTTTGTTTTTGTTTCTGTTTTTCAAGGTAGAGTCTCACTCTAGGCCAGGCTGACCTGGAATTCACTATGTAGTTTCAGAGTGTTCTCAAACTCATGGAGATCCTCCTACCTTTGCCTCCTGAGTGTTGGGATTAGAGGCGTGCGCCAATGCACCCGGCATATTTCTTGATTTTGATTGAAGATACTATTTGGTATCTGTCTCATACCAGCTGTGGAGGCTGAGGTAGGAGGATGCCCATGAGTTTGAGAGCACACTGGACTACAAAGTGAGTTCCAGGTCAGCTAGGCATGTCTCATGCAAGCAGGAAAGAATGAAGGGGAAACAAAGAACTTAGATTTGGAGGCACGAACACATGAGTTATATAGACAGGACTTTATGACTCTCCTTTAAACTTAGACTGGGGGCAGTCAGCTCACGCACTGTATTTGTCCTTGTTTTGCTCATCTGCTAAATGGGTCTAATGTTGGTCCATGCTCCCCCTGCTTCTGAGAGGATTTGTAGACCTGGCCAGCTAGCTAGCATAGGATCCATTCTCAGGATGTTCCCAGACATGTAGCTGGGCCAAGGAGGTTTCGCTTCCAGAGTGCCAGGCCCTGTTGTGTCCTGCATCTCATCCACCTTCCGGGTGGGGTACTGTGGCTCGTGTCACGATCTTAGCTAAGACGCAGAGAGGGTGAGTATTCTGCCTATGCACACAGCCTTTAAAGGTCAGAGAACTGAACCCGCCCCACTGTATTGATCTACGTCAGTGAAACATTGGCTCTCACGAATTCCTCTCACATGATGCTTAAAAAAAAAAAAAAAATACTGCTGAGGCACATACTTTCCGCATGGGAAAAGAAGTGAGTCTTGGCTAGCGGAACCGAGGAACACCGGGAGGCTCTTAGTGGCCACATGCATGACCAGCGGTGGGCAAAAGCCCAGTTCGTCAGCCTTGTGTTCTAGCTGTTGAGAAGCAGCGCCACCTGGTGGGGGTCCGAGACACGACAAGATTAGCCTCGGCTGCCCTTGGGGCGCTGCTGGGGGGAGTTCCTTCTTCTCTCTCTTACTCTGGCTCCTAAGATTCGTCAAACAAGCAAGCAGATAGACAGACCACGAAGCGGCTCGCCGTGTCATAGTCTCAAAGCCACTTCCCTTCCTGACGGGAGCTTATTTGGAATTGAGGCGTCACATTAAAATTCCAGTATTACCCTGGAAGCCAGTGTGAGTCTAGCCTGCGCTAGCATCCCTATGACTGCCTCGCTTGCCTTGCTGAGCACTTCCTTTAGATGCTTAAGTTGTTCAACATACACAGAATCAGGAGTAGGGCCACTCAGTGAATCTAATTCCGCTCCGTTATTGAAGGCAGTTTTTATGTGTTTAAACAGGTTATAAAACAGTGGAATCTGAAAGAAAGGACCCTGTCCTTCCATCCTGTAATGGTTTTGTTTTGCTTGTTTGCTTTGTTGAGGTGGGGTCTCACTCTAGCTCAGGCTGACCTGGTGCTGGGATTAAAGGTGTGAGTCACCATGCCCAGCTCCACTTTAATTTTTGAGACGGGGTCTCACTGAACCAGGAGCTGACCAATTCTAGACTAGCTAGCTAGCAACCCCCAAAGATTCTTCTGTCCTTACTTTCCCAGTGCAGAGTTATAGGGTTGCCATACCATGCTTGACTTTTTTGTGAGTGCTGGGGAGCCAAACCCATGTTTTTCTGATTGTGTGGCAAGCATTTTACTAGCTGAGCCACTCCCCAGCCCCTCTCTAATTTTTATTGTGTGTTATCATGAGGTAGAGTTTGGGGTGCAAAAAGACAGCTACCTCTGTATGATACCTCTGGCTCTTAAAGCATAAATGTTAAGTCCCTTACCTTATGGGATAAATCTCATTTTATTCTTTGAAAATTTATTTTTTTTAATGAATCTAAAAATTACTAAGAATGCCTGGTTTTGTAGTAAGTCACACAGATGTGAACCTTCCATTTCCATGGGACCTTGTGCCCATCAGCCTTTCAGCCCTGTGACATGTATCCGAGAGTCACACTTAGAAGAGAAAAGGTTTATTTTGGCTGATGCTTCCAGAAGGTTCAGTCCAGAGCCAGCAGGTTCCTTGCTTTGGGTCTGAGGGAGAAAGCAGAGCATGATGGGAGTAGGTGACAGCTGTCCCCGCGATCCTCCTACCTCTGCCTCCTGAGTGCTGGGATTAAAGGCATTTGCCTCCACACCTTCCCCTCCCCATTAATTTTTTTTTTTAAATTCTCTTGGACATCTCCTTGTCTTCTGTCTTCTCCGCAGGCTGCTTCTTTAATCCCTTCATTTTCCTCGTTTGTAATTTGCTCAGGTCTTGCTTCTGCATGTGGATTTGTCCATAAGTTGTACCAAAAGCATCCTGAGAGACGTTCTTCCTCTTCGTTGGTTTGAGCACTTTAGGCATTTTCATAGATAACTTGTACAGATCATCTGATGCTAGCTGTGGCCTCCTAAGACCCAGATCCGAGGAAGGTCCCACCTCCTCCAGCTCAATCCGTGGTGTCCGGCAACGAGACTTCTTCAACAGCAACTCATAGCTTCGGAAGTAAACCTTCCCGCTTAGCGCAGTGAAGTGCAGGGCATACTCCAATCCAGCCAGTCGACCATTTGGCGCTGTGGGGCCTTATTCTTAACATCTTTTAGAGACACAAATTTCTCAATGCCTAATTCAATCATATCCAGCACATGGTAGTCATACATACGACCTATTACTAGATTATTTGGAAGTTTCTTGTCATGGGAATCAAACATGAGTAAAGAGCAATCTGACTTCTTTGAGAAGAATTCCAGTGATGTCTGATCCTCAAACGGTCTTGTAATATTTTACTTTTTATACAGAACCCCCTACGGTTTCTTCAGTGCATACATATCTCTGAGGACTTGCATCACGGTGGCATTTGCGTTTCCCCCTTTAATCAGCATGGCATTTTTAATATTTTCACTGAGTTTTGGTTCTCTCTTTTCAAGAAATCGTTTGGCCCTTTTTGTTTTGGGTTTTACAACCTGATCCAAGGCATCCATCTCTGCTGCAACCCGGTCCCCAGCCAACGGACACACGTGCGCCGGGCGGAGCCTGACTTTAACTTTTTGAGGAAATTTTATACACTGATTTTCATAAAGCCTGGACTAATTGGCATTCCCATTAATGGTATAAAATGGTTCCTTTTCTAAATTTAATTAATTAATTAATTTGAGATAGAAAGAGCAGAGGGAGAGAGAGAGAGGGAAAGAGAGAATGGGTGCACCCCAGCCTCCAGCCACTGCAAAAAAAAAAAAAAAAATCCCTCCAGACACATGCTCCACATTGTGCATCTGGCTTTACGTGGGTACTAGGGAATCAAACCTGGGTCCTTAGGCTTTGCAGGCAAGCGCCTTAACTGCTGAGCCATCTCTCCAGCGCTAACAGTTCCTTTTCTCCTTACCCCTTCACCAGCATGCTATTTTTGTTTCCGTGGTGATAACTACTGAAAGAGTTAAGATGGGGATAAGATGGACTCTCAACACAGATTCAGCTCATCTTCCCCCAATGCCCAATGCTGCTGGACATTTTTTCATGTATTTATTTGGACATTTTTACATCTTTGGAGAACTATCCATTTAACTTATCTGTCTACTTATTGAGTGGATTATTTGTTCTTTTGATGCTTATATTTTTTTGTGCCCTTTATACAGTCTAGGTAAGTCTCTCCAGTGGCACCTTTGTCGAGAACTAGAGCCATGTGGCATCATTTCTGGGCCCTCTGTTCTAGTTCATCGATCCACGTGCCTGTCTGAGTGCCATATCACCCTGTCTTCAGTCATTTGTCCTTAGGAAGCTGGCTGTCTGTTGCAAGGTACCACTGTGAAGACCCCCAGCCAGTGAGAAACAGAACTAGGCTGCGTTCATGGGAATAAGAAGCAGGTTTCCTTCCTCTGCTCAGGCCTCCCGATGAGACCTCAGCCCTGACAGGCCCTGGCTGTAACCAAGGTCCAAACACCCCCAGGTGGAGACACTTAGGCCGCTAAGTCCTGTCCCCATTCTGACCCTTGGAAACAGTGAGGTGATATGTGCTTGCTGTTGAGTTTGAGGCATGTGCTATACAGCAATAGGTAACTAATTAATGTAACATATTGCTCTCTAACATGTGAAGGGTCTGAGTTGTAAAATACATGTGGTCCTAAAGGAGTCAGATTCAAAAACCTTTTTGAGGGCTGGAGAGATGGCTCAGTGGTTGAGGCACTTGCTTGCAAAGCCTAATGATTGTGGTTCGATTCCCCAGTACTCATGTAAAGACAGATGCCCAAAGTGGCACATGCATCTGGAGTTTGTTTGAAGTGGTTAGACACCCTGGTGAGTCTATTCTTTCTCTGTCTCTCTCTTCTTGCAAATCAATGAATATATTTAAAAAAAAAAAAACCTGTCTGAGGGATAATGCATATGTACTTCTTGCTTTACAGGGCCCTTAGGCTAATCGGAATGAGATCATATTTATAAAGTGCTTACAGTCCTGTGTGGCACATTGAATTCATAGATAAATACTAGTTACTCTTAACCTTGCTGATACTTCTCCTTTGTCAAGTGAGAGTGCATTCATACCACTGCTCCGGTGAATACATTATTCTGTTACTTGCTTCCCTTCTTTAACATTTTTTTCAAAACTTTTTCTTTGTTTACTTTATTTATTTATTTGAGAGTGACAGAGAAAGAAAGAGGCAGAGAGAGAGAGAGAGAGAGAGAGAGAGAGAGAGAGAGAGAGAGAAAGAAATGGGCATACCAGGCCTTCTAGCCACTGCAAATGCACTCCAGACATGTGCGCCCCCTTGTGCATCTGGCTAATGTGGGTCCTGGGGAGTCGAGCCTCGAACTGGGGTCCTTAGGCTTCACAGGCAAGCGCTTAACTGCTAAGCCATCTCTCCAGTCCACTTAACATTATTTTACAGTCTTCCAGGTCAATATAAAGATTTAAATCATTTGTGGCTACAGAGATGGCTTAGCAGTTAAGGTGCTTGTCTGCAAAGCCTAACGACCTAGGTTTGATTTACCAGTACCCACCTAAGCCAGAATCATAGGTGCATGTGTCTGCAGTTTGTTTGCAGTGGCTAGAGGCCTTGGCATATTCATTCTCTCTCTCTCTGTGTATATATGTACATGTATGTGTGTGTGTATATATATATATATGCCTCTTTCTCTCAAATAAATAAATTATATATGTATATATAAAGAGAGAGATATTTGAATCATTTTAATTAATCAAATTCCCCACTGATCAATATTTATTTCATTTCTAGTTTTTTTTTTCTTTATTTTGGTCATGATAGATAATTCTGGAAACACATCTGGAGAATATTTTTAAGTGAACTATGTAGTCAGAATCTAAAATTGATTTTCAAGGCAAGCTTATAGAGGTGTAATTAAGGCACAGTAAGATTCAAAGTTTGAGTGTACAGTGTGCAGTGTACAGTTCTCTTTGTTTTGACCAGTCCATGTGGTTGGGTAATGACCAGTGCAGTCAGGAGGCCATGCAGCCATTCTGTCATTTCTACACAAACCTAGTTTTGCTCAATATCTTTTATTTTAAATGGCAACAACTAAAAATCAATATCTGTGTACCATTTTGAGCATCACCATGGAAGGTCACCCCCCACCCCGCCACATTCTAACCTCAAGGAAAAACAGCCCAGCTAAACTGGAATGGTTCTTGAATTACTTGCTGGTTCTTAAACCTTTGCCAAACATGTTTGAGCTTAATTAAGTTAAAATATTTCAAAGGGAGCCCAGTTGTAATAATTTGTTTATAATACATGCTTCGCTTTGATCATGAATGTTCACTTTTATTGAGACACTGTTATCATTTTTGGGATGAGGAATAAAGTAAATTAACTTTGTGCAGGGAAAAAAAAAATTACAGGAAATAGAAGAACCTGAGGTGAATGGCCTTATTACTTACAGGAAGATGTGACCTTACTGAGCCGGTGGACAAGTGGGGATAGAAACACACAAAAAAGCCTTCGAGGGAATAGTGTGCATTGCTTAGCTATTCTGAGTACAATTTATTAAAAAGATAGCTTTAAAATATGCTTAATCTTTCTCTTTCTGGTCTCATCATGAAACTTCCTGGTTCTTGCTAAAGACTAACATTACCTTGACAAAGAGAATTCAGTAAGACATGGTGCAGAACTCTTCCTTAATTTGGGGAGAGGCTTTACTTCTGTGCTGTAGGCATCCCAAGCCAATAGTCCAGGATCACCAGGCCAATTTTTCTACTCTACTAAACATATTCTTAGTGGCTTTGAAGGAATAACTATATATATATATATATATATATATATATATATATATATATATATATGTTCTAGTGTTAGTATTTAAGAGCCTAGGCTCCAGGCTGTCCCTTTTTCATCCCTCCTATTCTTTCCTTTCTATTCTGGGCTCTGGGGGCTAATGAAGTGAGCATACCATTCTCAAAAAATATAGGAAAATGCTCAATAAATATGAAAAATGCTCAACATTTTAGTCACCAAAGAACTATGAATTTAATTACATTAAGATTCAATCTCACCCCAATCAAACTGGCTATCATCAAGAAACTCAGTAACAACAGCTGGTGGGGATGTGGGGAAAGGGCACTCTTACCGATGGTAGGAATGCAAATTAGTTTTGCTACTATAGAAGTCAATATGGAGGCTTCTCAAAATCTGAAAAGAGGGCTGGAGAGATGACTCAGCGGTTAAGGCACTTAGCTGCAAAGCCTAATGACCTGGCTTTGATTCTCCAGTTCCCACGTGAAGCCAGATTCACAAAGTGGCACATGTGTCTGGAATTTGTTTGCAGTTGCTAGAGGCCCTCGGGTGCTCATTCTCTGTCTCTCTGTCTTTCTCTCCATGTCTGTTTCTGCTTGAAAATAAATAAAAATATATTAAAAAAATTGAAAAGAGAACTACCATGTGATCCAGCTACACTCTACTTCTGGGTGCATATCAAAAGGACTCTAAGATAACATGCCACAAAGATCTCTGCATGTCCATGTGCTACACTATTTCCAAGAGCCAAGTTATGGACTTGTGCACTGGCAGATGAAGGGATGAAAAAAATGTGATATATATATATATATATATATATATATATATATATATATATATGTATGTATGGTGGAATTTTATTCAATCATAAGGAAGAATGAAGTTACGACATTTTCTGGAAAGTAGATACAACTGGCGATCGTCATAGTAAGCAAAATAAGCCAGGCTCAGAACGACAAACATCACATTTTTTTCTGTCATTTGTAAATTCTGGAGTTTGTAGATATATCAAAACAAATACATGACAGTATGGCAAAGGGGAGCTTGCAGTTGGGGAGGAGGAAGGAGCCTGAAGGAGAGAGTAAGAAGGAGAAGGGAGGATATGGAGGAAGAATGGTCAATGGTAGACTTGAACTATCTTGATTAAACCCAGCACAATGTACAATGAGTAACCATAAAACCCCCTAGAGGCAAAATAACATGTCAGTGACAAATGGAGGAAGCTTGTCTTTACAGAAGGACACAAACCAACATCTTAAAGAGCACCTCTGAGTTGCTAGGAAAATGACCATCAACGTTAGAAAGAGACAATGAACAATGAAGAGAAAAATCAAGAAAAGCAAGATTAGGGCTGGAGAGATGGCTTAGCAGTTAAGCGCTTGCCTGTGAAGCCTAAGGACCCCGGTTCGAGGCTCGGTTCCCCAGGTCCCACGTTAGCCAGATGCACAAGGGGGTGCATGCGTCTGGAGTTCGTTTGCAGAGGCTGGAAGCCCTGGCGTGCCCATTCTCTCTCTGTCCCTCTATCTGTCTTTCTCTCTGTGTCTGTCGCTCTCAAATAAATAAATAAATAAAATTAAAAAAAAAAATCTTAAAAAAAAAAAAAAAAGAAAAGCAAGATGAAAGCTACAAAGCTTCACCTGGGAGGAAATTATCCGCACTTGGGACGGAAGTACACTGCGGTTCAGTTGCCTTCCTCATCGCTGGACGCCTGGACAAGAGCAAAGGGAGGAAGGGTTTATTTGGCTTCCAGTTCAAGGGGAGGCGTCCATCTCGGCCGGAAGGCATGGCGGCTGGGCACGCGGAGTTCACGGTCAGGGAGCAGAGAGGGGGAGCGCTCGGGCTTAGCTCCCTCTTTCCTTGTTATCCCGTCTGGGAACCCAGCCCACCGCACAGTGCTGTCCACAGTTAGCTGATGTCTTCCCACCTGGATTAGCCCTCCACACACATGCCCAGTGACTCATTTCCATGGTGATTCTAAAATCCTGTCAAGTTGACGACTGAGATTCACCCTCACAATTGTTTTGAGATAAAGAAAATGCATATCATCTGAGCATCTTTGATTCTGCCTTTCTGTTACTGATAGGCCATGTTATCATAGCTGACATGGAAATGTGTGGCCAAGGTACCGATATTAGGAGATTAAAGTCCCCTGGAATTTAGATCCCAGGAAACAAAGAAGCAGAGAATCCCGGAGTAATTGGGTTTAAATCCCGACTTGAAAGATACATCACTAATTTCAATTATCTTTCATTTTTTTCGAGGTAGGGTCTTACTCTAGGCCAGGCTGACCTGGAATTTGCTATGTAATCTCAAGGTGGCCTTGAACTCATGGTGATCCTCCTACTTCTGCCTCCCAAGTGCTAGGATTAAAGACATGCACCACCATGCCCAGATTCAATTAGCTTTCTTGCAAGGTATATATATACTGGTTATTTATTCCAACACAGTGAGTCACTCCAAACATTAACCACTTTTCTTTTTTTGCTGTCGCTCATAGTTTCTGAGACTGGCTTGAGCAGAAGCTGAGTGTGGGGCTGGGCTCAGGGAGTCTCGTGAGGTTGCTGTCAGGGTGGTGGTCAAGGAGACTGCCATCGGACAGTTCACCTAGGGCTGGGACCATGGCAGGGGATGGCGATGTCCAGAGCACACACTCCTCCCCCACCACCATGGGAGGCTGTTTGAGTGTCCAGTCAAATGGAGTCCATCTTCCCACAGAGCCGGTGGTTCATGAAAGGCCACGCACAGATGGCAAGGTGGTGTAGGATGTGGTCTCAGAAATGTGTAATTCAGTTCTGCATCTTAAGATTTATTTATTTTATTTATTTGTTTGAGACAGAGAGAATGGGTGTGCCAGGGCCTTCAGCTGCTGCAACCAGCTCCATCCAGATGCATGTGCCACCTTGTGCATCTGGCTCATGCAAGTACTTGGGAATCAAACATGGGTCCTTTGACTTTGCAGACAAGCACAAAACTGTTAAGTGACCTCTTCAGCCCTCTTTTTTTTTTTTTTTTAAAAAAAAATATATTTATTTATTTATTTGAGTGACAGAGAGAGAGAGAGAGATAGAGAGAGAGAGAGAATTGGTGGGGGGGAGAGAGAATGGGAGCGCAAGGGCCTCCAGCCACTGCAAATGAACTCTAGATGCGTGCGCTCCTGTGTGCATCTGGCTTACGTGGGTCCTGGGGAATTGAACCGAGGTCCTTTGGCTTTGCAGGCAAATGCCTTGACAGCTAAGCCATCTCTCCAGCCCCTCTTCAGCACTCTTAAGCTTTTTAAAAGTTTCTTTGCAAATGTGAGTGTGTGCATATGCGTGTGTGTCTGTGTGTGTATATGGCATGTGTGTATACATGTGTGTATATAAGAGTGTGCATGCATATGCGTGTGTGTGCACGTGCATGCCAGGGCCTCTTGCTGTGGCCAATGAACACCAGATTATTGTGCCACTTTATGTATCTGGCTTAGGTGGGTGGCATGGAAGTTGAACCCTTGCCAGCAAGCTTTGCAAACAATCACCTTTACCCACTGGGCAGTCCTCCGAGCCCCTTATGATTCGAGTCAGGCTCACTTCTATAGCTCAGGTTGGCCTTACATGCATGATCCTCCTGTCCAGCCTCCCGGGTGCTGGGATTACAGGCATGCGTCACCATGTCTGGCTTCATTTCTATAGCGTCTTAGGTTACGAAGGCCAGCCCCATCCACAGAAGCCCACGGATTCTAGAACACAGGTCTCACCTGACAGGCAACTGCCACAAGTGACTAGATTTTTGCTCTGAGTTAAGTCCAGTTATAGGAAAACAAAGAAAATTGCATTTAGATCTTTGATTGTAAGATTTGCACAATAAATTTTCTCAATGGCTCTGTGATAGGAGTTGGGTCATAGATAATTAGAAAGTGAATATATCTCCTAATGAGATCCTACTGTGAATGTTTCTTTAAATTTGTGTTGCATCTGGATTCAGATGTTTTATTAGGTAAGCCAGGCATATACTCTGCATTATTTAAACGTTTTTAGATTTTATCATGTCAGGCTGTCTCAGAATGGGTAAGTGAAGATAGAGCATGTGACTCATAATTTTGGGTGTCATCTTTACAAATAGATGACTGATCAATACATTTATTAACTTCCTATTAAGAGCAGGGCTTAACCAATTTTAGCTTTAAGAGTTTTCACCCCAGGTGTCCCTGTCACCTAGACAGCGGCTGCAGGAAATACCAACCATGGTCTTGTGAGTCATCTAGATTTAAGCAGAGTGCATCCCTGTGAACTCACAGGGAAGAATTAATTGCAAAACGTGCCCCCAAGTAGCTAAGAAAATTAGCTTGCTATATGAGATTATAGGTGTTAAACCAATTAAATTTTAGAAAGTATTTGTCAGAAGTAATGATTTAAAAAATATTTTATTTGTATTTATTTATTTGAGGGAGAGAGAGAGAGAGAGACAGAGAGACAGAGAGAGAGAGAGAGAGAGAGAGAGAGAGGGAGAGAGGACAGAGAGGGGACAGGTGCAGCAGAGTCTCCAGCCACTGCAAACTCCAGATGCATACACTGCCTTGTGCATTTGCTTAATGAATCCTGGGGATTTGAACCAGGGTCCTTTGGCTTTGCAGGCAAGTCCCTTAGCTGCTAAGCCATCTCTCCAGCCCAGAAGAAATGATTTTTGTTTTTTAGAATAGTTAATATTTAGACATTTCAAAAAAAAAAGTTAAAAACAGCAGGACCAATGGCCTACTTAATTAAATTTGAGATTGTATCTAGAAAATTATCATCAAAGGGGAAGAACATTCTGTCATTTGGGCCTTTATTCATCCATCCAACCAGTATTTACTGAGCACATACTATTGTAGGCTCTATATCTGTTCCTACGGATAACCCCCCAACTGGCTTTAATGAATTATAATAATTTTTTATTTTAGGTTTTTTGAGGTAGGGTCTCACTCTAGCTCAAGCTGACCCAGAATTCACTATGTAGTCTCAGGGTTGGCCTTGAACTCATGGCCATCCTCCTACCTCTGCCTCCCGAGTGCTGGGATTAAAGGCGTGTGCCACCACGCCAGCTTGAATTAGAATAATTTTGACAAGCTTTATTTTTAAATAAGAAGGAACAAGTATGAGAGGAAATAGTAAAAGAAATGGAATTTTTAAAAGCTATTTAACATTGTTTGTTTCTCCATGGGATCATCTCTTATTCATCTTATTAGTTTTTAGGGAAATAGAAACACACATCATATACATCCATGTACATATGCTTATGATATTTCCTCAGATAACTGTAAAGATAAAACGTAGGAAGAACACGATATTTTGTCCTAAGATCTCCATATAACCATTGTTAATATTGTATTTCTGTTCAAGTTTTTCTAAATTCTTAGATCTGCATGACATTTGATGAAATAAGCATTATACTAATTTTGTTTTTTCATAAGTTATTTTAAACCAGTTCTGTTCTTTTCTTTTCTTTTTTTTTTTTTTTTTTTTGAGATAGGGTCTTGCTCTAGCTTAGGTTGGCCAGGAATTCACTATGTAGTCTCTGGATTGCCTCAAACTCACAATGATCCTCTTACCTCTGCCTCCTGCGTGCTGGGATTAAAGGCGTGTGCCACCACGCCCAGCTTCATAAGTTATTTTAAGAGCCAGTTACAATGATTTTCTAGTGCCATTAACTAGTCCTAGAATGTCTTAAGACTCTCATTAACTAATTTTGTTGGTTGTGTTGCTAGGTTCACCCTATTATAAACAATGCCTCATAAGCATCCTTGTCCTTCTATGTGCGGGACATGCCCGCACATTTCCAGGAGTGGATATAAAGATTTTAGTATAACTTGAAGTTATGGTTCCAATTTAAACTCAAGTTAGCAGAATTTCCTTACCTAGGATCTCTCTGTTCATGTTGCCGATCATGCACATCCTTTGATTTCACAATTATTGGCCACAGATAAAGTTAAACATTTTTCATTTTCAGTGACTATGAGTGTTTTTTTCTTCATTTGTGAATTGTCTATTCATGCACTTTACTCATTTCCAGAATGATGCCTTCTATTTCTGCTTGATGAATACTAAGACTAACTTCTTGTAGAATCATAACATGTACTTCAGAATCATGTAACCCAAGCAGTTTGCCCTTTATTTTTGTCTATGGCATTTTTGTGTATGTGTACTGTGAGTGTGTATTGTATGTGTGTGTGTATGTGTGGTATATGTGTGTATGTGTAGTGTGTGTGTGTGTGTGTGTGTGTGTGTGGGTGTGGTGGTGTGCATGCATGTGTATGTCCAAATGGGATGCCCTTTTGTGTGAGTGAGGAGGCCACAGCAGACTGTTGGATATTCCCCCTCCCTTGTTCCTTGAGACATGAGTTTCCTTGAGACAGAGTTTCTTCCTCATTCCAGAGCTTGTCATTTTCATGAGCCCCAGAGATTCTCATGTACCCTATCCCCACAGGACTGGGGCTACAAACCAGGCCCAGCCATTTACATGGGTGCTGGGGAATTGATCTTGAGTGGTCTCTGACCCCTCAGCCCATAACGCTTAGCTGAGAAACACTCCTTCCCACTGGACTGTCTGTCTGGCTTTTGTTTATGGCATTTTTGACATGCATAAATCTAAATGAATTCAGTAAGATCACACAATTACACTTATGAAGTTGAATGTAAATATAAATTAACTTAAAAGTAAAAAAACAAGCTTGAAATTCGACTTAATATGGCCTCCTCTCCCCAATTTGTCTAGAACCATTTGCTGGCTAGTTTGTAACTTTATATGGATTTAGATGTTGTCTAATTTAGATATTGCCTCATTGTGTCCCATCTACGGTGGCCTTGCATTCATTTGTACTCACCTGTTACTCTTCTGCTTAAAAAACATACAGTGCTAATTAGCTTGATCTTGTAGACTTTTATTTTTTTTTTTATTTTTTTTTTTGGTTTATTTTTTTATTTATTTATTTGAGAGCAACAGACAGAGAAGGAGGCAGAGAGAGAGAGAGAGAGAGAGAGAGAGAATGGGCGCGCCAGGGCTACCAGCCACTGCAAACGAACTCCAGACGCGTGCGCCCCCTTGTGCATCTGGCTAACGTGGGACCTGGGGAACCGAGCCTCGAACCGGGGTCCTTAGGCTTCACAGGCAAGCGCTTAACCGCTAAGCCATCTCTCCAGCCCATGTAGACTTTTATTGTGTGTCAAGACTTACTCAGGCTGTGACAGTGAAGAGATTTTTCAAGTGCATTTCAATTTTCACACGTATATGTGTACGTTGAGCATATCTTTCTCCTTTGTCTCCTATTTCTGCAAGTTGCCTTTCAAAAGTGATTTAGATGAGCTTTTTTTTTTTTTTTTTTTTTTTTTTTTTTTTTTTTTTTTTTTTTTTTTTTTTCAATTAGGGTCTCCCTGTAGCCCAGGCTGACCTGAATGAAACTCACTCTGCAGTCCCAGGCTGGGCTTGAACTCACAGAAATCCTCCTCCCTCTTCCTCCCAAGTGCTGGGATTAAAGGCACCACCCCTGGCAAGACAACTCTTCTTTTTTTCTTTCTGGTGGACATTTGTATTGTAATTTTCTTTTGAGCCCCAGTAATAATGATTGTTAGGGAAATAATACTTTTTCTTTTGAACACGTAACTTCATATATAAACTATTCATCAGTTGCCTTCTCTGCTTGCAGCCTTGTGGTGAGGTCTGGGAGACAACAAGCGCACTTTAGAGGTTACTTTTCTTTGTATGTTTTCAATGTCAAGTAAGGGAACCAGGAAGAAGCAGGTGTGAATTTTGAAGTTTTCTGCAGTTTTTAAGGTGTGATTTCAAGTGCTGAAAATCCTTCTTAGAGGAGCAGAAGTCTAATTTTCAAGTGGAAATCTGTGGAGTGACAGGGTCTATCACTGCTCCCCAGTGGGCATTCTCTGATGCCAGGACTACCTCTGAACGTCAGCCCATGGAGAGCACACGGGTCCCAGGGAGAAGGTGAGCTAGTTACTGCTAGGTGCCCGAATTTCACTCATATTCCCTTCCTATGTGATAATAAAAATCTGTGTACAGAGCTGCAGGCATGGCATAGTGGTTAAGGCATTTGCCTGCAAAGCCAAAGGACCCAGGTTCGATTCCCCAGGACCCACATAAGCGAGATGCACGAGGGGTTGCATGTGTCTGGAGTTTGTTTGCCTTGGCTGGAGGCCCTGGCACACCCATTCTCTCTCTCTCTGCCTCTTTCCCTCAAATAAATAAATAAAACATCTAAGGGCTGGACGGATGGCTTAGCAGTTAAGATGTTTGCCTGCAAACCCAAAGGACCCAGGTTCGATTCCCCAGGACCCATGTCAGCAAGATGCACAAAGGGGCACATGCGTCTGGAGTTCGTTTGCAGTGGCTGGAGGCCCTGGTGTACCCATTCTCTCTTTCTCTGTCAAATAAATAAATAAATAAAAACAGAATATTAAAAAAATCTATGTCCAACCAATATATCTATATCCAAGAATTCCTTGTGCCTAGGGATGGTCAGGCAAGCTACTTTTATCTAAGGATATACAATCAGAAGGGATTCTGGGAAAAGATTTCAATTTTGGTAACATTTTCTTGACAGTCCTTCACCCTGATTCCCATTTCTTTTCCCTTCTTGGAAAGCCTGCAAGTTCACCAGCTACCGTGCGATGAGGATTGAAGGAACAGCTTAGAAGAGCACCCCAGTTTTCTTGTTCCCCTTGTCAAAATAGGCCTGTATGTTCTTCGGGTGTTTTGGTATTTGCAGCTGCACACTTTTTTTTTTTTTTTTAACCAAGACATAGGCACTGTTTAACAATACAAGGAAGGGCTGGAGAGATGGCTTAGTGGTTAAGCACTTGCCTATGAAGCCTCAGGACCCCGGTTTGAGGCTCGACTCCCCAGGACTCACATTAGCTGGATGCACAAGGGGTGCACGCATCTGTAGTTTGTTTGCAGTGGCTGGAGGCCCTGGTGTGCCCATTCTCTCTCTCTCCCTCTGCCTCTTTCTCTCTTTGTCTGTTGCACTCAAATAAATAAATAAAAATAAGTAAAAAATAAATAAATAAAATGGAAAGTATTCTACCAGGGTGTATTGGTCACCTTTTGGTTGATAGACAAAATATCTGGCAAAAATCCGTATGTGTTACGGGGAGAAGAGCTGATTTCAGCTGGCAGTTCCAGGGCAGGGTCCATCATGGAGGGGAGGGTGTGGCGGCAGGAGCCGGAGGCAGAGCTGGTCGCATTCAGCGCAGCGAGGAAGCAGAGAGCTGTGGATTCTGCTGTGCCCCTCCCCCACTTTGTTAACTCTTGGTCTTTCGCGGTAGGGCCTGTCCCTAGCGCAGGCTGACCTGGAATTCACTCTGTCGTCTCAGGGTGGCCTTGAACTCACAGTGATCCTGCTACCTCCGCCTCCCGAGTCTGGGGATTAAAGTTGTGAGCCACCTGCCTGCTGCTCCGTCTCTTTGCAGTCCAGGACCCCAGCCCCGGGAATGGTGCCTCCCACAGTGAAGATGGGTCTTCCCACCTCAATTAGCCTGGAGGCTAACTTCATCTAGATAGTCCCCCACGGGTCATTCCAGGTCTTGTCCAGCTGACCACGGGTATCAACCGCTACACGTGGGGTAGAATAACTTTATGAAGACAAACTTGTGAAGATGCTTAGTAGGAACCAGTGCATGTTTTCAAAGTGCGCATAACCCAGAAAGCCTTTGTAAGGGTTTGAGAGGACACTGGGAATTTTCAGACTCAAGGGACCCGGGAGAGCCCTGGCTGCCCTTATTTGGAAGCATAAATTCATCCATGCCGAGGCAAGGCAGTGCCGCCGTTACCCCTTCTGCACTGACTTCTGCACCCGCTGCTCGCTGGTAGCAGCTCACCTGTGACTCCTGTCACCCCACTTCAAAGGCTCAGCCCATTGCACAGCCCATTCTCCTCTGGAATTCAAAGGATGTAAATACTCGGATGAACTATATAGACACTTCCCGCTGCTTCTGTCTTTCATCTTACAAAACCAGGAGACAGGATCATGCATTGTGGATTTAAAAATTCATTTGCAAGAGGAGAATCGCCCTTTTAGAAGCCAAGTATTACTAATTGCCCCTTTGCCATTGATCTTTTAGGGAACACTGACGACTTTCAGACATTCTCAGTCAGTGAAACTCTATGGGTAGAAGAGCGTGTTTTCTGGGACGTGGCAGGCAGAACCTTAGGTTCTGGTCTTTTAGAAATCGGGCCAAGGTCAGAATCACCTGTGTGTGGCAAAATTCAATATTCTCAAGCTGGAGAGATAGCTCAGTGAGTAGAGCACTTGCTGAATAAGCATGAGGACCTGAATTTGGATCCCCAGAACCCACACAAATGCTGGATGTGGCAGCGTATCTGCCAGTGCTAGGCAGGGTGGTGGCCAGAGCAGGGCAGACCCACAGGGCGAGCCGGCTCACTAGAGTTGGCTGGTTGAATCCATGACCTCTGGGTTCAGTGAGTGACTCGGTCTCAATAAATAAGATGGACAGCAATAGAGGAAGACCCCAATGTTGACCTCTGATGTACACACACACACACACACACACACACACACACCATATATCCACATACACGTGCAAGCAAGCAATCTCAACAGTCTCTGGATGAAATCAAATAACAACAAATGAAACAAAACCCAAATGTAGACGATTACCAAGTCAGCTTCCTAGGAATCTTCACAGTTGCTTCCGGTCGTCTGGGCCCCAGAGCCGTGCCTGTGTTTGTGTGCGAGTGTGCGTTATGCAAGTGTGCATGTAGGTGTGTGTGTCTCATGCACACGCATGCAGAGCAGAGGAAGGTGTCGGGTGCCCTCCTCTGTTGCTCTTCTGCCTTATTTCCTAGAGACAGGGTCTCGTGTTGAAGCCGGAGCTTGCACTATTTTCAGTCTGAATGGCTGATCAGTGATCCCGTGATTCTCCAGCTCTGCTCCCCTCAGCAGTGGGGTTACAGAGACGTGGCTCTGCCTAGCTTCTTATTTATTTATTTATTTTAGATACAGTGAGAGTGAACGAGAGGGAGAGAGAGGGAGAGAATTGGCAAGTCAGGGCCTCAGCCACTGAAATTGAACTCCAGACGCTTGCGCCACCTATTGGGCATGTGCGACCTTGCGCTTGCCTCACCTTTTTGCATATGGCTAATGTGGGATCTGGAGGGTCGAACATGGGTCCTTAGGCTTTGCAGGCAAGCACCTTAACTGTTAAGTCATCTCTCCAGCCCTGCCTAGCTTTTTACATGGGTGCTGAAGATACAATATAGGTCCGCCTGCTTGCATAGCAACTTCTCTTACCCACCAAGAGATCCTTTCAGCCCTATGAATCACATTTCTTTTTAAAATTATTTATTTATCTATTTATTTGGGAGAGAAAGAAAGTGAGAGAGAGAGAGAGAGAGAGAGAGAGAGAGAGAGAGAGAGAGAGAGAATGGGTGCACCAGGGCCTCTAGCCATTGCAAATGAACTCCAGACACATTTGCCATCTTGTGCATTTGGCTTTACATGGGTTCTGGGGAATTGAACCTGGATCGTTGGGCTTTGCAGTAAGTGCCTTAACTGCTGAGCTATCTCTCCATCCCTGTGTCATATTTCTTAAGTCTACTTTCCCCCAGAGGGTAAGGACTTACAGTTTGCCCTGTTTCTGGCCAAGTGGCTATTCTGTCAGTTTGAATTATTAACAGACATGTGCACTGGTAAAGGCTTTCCTTTTTTCTGAGATCTGTTTCATCCTAAAAGTGAATTTTTTTCTTGTAAACAGAATGTGAATGAACCACGGTCATGACAGCCTTAGCAGTTCTTGTATTTCCATGGCTGCTGACAGGATCATTTTAAAGAGGAAGACCAGAGGTAGCCAGATGTTCCCACCCCAGAATGGCGTCTTATCAAAATACGTTTCTGGGACGTTTAGACATCAACTTGTCACTATAGAACCCTATCCCTCTCCATTCATCATAAAGGTAGACCTTTGGGCATCTGTGGGAAATTTCTCAAGGATGTTGGGAAGAAAACCATGTGGTGGAAACCAAGGCACACAGTGTAAGAAGGGAGACGCTCCTGTGTGTGGGCACCTGCTCTGCTGTCCTCAGCAGAGTGTCTTCAGATGTGCATCAACAAAATGCCACTGTGGAAAGGGACTAGTGACCATGAGAGCTCAAGGCCACCACTGGACATGGCCAAGCTCACACCCACGACGGGGTTGGTAAGACTGCAGAGCTGTATTCTTCAACCTCATGGCAACGTGGCAGCCTTGGTGCGGATATGCTTGCGAATCTGTGCAGCGTTACAGGGCACTTCAAGTTCAAGGCCATGTGAACTGCATCGCACGGCACAGGTGAGTTAAGCGAGCGGCAGGATTGGGAGGTTGTGGTCAACTAGATTAGCTGGCAGCCACTTTATTCAGTAGGACCAAGTGCAAGTTGAAAAATCCCAAGCACGAGGAGTCATAAAGGTGAGGATCTCACAGTGGGACAAGAATTTATGATGACTGTCTGCCAGTGAGTGAGTGTGGCTTTTTATGAGGGAAGGGTGAGGGCGACTTCAGAGGACCTCGGGTTTCTCAACATCATCCGGAACCTGTTTCTCTGACTGCCGTCTGCCAACTTGGAGGTCCTAGGACTACCATCAGGGGTTGTGAAAATCTCAATGAAAATGTACTTAATTGCAAAAAAAGAGCAATCATTAGAATGCTATAAGAATATTCTGAAAAACAAACTTTATAAGTCCACTACCGAGTGACGGCCTCACCCCTGGAGTCTAACGGCTTCTTAATGGCTTCACAGCCGTTGGTGGAGCTGGAGTCTGCAAGCGGCACCCGGGAGGATGGACAACCAGGCCTGTTCTGCACACCGAGAGAGCAGATCTGATACCTTTTCACCCTGCAGTGAGAGGGAACAGAGCTACAGATACCCAGTGAGGAAGCAGATGTTGTTGATGCCCTGAACATGTCTTGTGTCATATCCCATTATTTTATTTTATTTTTATTTTTTGGTTTATTTATTTGCGAGTGACAGAGAGAGAAAGAGGGAGAGAGAGAGAGAGAATGGGCCCATCAGGGCCTCCAGCACTGCAAACGAACTCCGTATGCATGCTTCCCCTTGTGCATCTGGCTTGTGTGGGTCCTGGGGAATTGAACTAGGGTCCTTAAGCTTCTCAGGCAAGTGCCTTAACTGCTAAGCCATTTCCCCAGACCCATATCCCACTCTTGTATGCACCCACACATCCGGTTATGGCTTTCCCGACTCCCCCTAGAAGTTTCCTCTTGGCTGCCATGGGCTGGACAGGCAAGTCAGATGGGCTCATGTTGGGGACATCTACCTACCCAAGTCACGTGGGTGATGGAGGATGAATGGTCCAGCTTCTCCACCTGTGAGGGAGGTGGAGAGGGGAATTAGTTCTCAGGCATGCTCACGTTGTCTCCCAGAAGCCTCAGAGAGACCATCCCTGCTGTCTGTACAAGTGGCCCGCATGTTAATGCATGCCCCGTGGGCCTCCCTGCTTCCTCTAGCTCCCTCACAAACAACTTCTCGAGGAAACTGAGCCTAAAACACTTCCTGACTCCAAATCCATCTGATGGAGATGACATGATACAATGTACACTTTGGCTGTTTGTTTTTTTTTTTTCATACATATTGTGTGTGGTGTTTGTGCGTGTGTGCAAATGTGCTCGTATGTGTACGGGTGCGTGGAGGTCATGGGTCAGTGTTGAATGCTTTAGTCACTCGTTGCTATTCACCTTAATCTTTGAGACAGGGTCTCTCACTGAACCTAGAGCTCACTGATTCAGTGGGCCTAGCTGGCCAGCCAGCCTCAGGGATTCTCCTGTCTCCACCTGCAGGTGCTGGGATTTCAAACATCCAAACTCAGGTCGTCAAGCTTGCATGGCAAGTCCTTAGTCTTCTGAGCCCTCTGCCTAGCCCATCATCTCGTCTTTAAATGGAGACAGCAGCTCTGCAGGGCTGATAGTGGAGTTCTCAATACAACTAGGGCTTCAGGACCGGTCTTAGGCAGACTTTTGCTTCTGATTATCCTGAATCAGAAAATCAAAGGCTGCAGTGATTAATATGATTTTTACAGCCAGCTGGTGAGAATGGTTATTCTTTGCATTAGTATTATTGGAGCTGAAATGCAGAAAGAGATTAAATCTGCAAAGGAAGCCTGAGACTACATCCTTCTCCTATTAACCCAAATATCAGCAATTTGGTTCCAGAAAAATAACATCATCTGTCACTTTAAATTAACGTTAGAAATTTAAATTTTATTGGTTTTGTAGTTATGCTTGAATGTAATTTGAAAACTTCTCCTGGATTTATAGTTATATCAAATCTGTCAGCAGAAAGAGTCTATAACTAGTTTTATGTTTATACATATTGAAATTAAATTATAATGAATTTAAAAATGTACATTGTGGGTCCATGAGAATACACAGCCACACCTACCCATAAACACACACACACACACACACTCTCTCTCTCACTCCTTTATAGGGAAACTCACTTTAGCATGAGGGAAAACTTCTTCAGCTTTTTGGGAGGTACATAATATTAGTTGCTGAATAAATGAATTAATTAAAATTAAACCAAGTTAGAAATGATATTGTATGTTATAAAGTGAACATACATATTTATGAATATATATACATGAAGAAGTGTTTGGGTCAGCATACTGGGATGTGAAAACCGAGTTCAAAGAGTTCTGTGGCTCTACATTTAGGACATGCACTGGTCCCACATTAGGCAAAGCTCGGAGACAAGGACTCAGGAGCAAGTGGTCATTAGGACTGGCTCCATAGGACAACACACAGGTAAGAAGGAGGCTGACAGACAAGCCCAGGGAAAGGTGAGATTTCTGGCAAGTCTCTCAGACCAGCATAGCCTGACCCCCAAGGATCTCAGGTGGGGACGCTGACCAGCCTGAGTCCAGCGAGCTGGGCTTTCCTGCTCCAGGTCTGGCCGTTGGTCAAGGATGGTCAGCTTAAGAAAATGTGTCCAGCGTGCCATGACCAGAGAGTCTTTCAGGGAGAGCAGCAGGTGAGGCCACCATCAGAAAGTGGCCAGGAATTTAAAAAAAAAAAAAAAATATATATATATATATATATATATATATATAAATTGAGACTGAAGAGATGGCTGAGCCCTTAAAGGTACTTGCTTACAAAGCTTACTATTCTGGGTTCAATCCCCAGGCACCATGTAAAGATGGACAGGCGTTCATTTGCAGCAGCAAGAGACTCTGGCACATATATATGCACACACACGTGTGCAAATAAGTACATAAATAAAAATACAATTGAGTGTGGTGGCACACACCTTTGATCCTGACACTTGGGAGGCAGAGGTAGGAGGATTGCCATGAGTTTGAAGCCACCCGAGAATACAGAGTGAATTCCAGGTCAGCCTGAGCTAGAGTGAGACCCTACCTCGAAAAACCAATAAAATAAAAAATAAATAAAAATACATACCTATATATGTACAGAAATCATGAACGCACTGTGGGCGCCACCCAAATGTGGAGCCTAAGTGACTTGGGTCCTTAGACCTGCAATGGCGTGTCATTAACAAGATTAAGGGGAGTCAGTTTCTTCCAGGCTGTGACACACGTTCCTGTAATGACCTGCATGTGCGGCCTATGGTACTTACCTTTCTCATTGCTGGGCCGACACATCTAACCAGAAGCAGCTGGTGGGAGAGGAAGGTTTATTTCAGCTTCCAGTTCTGAGGGGGAGGTTTCATCGTGGCAGAGAAAGCGTGGCGTAGGCAGACAGCCAGGTGTCACGTCTTGTCACATCAACTGGGAGGGAGCAACAGGAGTGAAGTTGGCAGATGTCGCGTCTCCACAGTGGCAAGAAAGGCGCCGTCCAAGGGAGGCAGTTCTGAACACCAAGTGGGCTAGCTGCTATAATCCCCAAGATGGTTCCCAGTGACCAAACTCCTCCAGCAAGGCTCCACTCTCCAAAGGCTTCCCAGCATCCCCAAAATGCCACCAGCTGGGGACCAAGTATTCAAAACACATGAGGCTATGGGAGACATTTCACGTTCAAACCACCAGATGGTCTAGCCCAACAGGCATTCCAAACAGTGGGGGGTGCCCATCCTAATGAGGAAGCGCAGCCTTGGACTTGGCCCTCCAGAACTATGAGCCAAGACGAGCCTCTTCACTTCAGAAATAGCCTGAGCTCAGTATATGCTAATAATAATGAAGCCTGCACGGAGCATTTTAAGAGGGCCTCCTACTGGAAGGGAGAGGAAGATGGAAGGTCCAAGAGAAGAAACAAAGTTATGTAGCTTCCACAAGTCAGGGGTGAGGAACATGGGCTCCCTGGGAAACTTAGCACCAGGTTTGAGGACAGGTAGAGAAAGAAATGTGTCTGCTCTGCTTTCTGAGAGTCGTCTCTGTGAAATTTAAGCTTTTAAAATTTCGTGATGACATAGTGGGTAGGGATATCCTGAGGCACAGTCCCCCACTACTCCACAAAGACTGACTAAGCCTTCATGACCCTACAGTAAATACCGTAACCCCCCTGATGAGGGTCTCCAGGGTCATGAGAGCTAGGGTAAGGGGATAAAAGAGCATAACCTGTTGTAATTAAAATAAAAATTAATATTAAAAAGATCTGTACATTCATATACTAAAAATAACCTACTGAGAGAGAGAAAAACAATTTCAGGCTGGGGCGATGGCTCTGTCGTGCTCACTGCTTAGGTATGAGAGCCTGAGGCCACCTGTGTTCAGTTCTTCTATGTGCAGCTCATGGTGAAAAACAGGAAAGCTGGATGTGGCCATGAATAAACCCAGTCTGTAGGGCTTATTCATGTAGAATTGCTGGGGCTTGCTGATTGAAAACAGTAGCTTTGGGTTGGGGTGGGGACCGTCTTGAGGAAATATGTGGATAAGTGACAGAGAAAGGTACTCAAAGTTCTCCTCTACCCTCTAGGCACATGTTCATGGTGTGTGCATCTGCGCAACACACATGCACACCTACTTCACACAACACACATCATGTATCACACCACACCACGCATATAGGCACGCACGCAAAAAAAAAAAACCCCAAAATTCCATCATTGGATCCAGTCTTAGAAGACACACTCATATTCTGTTTAAATGATTTGATTTGATCTTTTCATCATTTTGCATATTCTCACCATTTAGCAGTGAACAAACTTGAGTGATGTACTTCAAAAATAAAATGAGCAAAACTATGATTATTACAATGAGGGTTTAATAATAGACTCAAAGGGCTTATTACTTTATTTGAAAATTCATCCTTACCTTTATGCGGAAGCCACAAATCAAGTGAGTTTCTGAAGGGATTTGAATTCCTAAGAAGCTGGTCTAAACACACAGAACTGATTTGGGGGTTGATACCATGTTATGGTATCAAAATGTCCCCCACAAGCTCCTGTGTCTGAACTCTTGGGCTCCAGCTGACGGAGGTTGTGGGTTTGGATGTGTGGCCTAGCTAACAGAAGTGGTTGCTGGGCATGAGCCTTTGTGATTATATCTACTTATGGTTCCAGCCATACCTCTCAGCTTCCCAGTCTGCCAAGATGTGAGGAACTGCTGCCTCACGTTCCTGCTGCCACAGGGGAGCCACCCCACCACCACAACGGACTTCAGTGACTAGAGGACCTGGAGTACCCATTCTCTCTCTCAAATAAATAAGTACAGTATTTTTATTTAGAAATATTTTTTTCTGCTGGGC
Organism: Jaculus jaculus; assembly: GCF_020740685.1. NCBI lineage: Eukaryota > Metazoa > Chordata > Mammalia > Rodentia > Dipodidae > Jaculus > Jaculus jaculus. Next base: position 131,279,730 of record NC_059109.1, read on the forward strand.
GTGGTGACACTTGCCTTTAATCCCAGCCCTTGGGAGGCAGAGGTAGGAGGATCGCCGTGAGTTCGAGGCCACCCTGAGACTCCATAGTGAATTCCAGGCCAGCCTGGGCTAGAGTGAGACTCTACCTCGAACTCCCCAAAATAATTTTTCTGATGGGGGATGGGGAGATGGGACAGTGGGCAAAGTGCTTCCTGCCCAGGTTGAGGACCTGGCTTTGGAATGCTCCTCTCCCGTGTAAAAAGCCAGGCGTGGGGTGTTCTTCCTGTAATCTCACATCTTCTCACTCTGATTTTCTTCCCTTCCTTTCTCTCTTCCTCCCTTCCTTCCTTCCTTCCTTCCTTCCTTCCTTCCTTCCTTCCTTCCTTGTTTCCTTCCTTCCTTCCTTCCTTCCTTCCTTCCTTCCTTCCTTCCTTCCTTCCTTCCTTCCTTCCTTCCTTGTTTCCTTCCTTCCTTTCTTCCTTCCTTCCTTGTTTCCTTCCTTCCTTCCTTCCTTCCTTCCTTCCATCCTTCCTTCCTTCCTTCCTTCCTTCCTTCCTTCCTTCCTTCCTTCCTTCCTTCCTTCCTTGTTTCCTTCCTTCCTTCCTTCCTTCCTTCCTTCCTTCCTTCCTTCCTTCCTTCCTTGTTTCCTTCCTTGTTTCCTTCCTTCTTTCTTTCTTTGGATTTTTGAAGTAAGGTCTTTCTCTAGCTCAGGTTGACCTGGAATTCACTATGTAGTCTCAGGGTGGTCTCAAACACCCAGCCATCCTTCTACCTCAGCCTCCCAAGCGCTGGGATTAAAGACGTGCACCAGCATGCCTGGCATCTCCCTCTTACTATATCTGTGGTGCCCATGAGTGAGCACTCCTCCCCCAACCAGTTCAGTCTTCCTTAACTTCAGTCCATGGCAGGAGATGCATTCCACATCACCCCTACCAGCCACATCCATACGCACACATACATGCGCACACATGCGCGTGTCACACACACACCCCATACACCTGCACACGTAGAGTTACCACAAGGAAATTTACCACAGCAAGACGCTCCTGCTCTGCTAATTTCTGTTCTGTTCACCACTAGAAATGTCCTGGTCCAAGCCCATCAAATTGATTTATTTACAAATGAGTCATGATTCTTAGTTTGCAAAACTCTATTTAAGAGAAGCTAAAGAAATATTTGTTGATCTGAGTTTTAAAATGCTGGGTTATTTTGAAGCAAATTATAGCCACTGCATAACTTTATCCATAAACAGCTCAGTATGTATTCCTAGAATGTAATTTTTTCACATCTATAAAACACAGCCATTACCTCAAAAATATATAATTTCTTGATATCATCAGATATCTAGTTAGTGTTCAATTTCTCCAATTTTCTCTCAAATGGATTTTAGAAAATTGTACCTGATTAATATGTCTAATAATTCAAGCAAGTCACTCTTTTCTTTCTTCCATCCTCATCACAACATTTTTAGGTCTTTTGTGGGTTTGCTATATTACTTGTATTTTTGTTCAAATTTTCTAAGGAAGAAAAGAGAGCAAATGGGTTGGATGAAATGCCTAAGACACTTACCCATAGATGATAAGTAAGCTAATAGCTTGTGAAGCGCTGCTCATACAGGCTGTATTAATACCAAACGATGAGTCAGGAAGAATTTTATGGGACACATAAGCCAGGATTCATGTGTCATGGTATATACAGGGAGAAAGTTGGAATGATAATTGTGGTGGTTTGAATGAAATGTTCCCCACAGCCTTATGTATTTGCGACTCAGCCTTACACGTAATCCCCAGCTGCTAGAGCCATTGGGAGGTGGAGCCTCGCTGGAGGAGGTGTGTCATTGGGGCGACCTTGAGGTTTAGTTCTCCAGCCCTACTGGGTGTTTCTTAGCTAGTTCACACTCACTGCTCCCGTCCTGTTGCTTAGGAGAGAAGGTGTGAGCAGCCTCTGCTCTGCCATCCTTTCCCTGTCACGGTGAAGCTGCCCCTTGGGACTAAAAGCTGAAAGGAACCTTTTCCCACTCTGAGTTGCTTCTGGTTGGGTGTGTTCTCTGAGGAACAGGAAGGTACGTGCCACAATAAGCAAAGAATCAATGAACTATTTGCTGGTCCAAGCAAGAGTTACTTATGGGGCTGGACAGATGGTTCAGTGGTTAAGGCGCTTGCCTGTGAAGCCTGGGAAACTAGATTCGATTCCCCAGTACCCACATAAAACTGGATGCACACAATGGCACATGAATCTCGAGTTTGTGCATCCAGCTTTACGTGGGTACCAGAGAATTGAACCCAGGCCATTAGGCTTTACAGGCACGTGCCTTAACTGCTGAGCCATCTCTTTAGCCCCTTAATTTTTTTTTTATTAACACCTACTGGGTTCCATTCACAGCATTCCAAAAGGAAATGGAAAAAAAAATGGAATAAACTTAATGAGATTATTATTACAGAAAACCTACCCAGGGTTGGAGAGATGGCTTAGCGGTTAAGCGCTTGCCTGTGAAGCCTAAGGACCCCGGTTTGAGGCTCGGTTCCCCAGGTCCCACGTTAGCCAGATGCACAAGGGGGCGCATGCGTCTGGAGTTCGTTTGCAGAGGCTGGAAGCCCTGGCGCGCCCATTCTCTCTCTCTCTCCCTCTATCTGTTTTTCTCTCTGTATCTGTTGTTCTCAAATTAAAAAAAAAAAAAACTACCCAAACTTTGCAAATAAGAGGAGAATGACTCCATGTGCTTTGCCTGAGTGCTGAACAAATTCACCCGGGTGTCTGGAGACGATGTCTTATGTTCACTCTGCAATCTGCTGCTGGGTCAGAGTCAGACACTTTATTTAGTAACTTGTAGGTTTCTATCTAGGAGGAAAAAAACCCACAACACTAAATGTAGAATTTAGTGTCCTTGTAGGATATTGCCCAGTTTGAATTCAGCATATTCTTGGTCTGTATTTACTTTAAACTAGTGTTACCATCATACTGGTCTCTCTGTCAGTTAATAAATCGAATGGTAAATAGAATAAATAATAAATAATAAATAATAAATAATAAATAAGAGAGCCATGCTTTTTTTTTTTAAGATTACACATTAATAAAATGCTTAGGTCCCTTGTGATTTTTCCCTCTAAAGGAGATGTCATGTGATTCCTTCCCTACTTTCAATGTTTCATATCTTTATTTCTATAGGAAAAAGGAGTCATTTTCTCCTTGTGTACTAGTGGCTATTTGTATGTTTCCATGATGAGGACTTTTTTTTTTTTTTTTTTTTTTTTTTTTTTTAATTTTGGCCACTGTCTTTGAAAACTGTAACACAATGTCACACATGCATTGAGGTGCTGAGCTGATTTCTTGCTTTATTGACCAAACGATGGTTCTGTTCTCTGGAATACCTTGGGAGCGCTCAGGGAAGGTGTGGCTTAAAATGTTAGTCAGCTTTCACGGTTCGCTGGAGGCTGGGCAGCACAGGGGAGCGTGGGCAGCCCGGCGGCCCAACCCCCCGCATGATCTCCATATGATCCTGAGCTGGTTCAGAGCCACCTCTCTCCTGTGTGGATAGGAAACAAGAGTCGTGGCCTCTTTAAGTGAGAAGTGGGAGGATGCTGGGTGGAGAAGCTCACGTGGGCCAGAGAATCCAGGAGGAATTCAGGTTCTTCCCCACACAGCCTCGTGATGCAGATGAGTTTCCTAAAGGCTTTGAGTACCATTTTCCTCATGTTCAATGTCAATGCTCATTCCCACTTTATAGAATAACTGTGATTATCACAGCAACTGGTGACATTCCCTTCACTATCATTTATCACTCTAATTTGGATCTGAAATGCTCCCCAAAGACCCAAGTATCCAATCTTGGTCCCCAGCATGATAAGCTTGGGAGGTGGTGGAACCTTTAAGAGGCGGAACCCAATTGAGAGGCTTTCTAGTTCATTGGGGGGAATGTCAGTGAAGGGGACAGTGGGACCCCTGCTTCTTCCTCTTTCTGTCTTTTGCTTCTCGTTCATGGGGTGATCTTTCACTCTGACTTGTTTTTCTCACTATGGAGACCCCACCAGAGGCCTAAAATGAATGACCCCGACTGACTGAGGTTGGGTCCTTGCAAGCCATGAGCCAAAATGGACCTTTCCTCTTGTGAGTGGACTTTGTCATGTGTTCAGTGTACTGACAGGAAGCTGATTGGATAGTTACTTTTCTCATCGCTGTGACAAGACAGCTGGCAGAAACAACTTAAGGGAGGGGGAGGGGCTTATATTGGCTCGCAGGGTGTCATGCTTTGAAATGTGACATGCCTCCTGGAGGCTCACAACTGTGAACATGAGCAGCTGTTCGGGAAGACTGTGGCAACTTTCAGTGGTGGAGCCTCGCTGGAGGAAGTGGTCATGGGGTGGGGTGGGGGACTTGAGCTTTTAAAATTCTTTTTTTTTATAAAAAAGGTTTTATTTATTTATTTGAGAGCGACAGACACAGAGAGAAAGACAGATAGAGGGAGAGAGAGAGAATGGGCGCGCCAGGGCTTCCAGCCTCTGCAAACGAACTCCAGACGCGTGCGCCCCCTTGTGCATCTGGCTAACGTGGGACCTGGGGAACCGAGCCTCGAACCGGGGTCCTTAGGCTTCACAGGCAAGCGCTTAACCGCTAAGCCATCTCTCCAGCCCAACTTGAGCTTTTATAACCCAGCCCAACTTTCTATTGGCTCTCTGCTTTCTGGCCATAGATGCCATGTGACCAGGTGTCTCATGTTTCCACCACCATCTTTCCCCACCATAACGCAACGTGTCTCCTGGACCGGTGAGCTGAAAGCAGCCATTGCTTCCTTACACCATTTCTCGTCAGGTCGTTGGTCACAGCAACGAGGAAAGTCAACTAACGCACAGTGTCCTAGGTTTTTCAGCCTGTTCCAGTGGGGCAGGCATGCAGGACTGACCCTATGCCGCTGCTGGTGGTGGTGGTGGTGTGTGACTCAGCTCATATGGCAGCTGGACTAGACCGTGGAGAGAAATAGACTACTACAGGAGGTGGGTGTGACCCTCAGGGCCCATCCCAAATGAACTACTTCTGCCAGCTACGCTCCATGTTCCAAAGGTGGTACAACTTTCCAAATTGGTACCACCAGCCAGGGACTCAGTATACAGACCCTTTTTACATATGTGTGTCTGTGTGGTGGGTACAGGTGGGTGTGTGTACATGTTTGTGTGCATACGTGAGGCCAGAGGTCCGTGACAAGTGCCTTCCTCAGTTTGCTCTCCATCTCATTCTCTGAGGCAAGCTTTCTTTTCTTTTGATTTAAAAAAGGTTAAACTCTATATCCTCTTACTCTCAACCCCCATCCTCTTTTCCCGAGGGCCCTCCTTCAAAGGGTTGTTGGTATTCACGGTGGGCTCATAAAGGCCTCATTCTATGTGTGTGTGTGTGTGTGTGGGGGGGATATTCTTACCCACTCTGTGGCTCTTACAATCTTTTGTGTCCGTTCTTCTGCAATGTTCCTTGAGCCGTGGTGGGTCTGTTAGAAGTATGATTTAGTGTTGAGTTTTTTGTGGCCTCTGTGTTTCCGCTTTGATGGGTTTTGATTAGCCATGTTGTCTGTCATCATCTCCCTGGTGCTGGTTGTCAAGCGAGCCGTGAGAGCAGTATTCATCTTGCTACTTCACTGCAGTGTCTCCTGAGCCCTGGCTGATGTGTGAGACATGAGACTTCTCATGGTAGGCAGTTGACTCTCTTTTCTTGTGGTGTTAGTGGATCTTGGATCTTCTCACTATATTCTGCAAGATAAAGCAAGTTCTCCAACCAAGAGTGAGAGAAGCTTGGATTAAAGGGGGGGGGTTTGCTTCATTATTGGAGAGACTTTTTGGTGCGTGTGTTCACTCTTGTTATCCAGAGAACAATGGGAGCTTTTCGGTGGAGTCTCTAAGTTTCCTGTCCCTGAGATACTGTCTTGGTTCCCAGCAACAGGTATGAGTTCTCTCCTTTTGAATGGGTCTCACGTCCAGTCAGAGCACTGACTACCTGCACAAGGTGTGTGCCACTATAGCACAGGTGTGTATTTGTGACTCTGCTGGTTGGTTTCATCGCTTGCTGAATCCCCTGCTTATTCATGTGGTTGGTGACCATTGTCTCCCAGCAGCTTCCAAAGCACTTTTCAGTGCCATGAGGTCAAGCCAGAGGGGACCTGGCTCCCTTTTGTTCTAGCATGGTGACTCCACATCCTGTTACCACAACCTGTGGTCAGACAAGGTGTGGGGGTCTGATTCAGGTGTCCCCCATAAACTTAGGTGTTCTGAATGCTAGGTTCCCAACTGATGGAGATTTGGGAATTAATGCCTCCTGGAGGAGTGTATTGTTGGGGAGCGTACTTATGGGTGTTATAGCCAGTTTTCCCTTGCCAGTGTTTGGCACACTCTCCTGTTGCTATTGCCCACCTTATGTTGGCCAGGGCGTTATGTCCACACTCAGCTCATGCCACCATTTTCCCTGCCATCATAGAGCTTGTAAGCCAAAATAAATGTCTTTTTTTTTTTTTTTTCCCCACAAGCTGCTCTTGGTTCGGTGATTTCTACCAGCAATGTGAACCTGATTGCAACACAGGCTTCTCACTGTACTTAGAGTTCATGGATTTGAATAGACTAGCTAGCCAGTAAGCCTCAGGGATTCTCTGTCTCCCCATCACTGGGATTACAGGCGTGTCTCACCATGCCTAGCATTATGTAAGTGGGCACTGGGGATCCGGATTCAGGTCTTGATATGTGTGGAAAGGGCTCTACCCACTGAGCAACTTCCCCAGCCCAATTTTTGACCTTTCACCTGTTTCACATTCTAACCACAATAGCATCTCATGCAGTTCTTCAGACATCACTTTCACACGTCGTGTGTGTCCCTCTGCCCCCTTTTGTATAATCTTCCCAGACATCAGCTCCACACCATCATCCTCTCAATAGTTTCATGTATTCTACTCCTTAAACAATGCCAACAGCCTGTCACCTCGGCACTGTGGAGGCTCTGGGGCTGCAGCGGGAAGCACATGAGCCCAAAGGACCTACCTCATGGAGCCATTGTCACCAATCATAGGATTTTTGTCTTACTTTAGTTTATATTTGTAGCACTGAAGAGAAAAGTGTCAGGACTGCTTAGTGCACTGAAAGATGCATAGATCTTATTTTCATAATGGCAGTTGATAATACTCACAATTATCAGAACCAATGTAGCCATGGTTAGATTAGGAGGAGGCACGCCAGAGCCAGTGGGCCAAACCCAGCCAGTTGTCTGTTTTTGTCAATAAAGTTTTATTGCTGTGGTGCTGGGATGAAGCCCAAGGCCTCACCCATTTTCGCCAAGCCCTCTACCTCTTGACAACATCCCAGTCCCTAACTCATTGTCAAAGAATTTGCCATCATGACCCACCCAATGGATAAACCATGTTACTTGTGAAAGAAGATGATCACAAAAATAAAAAACAAAGATGATGCAAATGAAACAACGCTGCCTCCACAACTTCTCATCAGCTCTCTCTGTCCTCTCTTTAGTGGAAAATTTCTGATGTTCCAGTATAGCCTGGCACTACACTGAGCCTTTTTCCTCAGCATTACTGGAAAAAGAAATTCACCAAAAAACCCCCACAAAACCAGAAAAGGGGTAAATTTTGCTTATTGTAGGATTCAAGTATGTTTAATTCTATTATGTCTGGTTGAGTGCTAGATGAAGTCACTTGTCACCTGGAGTACAGGACAGATGCAGAAGCAGGGGCACCCTGTTGGCCAGGGTTTTGTGGGTAGGGGGGGGGAGGTCTTATCACAGTGCCTCCCGTGGACCGGGAAAGGCTTGGACCCCTGCTGCAGAGATCCTAATTACCTGGAGGTTTCACGCGTGCTTCCGGAAGGGCGCCGGCTCCCATTGCTTGTGGGCCTTGAGGACCCGGAGAGATGTCGGGGTCTAGTCTCTGTATCATTTGGCGCCTAGTACTGAAAGCCACATCCTGTTATGTTTGGTTGCTAGGTGGAGAAATGTTATCACGGGCTTCAGCAATAATTTATCCACAGAGCTCAAGGGCCTGTCATGTCCTCCTGACAGTGAGCTACGGCACTTCATCAGCTCGCCTGTAAATCAGGCGTGTGTGGGTGCGGACGCCAGCACTGTTTGATCTCTCGCAGACACTGTAATAATCTGCTTTTGTCTGATTGATTCCTTCACAGCACCGCGCGCGGCAACACCGAGCAAAGTGGCCTCTGTTTATCTCCGCTGGTCATCTGCAGGAGGCCAACGGGGCAGGGAAGACTCTTCGCATCGAGATGGCCAGGCTTCTTTTTTTATTTTTTCTTTTTCTTTTTCTTTTTTTTTTTTTGGAATTAGGGCCTTTCCATCATATCTCTGGTTTCGTTCAATAAATCAATGATAGCAGAATTGAATGCACCATAAATACCTCAAACCATATCTCTTACAAGAATGTAAGAGTAATTCAGAGAAACAGGAAAGGTAACTTTGTGGGGAAGAATTACGACCCTTGCAAGCTGCCGGCGTTCAGGTCTCTTTGCTGCCTGCGTTTCCATGTCACCCCTTGAACTTTGGGGGAAGGAGAACACAGCGCAGGCTGGCATTGGCTTCCACAAAGCGCGCGCGAGTGTGTGTGTGTGTGTGTGTGTGTGTGTGTGAGAGAGAGAAATTGACTAGAGCAGATCTTGTCCGAGCCTATCATTGCTTTTCAACTTAAAAAATGAATTTTTTCTCAATTTCTGTCGGCGTCTGTTACCTGGGGTCTGACTTTGTCCGGTGTGTTGTCACATAGCAGCTCAGGTTCTGCCGTCTGGTCATTCGTGAGTTGCCCTTGGTCCATCACCCAACCCCCCCTCCCGTCCCTGGGCCCTGTGGGAGACTGCCAACCTTCCTGATGACACCGCCCCCCACCACCATGCACTGAGCCTCATTCCTATTTTCTGGGCTCCTAATTGCTGACAGGTAGTTTGGGGCGCATTTTGGCACCTGAACCCCAGGAGCTGCGCTGAGATCTGTGAGCCGATGACTCTTCATGTGTGGCAGCAGCCAGCTGTGTGGTGACCGGAGAGCTGTGGCAGACGTCCACGCCGGCCCTGGCTGAAAGCAGAGGTCATGCGTGATCATTGAGGTGATTGACTAAGTCCCACTGGAGAGGAGCCTCCTGTGGTACCACCCTCTCGGGTGGTGGCTACATAAAGAGGCTTTCTGCTCAGAAATAAAAGTAGCACTGAAGAGAAAAATGTCAGGACTGCTTAGTGCACTGAAAGACGCATAGATCTTATTTTCATAATGGCAGTCGATAATACTAACGATTATCCGAACCAATGTAGCCATGGTTAGATTAGGAGGAGGCACGCCAGAGCCAGTGGGCCAAACCCAGACAGTTGTCTGTTTTTGTCAATAAAGTTTTATTATTATACAGTCACCTACTTACTTACATATCATCTATGACAGCTCTTCCCTGTATCTGAAGACTTGGCTGGCAGTGACAAATGCCCACAAAGGTGACAATTTTTTTTTTTTAAATTATCTAGGGAAAGCATTTGCATTCTTGAGTGGCTCTGGAACCAAATTTCCTGTCCAAATCGTGGCTTTACCACTTACCGTCTGTGTGACTTTGGGCACGTTATATAGGTTTCTGACTCTTGGTTTCCTCATGTATAAGACAAGCAGCATTATAATAAGCATTCAGTTCAGGGTCAGCGGTCTCACGAACCTCTTAATAATATTCTACCTGCAATACAGTGCACCCTCTGAGTAGCTTGTCACCGGTCCCCTTGCGTCCACTCTGCACGGATGCCCTTGTTATCCACCTGGCATGACATTGCTGACGTCGGGCATGTGCCACACCTGTGTCAACATATGGGACTGGATCTGTGCAGCCCAGAGCTCTTGACGAAGACCAGAGCAGTTATTGGTGTCTAAGACCATGACACACTTCCAAATATTCAGATACATTCCCAGAGTAAGCTGGAAGATTTATTCCAGGCCTGCACAAACTCTTCTAGTTAATCCAGACAAGGGAGGCCTTGGTGCTGGTACGGGATGACCTACGCCCCACTGGGGAGGGCATGTTTCCTCTTTACAATCTCCAGAGGACTTAGGAGTAGTTTAAACAAATTGAAGATTGAATCACCAGTGTGAACCCTGGGTCTTTAAGGAATCTGTGGTTCTCTTTCCTACGCTTGGTGTTCCCTGTATGGCCTGTGACGGATCAGAGAGTCAGGGTTTTAGATTTGCAGCTAGTCAGCTCTCCTGTGTGGCATAAAAAGTAGCCATAGGAAGCTGCAGAAATGGGCATGGTGGGGTTTCATTAAAACTTTATTTACAAAAACATAAATGGTGATGGGATACAGGCCCTTAGTTAGAAGATTTTTCTCCACTGTCTCCATATTACAAAGGTCACCTTCATGGGCTGGGGTTTGTTGGTTTGTTGTACAAATATGAGAACCAACATAAAAGGGCTGGATGGAGCCGGGTGTGGAGGCACACGCCTTTAATCCAAGCACTCGGGAAGCACAGGTTGGAGGATCACCGTGAGTGTGAGTCCACCTTAAGACTACATAGCGAACTCCAGGTCAGCTTGGGTTAGAGTGAGAGTCTATCTCAAAAAACAAAATATAAAACAAAACAAAAAAAAGGAGCCAGGTATGGTGGCTTGGGAGGCAGAGGTAGGAGGATCACCGTGAGTTCGAGACCACCCTGAGACTACAGAGTAAATTCCAGGTCAGCCTGGGCTAGAGTGAGACCCTACTTTGAAAAGCCCCCACCAGAAACAATGCTGGAATGGTGGCACGCGATCTTTGTCTCATCACTGGGAGGTGGAGCTGGGTGGTCAGTGGAGCCTATTTGGAAAGCTCCAGGCCAATGAGAGGCCCTGTCTAAAGCATATAGATGACGTTTCTGAGGAAGGACATCCAGGGATGTCCTCTTGTTTCCACAGGCACGTGCACCTACGTCCACTCACACCTAAGCTCATGTGAATTTCTCACTCCCCCCACCCCAACACACACCCTGAAAAGCTCACAGTTTTTTTTTTTAATTTATTCTTAGGTTTTTGGTGTGTGTTCATTTACTAATCCTAGCAAGGGTCAGATGTGGCAGGCATTTTTTTTCACAGATTCATTGCTGGTCTTTATGGGACATCACTGAGGGGACAAAAGGCGACCCACGGCCAGCCCGCTGGCTTCCTGAGCCAGAGCATGTAGCGACTGTTTTCCACTCCCTCGTTTGGTCTTTGTGAAAACAGTGCTGCTCTTTGAGAAACATTCTAGCCATCAGCTTCCTTCAGGGAGCCATCAAGACTATTTAAGGGCTGGAGGGATGGCTTAGCAGCCAAGGTGTTTGCCTGCAAAGCCAAAGGACCCAGGCTCAATTCCCCAGGACCCACGTTAGCCAGATGCAAAAGGTGGAACATGTGTCTGGAGTTCCTTCTCTGGTGTGCCCATTCTCTCTCTCTCTCTCGTTCTTCCTCTTTCTCTCTGTCAAATAAATAGATAAAAATAAAATATTAAAAAATGTTCTCTAGATGGGATAGCATGGCAGCTGCACTGTTCAACTACAGAGGTCTACATACTGAGAGAGAGAGAGAGAGAGAGAGAGAGAGAGAGAGAGAGAGAGAGAGAGAGGGAGAGAGAGAGACTAGAGAAGAAAGGAGGCTCAAAAAAATTGGCTTTTGAATGCATGATCTGGCTCTTATGTTTTGCACTGGGCTCACAAATGGGAAGTTCTCAGTAGGGTGGCTTGCATAAGGAAGTATGGTGTCAGGGCCTGTTAGAAAAGCGCCTTTTTAATCCCAGCATTAGAGAGGCAGAGGAAGGAGGATCACCATGAGTTGGAGGCCACCCTGGTAGACTACATAGTGAATTGCAGGTCTAGCCTGGGCTAGAGTGAGAACCTACCTCGAAAAACCAAAAAGGAAACAAACAAACAAAAAAAAAAAAGTGCAGGATCCCCTCCCTTCCAAAGACCTGCCCAATCAGAAGTTGCATTTTGACAAGATCCTCAGGCATTCTCACACGCGGTCACTTCTGAGAAGCATCACCAAGCTGGTGGCTTTCAAATGTCCCCAGCGACCCCTACATGGTTCCAGGGCATCCCAGGTGATTCTGAGGCTTATCGCCCCTGGGATCGCGTGGAGGCCTCTGCTGATGGTTAGGATCACGTGGAAGAAGCTGACCATGAGCTCCCAGGACCCACAATCTATTTCTGAGACAGCCTCCGGGGGGAGGGGGAGGGAGATGGGGGCTGGGCATGCTAGGTCCTTTAGCCACTGCACATGAATTCCAGATGCATGCACCACCTTGAGCATTTGACTTACCAAATCTGGGTCCTTACGCTTCATGGGCAAGTGTCTGAACTGCTAAGCCATCTTGCCAGCCCCTTTAAAAACATTTTTATTGATTGATTTGCAAGGAGAGAGAAAGAGAGAGGAGAGACGGACAGAGAGAATGGGCAGGCCAAGGTCTCTAGCTGCTGCAAATGAACTTCAGATGCATGCACCACTTGGTATATCTGGCTTTATGTGGATACTGGGGAATTGAACTCAGGCTGTTAGGCTTTGGAGGCAAGTGCCTTAACTGCTGAGCCATCTCTCCAGTCCCAGGGCTGATCTTTTAGGTCACTATTTAAATAAGAGAAGACACATGAGCAGAACATGACTGAAGTGAGGGGTGAGTTGCAGCCAGGTGGGTTTCTGGGGGTGGGGAGACGAGGGAGTGCAGAGATCCTGGGGCTGCGACATGTCTTTCCAACATCAGCCAGGGACAAGTCTGACAGCTTAATGAATGAGGATGGAAGGAAGAGATGGAAAAGCCAAGCGGGACACAAATGCTCAGGGGCCTAGGTTATTTTTTATAGTTTAGAGATGACT